>NW_006159829.1:5100433-5103017 GCF_000334495.1 Tupaia belangeri chinensis | reverse complement strand
AAAAAAAAAAAAAAAAAAAAAAAAAAAAGATACAGGCTGGGAAAATTGAATAAATATCCAGTGTCATGAATCTAATGAATGAAGGCAAACGCCAGCATTTGATTAAGTGCCATTATGTATTGTTATCTGAGTTCTAGTAAATGAGGTAAGGCTCTGGGTTTTAATAATTGCACTTAGAAAATTGGTTTCAATTATTAATATTTTAAAAATTACCTTACTTCATTTTAACATAGAAAAACTGATCTTAATAGATTATCCTAGCTTATTTTTGGACGAGTTATAGCAAAGACCCAAATTGGATATTTTTTTCCTTAAAAAAATGTAAACAATGTTAGCTTCAAACCTTTTTTTAAAAAAATGCAAATTAGGCTTTCTATGTTTTATTAGAAAAATGAAGCTTCAAGTTAATGTGTTAAGGATCTATTAAGCTGTGTTAAGCATCTTATGCTATTTTTTAGTCCCAGCCTCTGGTCCTCTGATAGGTAAGTTCTCCGTGTCAGGTGGAGTATTCCTGGGTCAACAGAAGTCTTTAGTCTATGCCTCACACCTGAAACTCCAAGAATAGAAAAAAAGTGAAAATAAATTCATAGCAAATGATCGCTCTATATTTGTTGAATAATAACTAGTATTTAGTCATCAGTTAATTAAACAAATGACTAGACATACCTTATGTAAGTCTTTACAGGCACAATACACGTTTTTGATCAAAATAACATGACATACTTACTGTTAGTTAGGTCTTAGTTATTTTAGTACCTCAACACTGTATGGGGTATACCATGTAATATGCTCATTAATATTTGTGAAATTAACTTTTCATTTGATTCTCTAAGAGTCCATGTTTGAACAGCATCTTATTACATTTCTGTTATATAAATGAAAATAAAGGTGGTATCAAAAATTAAATGCTTATTTCTTGCCCTTGGGAGAGTAAAAATTTCGGAAATACTTAAAATCACAAAGAGCCTAAATTCTAATGTGTCTTTTTTGATTCAAAACCCTACAAACTCCCACTATGTGACTTTGCAAATATTCAAGTGAAAGCTCCTATAGTAGGTTGAATTGTTTCCCTACCCCCCCAAATTTATGTCCACCCAGAACCTCAGAATGTGAACTTATTTGGACTAGGATCTTTGCAGATGTAACTAAGGAAAGGATCTGAAGAAGCTATCCTCAGTTAGAGTAGGTGCAAAATGCCATGACTGGAGTTCTGAAGAGGGACCGAAAAGGACACATGCGAGGTGTCCGAGGGAGACCAACCTGGTTAACACTTCGCTTTTGTGCGTCCAGCCTCCAGAGCCATGATAGAATACAGTACATTTTTGCTATTTTACTAGCTAGTTTATGTTAATTTTTTACAACACTCGCGGAAGACTAACACAGTCACTGTCTTTAGACCTCCCTGGAGACATTAAAACCCCTGGACTGGGCTTTGCCCTCTGAAGCCACCAGCACAGGCTGAAGCCCTCTGTCACAGAGAAGTCCACATCCCTGTGGCAGTCCTCTGTCTCCTGGAACCTCATCCAGAGGCTTGCACAGGAAAGCACGTGCTCATTTGTTTCCAAGACTGGAGAGAGGATTCCGACCTTCCATTTTTTGTTTGTTTGTTTTTTTCTTTTTTGTTTTTTCCCAAACCTTTCATTTTTTAAAGAAAATGAAGCTCTCAAGGAGCTCTTTCTCAAGTGGGAAGGTAGAAGCCAAAGAGTGCTTCGATTCTTCGTGGTGGTGGGGACAGAAAGTCAGTCAGATGGCGAGGACATGTGTGACTCTGCTTCTCCACTTTGTAGGCAGTTATGGGGAACTCTTTTTTTTTCTTTTGGAGAGGTTTTTTGCTATAGGGCGCGTGCGCTCACCAGACAGACAGAGAGAGACAGAGATACAGAAAGTGAGAAATCACCCCTCAGGGGGGATGGTCATGCCGCAATCCCTTCTCCTCCATTCTCCTCTCGGGATCTTGGGCACGCACACACACGCGCCTGGCGTGAGTTTTAAGCCACCGGGTCTGGGACTCGAACCGCGGCCACCTATGTGGGAATCCAGTGACATAGCCATTACACTAACTTCTAGTTCCCATGGGGAACTCTTTACTAGGAGGTCTTGGAGAGATTCCCCTTTTACTGTTTCTAGGCATCATCCTCAAGGTTTTATACTATACGGGGAAGGCAGCATAGGTGTTTCACTCATGCAGACTAAAAACCTACATTAGTGTCTCCAAGTAGAGGCACCTGGGACGATCTCTGTACACAGAGAAGATAGACTCATGGATTCCACTCTTCTCCTGAAGGACTCACCTTCTCTCTGGGGACATGCACTGGAGCTCTAAGAGTTTCTAGTTCCATAGGCAAGGCTTGGTATACAGATCTGCTCTTGCCTCTCCCATCTCACCATGTTGGTCTGGCCTAGGGGCTGTCCAAGTGCCTTCCAAAGTACACTTTCTAACCTTTTGTACCCTGAGCTTGAGGTTCAGCCCAGACGTCATGTCTTCAAAGAAGCCCTATCTGAAGGCCTAATTAATGTCATCCTTCTCATCTCTATTCTGCTGCCTTCTATTAATTTCTTCTAGGGAATTTTCATTAGTATCATG
>NW_006159829.1:5071575-5095123 GCF_000334495.1 Tupaia belangeri chinensis | reverse complement strand
TTTCTTCTAGGGAATTTTCATTAGTATCATGTAATATGTTTATTTTTTCATCAATTTGTATTTGTTTTTTGTATCTCTAGACCTTCAGAACACAACTGTATCAGGGCAGATCCATTACCATGTTCTGTGCTGTATCCCTAGCATCTAGAACAGTGACTCATTCAGAGAGCGTGTTTAATAAATGAAGAAAAGGAGGGGAGAGTACACATCTCATAATGCAACTCCAACAATTCAGGGCCATGTGCTCACTGCCGTGATTGACAGTACTCTATGTATGTCCAAGTCTCAGCCAAAATTTCAAATGGTGGTTTTCTGTTCATCACATTGATCTTTCCATTGCGTGAAGTCTTCTTTTCAATGTATCAGAGGGCACAGACATTTGCCAGAGAGAGAGAGAGAGATTGAGAAGGAGAAAGCATTTCCCTATGGGAAAAAGGCATACTGGGACCCCTTCTTTTCCAGTTGTCCTTTCTGTCAGGATTTTGGGCATGCACATGCATCAAGCATGTTTTTCAAGCTATTTGATGCTGGGATTAGAGTCTCTTAATAGGCCATATGGGATCCAGGTCCTGTCAGGCCATCAGGCCCCCCCACTATGTAAATCAGAATGGTTAAAATGCATCCACAATGAGTCAAAACATTAAGATTCATACAGCTGAACCTGAGCAGCTAGAAATGACAACAACGGGTCCTTGTTTATTCTCCAACAAGGACTTCAAAATTTTAATACAAATAAATATTGGTTTATAACTAGGAAAAACTTAATGGGCACTGAACAGTCCTAGGTATTTTATATACATACATAAACTCTCAGAGATAGAGCTAACCCCCCATCACTTTTTTTAAAGTTTTTTTTTCCCCCCATGTGGTACATGTGCTCATCAGAGAAAGACAGAGAGAGGGAAAGTAAGAAATACCCTCCCAGAGGGTATGGCCATGCTGCAATCCATTCTCCTGGGATTTTACACACACATGCACATGTGCCTGGCATTATTTTCAAACCACCATGTCTGGGACTCAAACTGTTAGAGTTCAGTGCCGTAACTACCATGCCACTTGGTGGCCCTGAGCTATCGCTATCTTTATGGCTGGCTCAGAAAGGAAGAAAAATCTTTGTTTCAGGACTACACACCTCACAGATGAAACAGAACTGAGACTCAGCTCTCAATTCCTATTTCTCACATTCCCCATTTCCAATATGTGTATCTTAGAGTCTTATTATCCTATCTTAGGGATAGGTTAACTGATAGTCTTAGGGAAACAATATTGTATTATCAAGTCCAAAGTTTTTATGTTTCCTGGAGCATTTCCTAAGACAAGGAGCTATTTCCTAAAACAATGAACAATAGGCTACCTACTATTGGATTCTGTAGACTAACGGCAACTTGTTACAATCTAATTCTATGGGTCAGTCCTTTATAAGAGCCAGGCCTTAAACATAACAAGCACCTTTGGTGTAGAAAAATTGAAATT
Source organism: Tupaia belangeri chinensis (assembly GCF_000334495.1). Classification (NCBI taxonomy): domain Eukaryota; kingdom Metazoa; phylum Chordata; class Mammalia; order Scandentia; family Tupaiidae; genus Tupaia; species Tupaia belangeri. The sequence goes on along the minus strand of NW_006159829.1, from coordinate 5,093,650 downwards.
AAAGAAAAATGAACCAAATCAGCTTTACCTCTCATTTTCATTAAGAGGTACTTTTAGAATTATTTTTGATCTGGGAGGTGAGTCTTGAATTAGAGTAGCTAAATCTCATCTTTCCCTGAACTGCTGACATTTGCAGGGCATGCTTAGGGATCTGTGCAGAGACAAATCAGCACTTGGCATTTCCTGTGAATGTCCTGCTTCTCGGAAAAAGGCCTCCTGATCACCCTTTTTGGAAAACATCCAGTCTTGAGCATGGGAGCCACCTGACATAAAACGTTGCTATTTTAAAGAAAGAAGTGGCATCATTTATCCAGGTCAAACTCATAAGCACACACTTGGGAAATGCGTAGTGGAATCTGCTGTGCACACTGTAGGCTCCCTTGGTGACCCTAGTCTGGTCACTTGCTCTCTGGGTCACCATTACTCATATGGGAAAGAGAGTATGGAAACAACGATGTCCCTAATCTTCTGGCATTAAATTTGGCTTCTTTTCGGGACTGTTCAACTTCTGTCCTCCAGGTTTTAGAACTTTGTAAAGGTTTCATTGAGAGTAACTATACATACCTCAACAGCATCATGGACTTGTGCAATTTCCTGTCAAAGTAGTAAACACAGTGTCTCTCAAGAGTCAGGGCCGTAGTTGGAGACTGCGTGACTCATTCAAGAATGCTAACTGCAAGGCCAGGTTAGCAGCAATACCCTCACTGCTAAGGTACAGTCCACTTTGTACCAAACAGCTGGTTAAAGCTGGTCTAAATGATGTGACTCTGCATTGCATGTTTGAACGTAGACTAAATGACTGTCCTAGTCAGAATTGTCCATAGAATCAGAACAGAGAAAGAGAGAAAGGGTTTGGAGAAATGGCTCACACAACAGCAGAGGCTGGTAGGTCTAGAATCTGCAGTGCAGGTGATGGTCCAGAGACTCAAGGAAGAGCTGATGTTGAAGCCATGTTGGAGCTCCATGGGTCCATAGGCTGGAAATGAATGGGAATTCTATACTGCAGTGGAGGAAAATTCCAGACTCGATTCTTCAGGAAATGTACCTGCTTTATTCAAAATTTACTGATTTAAGTGTTCATTGCATCTAAAACATACTTTCCTAGCCAGATTGAGACTTGAATTAGGCAAACAGTAGGCGTCAGGGTCCTGCCCAGTGGACACAGCAGCATCAGCTATCATAGTGCCCATATTTACCCACTTAGCAAGGAGGAATTACAGGTGGCATAGACTTTAGATTATGACAAAACTGGATTGAAAGAGTGAATTTGTTGCTGACATGCTGTGTGATGTTAGACAAAGTTCTTAACTTTCCTGGACTTTAGATTTCTTATTGATCAGATGGGATACTATAAGGATTTCTTGAGATAATTTACATAATTTTCTTAGTGAAGTGGAAGCTTGTTTGTACACAGCATTATTCTCTTCTCTGAGAGGCCTTTTCTAAGCTTGTCTAAAGACACTGTATCTCTTGTTCCATTATATTATGTGGTTTGAATCTTGATTTTATGAAGTTCAGACTGTCTTAGGTAACACTCCTATGGCTTTTTTTTATGTATTTATTCATTCATTTTTTTCAACACATACAATATATAAGTTATTATATAACGTGTTAGTGGTCAAGTAGGATGGCCACTTATTACTGAGTATTTACTTTGCTCAACGTTGTCCACATAAGACTGTATTTAAATCCAACCACAACCCTACGAAATAGGCACTACTGTTATTACCCCATTTAACAAGTCAGAAAACTGGAGTCCAAATAGGCTGAGTTAACTGACTAGGAAATAGTGAACCAGAATTCAAACTCTCAATTTGAATCACAATTGAAAATGAACTCTCTAATAAAGGGAGAAGTCTTACTCTTGTTTATCACCTCTGATACCTGCCTGAGCTCAGAAGCCCTACTGGAAGACAGAATAATCTTTTCGAAGAGACTCCATCCTCATTTGAGAATCTGAGAAAGTGTTAGTTTCTGTAACAAAGGGACATTAAGATTTCAGACTGATTAAAGTTACCTATGAGCTAATTTAAGATTATTGTGGTATGCCAAAAGTAATCACAAAAGAAGGAAAGAGGAAAGCAGGAGAAAGAGCCAATGAGGTCTCAGTGTGAGAAAGACCTGGCCCAGCAATGCTGTTTTTGAATATGGTGGAAAATGACCACTAGTCAAGTATTACAGGTGACCCCAGAAACGGGGAAAGGACATAAAAGCTCTCCTTGGGGACCTCCAGAAAGGAGCACAGCCTTGCAACACTTCCCTTGTAGCCTGATGAGAGTTCTGACTTCCAGATCTTAAAGATAATATTTTTTTAAAGATATTTTTGATATAGGGTGTATGCACTCTTTAGAGAGAGATAGAAAGCCAGAAACCCCTCCTCCCCCCCACCCCGAGGGAATGGCCATACCACAATCCCTTCTCCTCCATTCTCCTCTCAGCATTTGGGTCACACACGTACATATGCCTGGCGTGAGTTTAAGCTGCCAGGTCAAGGACTCACACTGTGGTCTACTACATTGGAGTCCAGCAACAAAACCATTATGCCATCTGCTGTTCTCAGTTCGTGTTGTTTTAAGCCAATAAATTTGTGACAATTCGTTACAGCAGTAATGGAAAACTAATACACTCTTTATCAGCGCAAGGCCATTCTCTTTTTTTCGGACAGGGTGCTGTTGCAGTAATCCTCCTGCCTAGCTTCTCAGCTGAGACTACAGGTGCATCCCACACCACACCTGGCCATTAGGTTGGATCAGGAATCAAACCAGGGTCTTCTGTGTGCTCAGTGCCTTAGCGGCACGTGCTGTCATAGTGGGCCAAAACCAATACGTTAAAAGCAAAAAAATACAAAAATCAAAAATAAAGCAGATGTAAGCACAGTGCTTGCACTTTCTAATTTGTAAAGTAGTTTTACAGGCAGTATTTAATTTTCCCCAAGGTCGTACTCCACTGTGTACCCACGTTATTGAAGAGACCACAGTTTCAGAGGAGTGTGGCTATTTTCTTAAGATTGTCCAGCGAGTACAGGCTGATGGGGCCCAGGAGTGAACTGCATCTGCCAGGCTTAGCTTTGCTCCCTGCTCAATAAAATGCTTCAACCATGTTTCCATGAGTAAAAGCAAAGGAGGTGGGACCAACAGATGGTATAATGGTTATGTTGCTGAACTCCCTCATGGTCAACCATGGTTTGAGTCTTGGACCTGGTTGCCTGAAACTCATGCCAGGTGTGTGTGTGTGCATGCCCCAAATCCCAAGAAGAGAATGGAAGAAAAGGGATTACAGCATGGCCATCTCTCCTGGGGAGTGATTTCCTACTTTCTGTCTCTCTGGTAAGCACACATGCCCTATAACAAAAATCTTTCTTAAAAAAAAAAAAAAATTGAAGGAGACAGACTATATAGAATGCTAGATCCCTGGATGGCTGAGGAGGACTTCAAAGGAATACCTGTCTGCAGGAGAACTCATCACCATAACCCTTCTCCCAGTCAGGTGGCCCCAGTCACAGGTAGGTGACCCCTTTCATCCTCTTAATGTCCAGAAATATCATAAACAGGGCTGAAGGGATTTAGGCTGAATCTTCAAGGCTGTGGGGCAGACATAAATGTCACTTCTCTAAAATAGCATCTTATCGTGTCCTCGCATCATGACACCAGCCAGAGCTCACAATGACCCCTGACCCCCTTGCACCAGGCAAATACAGAGCCATGTGATGCTACTTCCTAGAATAGGGCGGGACGCAGTTTTCGTGGAGCGCAGGTGGTGATGCAGGCAGCAATGTGACAGTGAATTACGTGATGGGAGGAGGCTGAGCATATTTTAATAGCCGAGTCGGGGAGAGGTACCCAGATTGAGAGGTGTGGGCTGAGGGCTCTCTCTGTAGATATGGACTGCAGTGACCTGGGCATTTAGAATGAACCATCCCATTTAACGATCCCAACAATCCCAAGGAGGTGAATATGATTCAGGAATATTGAAATAAAAAACTAAAATTCAGAGAGTTTGTGTACATTTCTCAAGGTCACATGGCAAGAAAGAATTCAAGTATTCGTTTGACGTCCCAGCCCAGCAATCACCCCTAGAACCCTTAGAACATGCCACCTTGCTTTTCTTCTAATTGTCAAAGAGTGTGTGTGTTCACCAGAAAGAGACAGAGAGAGACAAAGCACTCCCAATAAGACATGGTCACATTACAATCCTTTCTTTCCCATCTTTTGATTTCTGTTGTGATTATAGGCACACATGCTGAGCATTTTTTTCAAGCTCGTAGACTCAGCAGTAGAACTGTGGTTGGCTGCATGGGATCCAGCTCCATGCAGAACCCTTACCCACCAGGCCACAGAGCTGTCCTATGCCACCTTTTAGAAGTAATTTCTCAGGGCCTGGGGAAGGAGGGGAATTATGAGGAATATGAGGTTAAGTCGTGTTTCCGATAGGCCAATACTACAAAGAAAACTCTCCAGCTTGCTCCTTGACGCCAGCACACCTTGTGCTCTGATGTTGTTCTCATGTGTACAGTCAAGCAGACATGGCTAAGCACCAGCTCTTTTAAGCCCCATGAAGTGCAGCAAGTTACTTTTCTTTTCTCTGTTCTTCTCTCTCTGTGTTGGAAGTATTCACAAAGGTTTCCTTATAAAGCTATGAAATAGTGCCTCTAAGGGCTTAGGTCAGGATGAGGAATATGGTCAGTCTCAGATTTTATAAACAAAGCTGATTATTATCAACTGTGTGTTCTGTGTCCTATTTGAATGGCAGCCATTGGGTGAAGGACTTTAGGACCAAGATAGGCTCATCTTCCAATCTTCCACAAACTTTATTCTCTTGTTAATAAAATGGACTCTGACCAACAAAATGAGGTCTTTGGACCTGTAGAATCCCATGGCAGTACCTCAGACATCCCCCAGTAAGTAGAAGGAAGGAAGAGGTAGGCTGACAAGGCACCATTTGGGTCTCCACTGCTGCTTTAAGAAAAGGAACTCAATGTCGTTTTTCTTAAACATTGGCACTTGACACAAGAATGCATCTGAATACAAGCAAAGATATATTCACAAATGCCTTTTTATTCCCCTGGGTTATTCATGACTCATTTAATCTTCCTCTGATCTCCCCAGTCTTCACTACCAAGTCCTATGTCATCTTTTAAAATCAAACCAAATCAATGGGGCCCACGCCAAAGTACCAGACACTTCTCCGTGTCTCCACTAAGACATAGGCTATTTCTGCTTCCAGAAATGTCTTCCTGTATCCACCTGGGTGTCTCCTGCTAACCTTCCCAGCCCAGTGTTCATCTTCTCCAATATTCTCTGACTTCTGCAAAGTTACCCTCCACTTTTGTAATCCCACAGAACCTGAGAGTCTGCCTTCTCATTTCTGTTTACAGCTGAAATATAGCTTTAGAATGACTACAAATATTGACTTACTTGAACCAAGCTAGAAAATATCCCCCAAAATGCCTTCTCTGTAAGCATCTTAAGCGAGCAATCATTATAAAGTAGTTCACTGAGCAAATGTATACTGTGTAACACTTCTCAAGCATTAAGTGCTATACGAGTTAGGATTTTCCCTGGATCTTTTTAATAAAGCCTAAAATAATAACAAATAAAGCAATAAAAGTGTTTTCTTTTTCTTTCTTGTGTAGGAAGTCCAAAGTAAGAAGGTGTAAGGGTGATGTAGCTTCATTTTTAGGGACCCAGGCACTCTCTTCTTTTATAATTTTCTATCATTGAAACATGCCTGCCTAATACAATATGATGGCTGCTGGGGTTCCAACCATCATAACCATATTCTAAATAACAAGAGAAAGAAAGCGATAGTTCAAAATGAGTTCTAACTTACAACTTAATCATTTCTCTTCTGCTAAAAATTTAATAAAAAATCTATTTCTCTGTTAAAATTTATTCATTTATTTCTTTCATGCAAGAGAAACAAAGAAAGAAAGAATGATATAAAGAGGAAGGCACTCCTAATAGAGTCCCAATTCACAATTTGCTTCAAGTCTCAACTGGCCCAGATCATGGGAATATGCTTTGTCTTGTATAGGGAGAGCCTAGGTCACAAATAAAGGATCTTCCCTTGTGGGTCCAGTCGTGCCATCACTGAATCACCACCTGGTCCTAAAAATCTCTCTTCTTAGCTTATTTTTATACATCTGGTCATGCTTATATTGCAGAGGTTGCAAAATGCAGCCTTGTATGCTAGCACAAAGTTTCCCTCATAATGGAGGGGTCTGTTACAAAGGAAAAAGGGAAGCCTAGTCTCTGGGCAAATAAACAACAGCATGTAGAAATAGAGGACTCCAGTCCACCTGGTTGACATATTTGTCTGGTCAGCCTAAAACCTCAGGGTGCATGCTTCTTTCCAAATGGGAACTGGGTATACAAAAATAACTTCCAGATGCTTACTGTCAGCTGGGGCCAAATGGGCTAGCATATTTCTTATTGTGTAAAATATAAAAGGTTATGAATTAAAGACAAGCACAGGGTATTGGGGCCTTTAAATCACTGGGAATCAGGGCAGCTTCCTGAAAGAGGTATCATCTGAGCTATGTTTTGCAGGATGTATGGGCAGGAGCCAGCTCAGAGGGGATTTTAAGCAGAGAGAATGATGCTGCGAAAGTATGAAAAAGCATAACAGCATGATAGTTATTCTCTAACCTAGGTGCACATTCAAATCCTCCCTCATTTTTGCATGTTCTTACTTCAATCCAATCAGGCATTCAATTTTTATTCACCTAGACATGTGTGCATTATTTATGCATGTATCAGATAGTATTTTAGAGATTAGTTTGCAGAGGAATATAGGGAAGTTTACATTGTTGTGGACAAAGATAGAGAACAGGCTAGAAATGAGTAAAATAGTTATAAATACTGATTATACATGAGGAAGATCAATGGAGAGGCGGGGCAGGGAAGCATAAGCACCTGGTCAAGGAAGCCTTCTGAGCCCTGCAAAGAGCAGGCAGAGTCTGAGACAGAGTCTTGTCTTCAATGGATCTGCCAGGCAGAGTTCTATGGGACAGCAAACCTGCCTGTCCCTGATTTTAGTTACTCACATGTATCGCTTTAAAGCATTTATATTATTAACTAATACTTTTTCTACAAATTAGCATTTACTTTGTTTGCTTTCTTTTTCTTTTTTTTTTTTTTTTGGAGCGGTTTTAGCTATAGGGCACATGTACTCGCCAGAAAGACAGAGACAGAGACAGAGACAGAGACAGAGAGACAGAAAATGAGAAATCAAACCCCAGAGGGTATGGCCACACCACAATCTCTTCCTCTCTTAGGATCTTGGGCATACATGCACATGTGCCCAGTGTGAGTTTAAGCCACTGGGTTCAGGACTTGAACCATGGTCAACTACATGGGAGTCCAGTGACATAGCCATTATGACAACTGCTGGTCCCTGTTTTCCAAAATTTGATTGGGGGTATAGTGCAAGGGAGAAGCTACCTCCTAGACTTGTGGAGAATGGACTAGAAAGACTTGTGGCTATACAAGGCCAGTTAGGAAAAGTCACTACAGTGTAGCAAGGGCCACAGTCCTGCCTAAGAAAGTTGGGAAGGCCAGGAGAGGCACACGTTTGCTGGAATCAAAGCTTGGTTGTGCATTCTGAAGGAATTTACAGGAAGACAAGACAAGAGGACTTATCCACCCTTGTTCCATACTGAATTAAAACTCTTCAGTCTTTGCTTCTGACTTCCTATCACCTTCTCATCTTTCTGCAGTCTCCCAGCTTCAGGAAACAGGTGGATTGAGGCAATGGTTCATCCCTGGGCTTTCAGACTGAGCCAGAAATTTAGTGGAGTCTTCAGTTAGTACCAACTGGATTCCATGCTGTACTTTGCTCTTTCTGTACCCTGACCAGAAAAAAGGGAGCAAACGGAGAGAAGAAATGAACCTTTTTGAGAATGGGTAATAACAAAACAAGGCCAACACCAGTGTCCTCTCTTGAATTTATATACATTTTATCAACAAGAGTTGAGAATTATAACCCCATTAATGAGAAGAAAAGTAGGAAAAGAAGCATGCGAGTGAAAATTATATACAAAAGGATGAATTACTAAATAAACTGTCTGGTACTAACATATTTTAATCCAATACTGCCCTGGGGGGAAAAAAATCAGCATTACATTTATAAAGGTCTAAGTTGTTATTTCCCACCCTGTGGAGCAAGTCTATAACTTCCCTGTGTTTTAAAACCTTTAAAGATTAAACTGGTGACCTCAAATGGGGATTGCTTAGTCAATTGCATAGAAGAGCTGTCCGGGAAGAGTTCCACAGATCCAGAGAGGATGGGGTAGAATATTAAAATATTTAGAAGCTTCTTTACAATCACTCAGCACGGACAATGTGCTATTAGGGATGTGATAGTTTGAACTAAACTATAGAAGCCATTGCGTGTTTTACTCAGAAATACATACTCCACAGATGGCAGTGAGGGGCTTCAGCTACCTTCAACTCTGGTCAACACCAGATGTTTTCTGAATGAGCAATAATAAGTGTTAGAACTAAGTTGTTAATGATGAAATTAGGAATTTGTAAATAGCATAATATACTCTAGAAACAAAATCTAGGTGTAATTAATAGTATTTGAGATATGTGAACTAAAATACCTTCAAGACGTTTCAATGTGTCTTGGAAACAGCAAGTGGGTGTAGAAGTGCTTTTCTGTTCAGCACCGTAAGGACTGGCACTGGCAGGAAGGGCAGAGGAAGTTCCAGGCTCACCTTAGATTCCAGACTCTGCGGACAGTAGCTGTGACTTGAATCCTCTCGAATACATTACTGCTTTTTGCAAAACAATTTTCATGCAAATTGCCCTCAGTACACCTAAAAAAATGGAGTTGAGATTTTCTAAAGCTATAGGACTGTTTTATATTTGCTTAACAATAAATATTTGTTTTAAAATGTTTTATGGGGCCAGCCCTATACCCTAGTGTATAAGGGAGACAGATCTTACATGGCTGACCACAGTTGGGATCCTGATCCTGATGGCTTGGTAAACAAACTGGGCACCTGTGCACGCATTCTCCAAATCCTGATGGGATGGAGGAATGGAGGAAAAGGTATTGTGGCAGGCCATGCCCTGTTGGGAGTTGCTTTCTCCCTCTTTATTTCTCTTTCTCTCTTACTGGTGAGTGTACACACTCTAGCAATTTAAAAATAAAATGTGTTATGTATCAATTCGTGCATGGTCACACTGGACGCTCGGACTAGAAAGTACTAATTAATAAAGCCCCAACTTCATGAAGCTCATTATTTATCATGAAAAGAACACTATAGTGAGGCCGTTGTAACACAACTGGGTCCATACGGGATAGGACCTGGCTTTACCACCATATGGGACCTCCCGGGATACCTGTGCATGCACGTTCATGATGAGAGCTGGAGTGGACTGTCTCATGAAGATGCTGTTAAGGTTCTTGTCTCTCTGTCTGTCTATTTCTCCTTTCTTTCTTGGAAGAAATAAATAAACTAAAAAAAAAAGAAGAAAACACTAATAGGTACATGAATAGTTGCATAGTTTATTTTCATGAAATGGGGGAGAAATTTTCTGAAAGAGGAAAACGTGTCCTCTGTGACCTATGGTCTTTGCTCAGAACCACTTCCCTCTGCTTCCTTACTCCATGTCTCATCTGTTCCATCTTATTCACAGTCACTGGTTTTGACTTCATGTGAGCACTGTCAACTCAAGTTCCACCTGCTTCTCCTTTGGCTACATTCCCTCCAAGTTCCTGACTCTGGCACAGCACCCAACCCCCATTCCTCAGAGGAGTGAGTCTGGGGCTCTGGAGAGACACAGAGTTGGAAACCACAGAGCGTGGAGACTCCCAAGAAGATGCTGGTCTCTGTTGTCAGGACAGGGATTGGACCTGGGCTGCCAATACACAAGAAGTGAGTAGGGAAAATGTGCAGGAGCCACAGGGAAAGGAAGAGGAAGCCTGGCAAGAGAAGGAGAAAAGGGTCTCAGGAAGCAAGTAGCAGAAAAATCATTCTCTCTTCCGTGCTTCATGTGCTTGCCTGTTACTGGTTTTCCTTAGCAGTTGTGCAGGATCATTTTCATGGAGATTTTCTTTTTTACCAAAGTGATCTGCTGCCCTCTATTACCGTCAGGGAAGAAAGGCACCTAACTTTTAAGTGTTTATACACATTACTCATTCTTCCAGGAACTGATTTATCATCTTATTGTATTCCAATACCAGCATATTCTTTCCTCTTTCCTGTCTGCCTCATTAGATTAATCTCATTTCAGCACAAGCATTGATTACTGAGTGTTCTCTAAATAGCTACACATGCTGCTGTTGGTGCCAATGTCTGGAAATAGAGTGGGTGAGATCCATGCCAAGAGACCCAACTGGCAAAGATAGAGAAGTGGATCCAAAGAGGGCTTTGATGGCCAATGCGGCTAATGCCATTTCCTGGAGGAAGAAAAGGGAAACTCATTGATTTGGGAGATGGAACCAGGTCTTGTCTGAGTTAATCAGCCTATGAACACTGGATGAGAATATCAAAACCTTTTCACTCCATGGTTCACAGGAAATCGTGAGGATTGGTGTGTGTCTTTCTAGAAAGAGTTCTTTTTAGATTGTTAGGTCTTCCTTTTATTTCTATATTTCCAATGTGTATAAGAAATTTAAATAATCCTTTTTGCTATTCTTTCCCATGTTCATTCAAGAAACATTTTACGTGTCTGGTGTCATGTCTAATGTTGAGAAGACTGATTTGAACAAAGTCCAGCCTCTGCCCTCTGTAAGTCACCAGTTCTAATCACACCTTCACTGTTCAGACCCATGATGTCACTCCCTCCCTAGTCTCATTGTCTACTTCTTCCCCACACTTATGGCGTTAGAGTCAAAGAAACCCAAGTATAAAATTGAGACCTAAGCTGCAGAGATTGACTTTTCTTAGTTATTCACAAATTAATCCTATTATTTGGAAAGGCTTATGACCTGAATTTATGCTTTATAAAGCATTGTATCATTTTTTTTGAGAAGTTTTTGCAATAGGGTGCATGTGCTTGCCAAAAAGACAGAGACAGAGAGACAGAAAGTGAGAAATCACCCCCCAGGGGGGATGGCCATGCTGCAATTCCTTCTCCTCCATTCTCCTCTCTGGATCTAGAGCACACACGCACACACGCCCAGCATGAGTTTAAGCCACCAAGTCTGGGACTCGAACCACTGTCAACTACATGGGAGTCCAACGACATAGCCGTTACGCCAACTTTTGGTCCCAATATTTTCCCCTTCTATTCAACTCCAAAAAACCCTGGCAGGCATAAGGTGACTTTCTTCAGTAAAAATTACAATGACTCATTTAGCCAAGTGTGAGCCTTTGGTCAAAGAGATAGCATCAGAAGAATACTTTATTCAAGTTTTCTATATTTTAAACTGGTGGTTCCTCCATTGAAACATGGTCCCTTATCATTTTTCATGACTCTGTTTCCTTCCTGGGAAATTTGTCCTTAGGTCAGATCAGCCTATATGATGTTTCCTTGACCACTGGGTTAATAAATTGGGCTCTTGCCTTTTTCTGAAAACTTTTTATAATTGCATTTGCCTTAAGAAGAACAGTAGGACTATCAAATATTTTGCAGGGTTATCAGCTATTAGTGACAACATTTTACGAATTTCTGAATTTAGGAAGGATGCTCTGAGTGCCCAGAGTGAGGAAGGAAGTTTGGGAGAGAAATAGGATACTGAAACATGCTGTATGTGTTAGACACTGAGCCAGGGTTTCATGAATAAACAGAATTGTTTTTGTTTGTTTTTCTTTGATTTCAACAACTAGATAATGTAAGTGATATTTCAGCCATTTTAGAGATCATAAGGTTGGAGTAGTTACCTAACTTTTATGTAGTTAGACAGCTAGTGAGCCACGGATCTGGATCTTCTTGGTCAATCTGCGTCCTCATTCAAGCTATTAGAATTCCTATCTCAGTGACGTCTGATGTACAATGTCTCCTGCCCGACCCTCTGTCCCCAGAAAAATCCCGAATATCCCTCAATTCATCAACTTAAAACTTTTCTTTAGACATTAAACTCAGTGTGTTATTACAGATAAGATAATTAGATGAAAAATCATATAAAGAAAAACAAGATGCCTGTGTTTCTGATTGGTTTGCAGGACTCATCGACTTCATATAGTCATATAAATCTAGCCCCTCGGCACTACAGACCTCAGAATCATCACAAATGACATCACAGAGTTGGTCTCAGAACCTCCATGTGACCCTGGAAGCCTCCCCTCCACAGAGGAATGAACTGTTCTTAATAGCCCCTTGGTTGCTGAATTTAAATTATGATAAATACATTGACAGCCTATGTTTTACTAATACACTGAGTCCTCAGTCTGTGTCTGAGATCACACTGATCAGTGTAGAATGAAGATGCTGCCGTCAAGTACCTTAGTTCACTGTGGAATCTTGCAGTTATTAGCTCAAAAATTGTAATGCCAAAACGAAAGTGATAAGCACCAAAGTACAAAGTGACCTGACATTTAAAGGATGAGGAAATGTATTGCAGTTGAGAAGATCATAAATTTAATAATAACTACTATTTATTTTGCATAGACCATGTGCTTCCCTTTGGCCCAGTGCTTTATATACATGGGTTCATTTAATATATCCAGCAGTCTTTTAACATATGCAACATTTCACTATTCATAGAGCACATCTTTATCACATGCCTGCAATGCACCACGCACTGCATCTACTTGTTAATATAGGAGAATATCATGGATAAATGCAGACTTCAGAAAACTTTCCCAAGGCTGCCTGGGAGCTGGAGTTAACACATAACTATATGACACCAAGTAACTCTCTTTCTTCAAAATAGTAAGACACATGGAAAACTGTGAAAGGGACACTCTGGTTGAGCTTAAAGGAACAGAGGAATTGAACTAGAATTCAAGAAATGTTAAATTTGGGCCTTTCCTATAGTGCAGTGATTAACTCCTCCACATAGGGAGCTGACTATCACATGGCTGGTCCTGTCAGCTGGGAAATGCCCCAGGTTCATGTGTATTTTCTAGTGGGAAGGAGAAATGGAGGAAAAAGAATTGTGGTGTGACCACATCCCAAAGCATAGTGCTTTCTTTCTTTCTGTCTAGCAAGTGCATGCACTCTAACAGAGAGAGGGAAAAAGAGAAGAAATATTAAAAATACAGATACAGGCAGGGGGCATCCTTTCTGAAGGTTCAGAGCTCAGAGAGGGGGAGCAATGTATTAGAGATGAATATACAACAATATGTGAAGAAATAAAGAAGTAAAATGAAATGTCTTTCTTTGTTTAGCTTAGAGAGGAAGAAGGCAGTTCTGCACAGTTGCATGAAGCTGAAAGAATTAAGGTTTGGAGATAGACAACTGAAAAAGTGATGTCCATTGCATGTGATGCTGCTTATTCTGTAAATGTGATAGAAAGCGTGTAAGATTTTATTGGTTGAAAAAGTCATACAGACCAGAAATGATTAAATACCACTGAATTTAAAAGCAGGAGTTGGCAGGACAGCCCTGTATCCTTGTGCTTAAGGGAGCTGGATCCCACATGGCTAAACACATGGTTGAAATCCTACCCCCAGTGGCTGAAAAAGCATGCTAAGTCTGTGTGTGTGTGTGTGTGTGTGTGTGTGTGTGCGTGTGCCCAAAATTCCAACAAGATGGAGAAATAAAGAAGGGATTGTGATTTCACCACACCCATACAAGGATGACTTCTCCCTGTCCCTCTCTGTCTGTCTTTCTGTCTCTAGTGAAAACACACACAGGCTAGCAATTTAAAATATAAATAAAATGTGGTGTTATCCAACTTCGGTCTGCAGGCAAACGCTAGCCACCTCTCTGCTTTTGTGGATAAAGTTTTATTGTAATCCAGTCAATTGTTACGAGTTCTCCGTGGTCTTTTTCATGCTACAACAGCAAAACTGAGGGGCTCCACAGATTCTGTAAGGCCAGCAAAGCCAAAATTATTTATTACCTGTCCTTTTACAGAAAGCCTGCCGACTGTTGGATTGACATTTGAGTCCACAATACAGATGTTTGATTGCACCTGTTTGTTGCTGTTGTCCTGGTTTAGTCTTGTTTGTTGCTTTTTGGTTTGATTGTTTAGGAGGATGGAACATGGAGCAATCTACAGGCTTGCTTAGAAAGACAGATAGGGTAGCAGTCATCACAACAGATTAATTCAACCATCACTGGCTGAGAATAATACACCTTGCTGGGCTCTGAGGACCACAGAGTGGAAAAGCACGTGCTTCTCATCCTTAAGGCAGCACAGCAGGAGGATTAACAGTACTGTGGGACGGACGGCGGTTGCACTACCGCAGCACATGGTCACGAGCTCTGTGTGCACATTCCCTAAGAGCACAGGTTCATAGCAGACTGAGAGGGAGCTGAGCCAGCTTCTGGGAGGAGGGAACTTATGAAATGAGGACAAAAGCGTTGATAGGGTTCCAACAAGCAAAGATTTGGGGACAGAACCGAACTGGAAGGCAAGTGTTCCTGACTCTAAGTACTGCCTTACCAGTGCTGTAGGAATTCCCATGCCTCTGCCAGATTCCATTTGTACATTGCCTGACTTCTTTTTGGCCTAGAGCAAATTTCCCCATGTTCATTCTTCACATGCACAAATATTTCATGACTAATTCTAATAATTAAAGCAAAAGTAAGGGTATTCAATCCATTCATCTTGGTTGCCCCATTCAGCAACTTACAGACTAAATTAAATCTCAGATTCATTGGGGATATGTTTGACGCAGATAGAAAATTGAAAATGTATTTCCACTACATTAAGGAAATGGTCATTTTCAAAATGAATCTCTTTATGAGAAGTAATCAGAATTAGATAAGGATGGAGAGCAAATGCCTGCAATATTTAGATGGCTGCGATTTTAAAGGTGATTAATTATCATCTTAAAATATCACAGGCAATGCTTGCCTCATCTGTTTGCCTGAATTGACCTCTTCCATACCCATTATGCTTCTCCACAGTTGAGATGAGTTTTTAAATGGGCCTTGCACAGACTGGTGCTTTGCACGTGTGTCTGTGATGAATGGAGCAATGCAGACTGGGATGCTCTGTGCTTTTGATTTCCGTTGTTGGGTGAAAGAAAGATTGCGAGTGTTAGAGTCAGACAGACCTGAATTAGAAACCTTGATGTTCACTTCTGTCGGGCTCGTTTTTCTGGGCTGTTTGTTATTTCATTTGGTGATTATAAGGACTAAGTGGGAAAACAAATACATTAAAAAGATAAAAACAGTACAGTGTCTAACACACAGCAGGGTTTAATAAATGCTTGTTTCCACCCTCCTTGTTTGCACACATTGACTTCCTTTTTGAAACAACAACAGCAAAGACCCAGGGCAAAGGAGAGACTGTTTTCTCTTCTCAAATAGTAGGAAATTTGGCATCTGAAGAAGGAACAGATGTGACGGGTGGTCCTTTGAAGATCAGTTTTTTTTTGCAGGAACAATGGGATAAAGCCACATCAAGCAGACCGCCGATAATGAGAGCCAGTTCCCAACACTGTTCAAAATACATTTACTGAATCTTTCTTACACAACAGGTGTCATTCTATTGGGTCATAGGAAAATCATGATGTGTTTTTGCATAGAAAAACATGTGGTGACTTTTCCGACGACCTAGCATGTGCCCCCTCCTCACAGCAGGCTTACAGTGCAGGTTCTGTTCAGGTAAGGAGAAAGGGAAATGGCCTTGGGTGAGCACTAACAACCGCAGAAACAGCTGCCCAGAGAAGTCAGCCTGAGGAAAGCTGCCGTCACTGTGCTCTGCAGTATGTTACACGGAGCAGCGGTAATTCAGAGAATGGGGCTCGCTAGAGTCAGACAGAAATATGTTACTGGAAACAAAACGACAACCACAAAATAGTACAAAAGCAGCTGAAGAAATAGCTGTGTCATGTCCCAGAGGACATGTGTATTTATAGACCTGGAGAGTGTGATGATCACTTGTTTCCTTTATCTAGGATCAGGGATAAGAAGCGTAAAAAGAGCTCAGATTGTCAGCCTGGACAAAGTAAGACCACAGGGAGTGAAGACAGATGGGCAGTGGGCAGTTGAGCATGGAAGGTATTTTCTACCAAATAGAGAAACTAAAAGTGAGGAACATGCAGATTTATTCTATCTTTTCCCAGAAGAAAGAACCAGGCCAGTGGGTCTAAACAAGACATATGTGGACTTAGACAGTCTTAGGAGCAAATGTACTACCTTCTGAAATGATGACATACTTTCAGACAGATCAGCAAAGGCCAGGAGAACTACTCTGGGATTATAGCAGAGAAATTCGTGTATGAGATATGAGATGAGACCAGAAAAGATGGTTGCTTCTTGTTAAGCAAGTCCAGGATTCACTGATTCAATGGGATTCTCACAGAACTCTACCACTTTGCACAGAGTCCCCTAAGCAAGCTGGATGACCAAAAAAGAAAAAGAAATAAAAAGTCATGAGTACAGATTATTTGGCATTGACCCTCCTTTTCTTACAAAAACAAATAAATCTAAATTACGAACAGAACATTTAGAGATGTAATCATAGTCAAAATAGTTGGCTTTTCTCATTTTTTCAAAATAAAATAAGTTTATAGGGTGAAGATGTCACATATCCTAGCTCCTCTATACTAATCTCCAACCAACCCTCTCAGACAGATGACCTGGTACAGTACAGCCTTCCTGGAACAACCAAGTAGAGGGCACGCACGCACACGCACCCGGTGTGAGTTTTAAGCCACCGGGTCCGGGACGCGAACGCGGTCAGCTACATGGAAGTTCAGCAACATAGCCATTACGCTAACTGCTGGTCCTGACACATGGTGATAAAATGGCTCCAATCTGCGTTGTAATCAGTTGACATTCACATCTTACTAACTTGGAAGTGGAGAGGCCCTTTTTGGCTAAAGTCCTGTCCACCTTCTCTCTGGGCTACATGAGGGTCACATGCCTGCCCAGGAAGCTGTCAGTGCCTTCCTGAAGTGGCTACAGTGTTGACACACAGGATCACGTGCCTGTCACCCAACTGAGGCAGGAGAGTCCCTTAGATGAATGAGAAGAAGACTTCTCACTTAAGATGGCCCGAGTGGCATCTGTCTCCTGGGAAATTTGAAAAAAAAAAAAAGACAAAACAAATCCCAACATGAAAAAATGGTCATCCTCTGGCCCTCAGCAGGGAGATGCCAAGGGAGATGATGTGATGTGCAGAAACACCAAGGACCTTCGTACATCTCATGTCTAGCGTCCTGGTGGCCTGAGCCACCGGGTCCGGGACGCGAACGCGGTCAGCTACATGGAAGTTCAGCAACATAGCCATTACGCTAACTGCTGGTCCTGACACATGGTGATAAAATGGCTCCAATCTGCGTTGTAATCAGTTGACATTCACATCTTACTAACTTGGAAGTGGAGAGGCCCTTTTTGGCTAAAGTCCTGTCCACCTTCTCTCTGGGCTACATGAGGGTCACATGCCTGCCCAGGAAGCTGTCAGTGCCTTCCTGAAGTGGCTACAGTGTTGACACACAGGATCACGTGCCTGTCACCCAACTGAGGCAGGAGAGTCCCTTAGATGAATGAGAAGAAGACTTCTCACTTAAGATGGCCCGAGTGGCATCTGTCTCCTGGGAAATTTGAAAAAAAAAAAAAGACAAAACAAATCCCAACATGAAAAAATGGTCATCCTCTGGCCCTCAGCAGGGAGATGCCAAGGGAGATGATGTGATGTGCAGAAACACCAAGGACCTTCGTACATCTCATGTCTAGCGTCCTGGTGGCCTGCTGCTTGTGTCCTCAAATTCCAGGTGACAACATCTTGTGTCTATGAGGAATTCCTTGTGCTACTCAAGTTAGCTAGGAAAGTTTTCTGTTCCTTTTATAGGTACTCCTAAGTAATCAGGTTTGCAATTCAAATCTGACCAATTACACTAATCTGAGTCTCAAATATATGAAGTTCAAACCACACACTCAAACTGTGGTTGATGACACGAAAATCCAGTGACATAACCATTATGCCATATCCTAGCCCCTAAAGAAACATTTTTAAAAAATACGTATTTGAAAAGCCATTCAAAAACACTTATGAAATTCTACTACATAGTTGATACAAGGCTAATCCTGAAAATACAGAGATGAAAGCTACCATTAGCCTGTGCTGAATAATAACAGGAGCACACACATACGTGTCAATAACTATTAATAGACCAGAGGCTGAGCAGCAGCCCCATAGCACAGGGGCTCAGTGCTGTGCATGAGAACTGGATCCCACACGGCCACTTGAACACTGCCCAGCACGCATGCTGCCATTCCCCACATCCTGATGGGATAGGGAAATGGAGGAAAAAAGATTGCAGCATGACTGGGCCTCATTCAGGACGCACTCTCTTTCTCTCTTTAATTCTGGTGAGCATGCACTCCCTGTGGCAATTAAAAAAGCAATGATGCTCTTTACACATCTTAGAAATACATACCATTTCTTTCTATAGAATCTCCCTGACAAGAACTGTCTCTTCTCCCATCAGGAACTATTCTGAGACCCATGCACCGTTAAGCTCACATAAACTGCCAAAATGAATTATATCAAGGCGTCAAAATAAATAACAGACTGGCAAAATCAGCAAACTTAATTATAAATACTTAAAGGCTTATACGTATAGCAGAAACACATTGGCTCACTTGAAGCTGGGAATTCGTGACAACATGGACTTTGATATTGGAGAGAGCCAAGTTAGAAATCTGACTGGAGGGAAATCACCTGAGCTCTTACGCCCTCAGCTTCCTCAGCAGAAATAAAGGAACAAGTGAGTAATAAATAAGTAAATGTATTTCCTTACACTGTTTCCGAGAGACATGCACCAGGGAAACGGTGGAAAGAGCGTAACACGGTGTCTAGCACCTGATCCGCTGCCTGTCACTGGTGGAGACGCACACAGAGTTAGCTCTTTATTGGTATTTAGGGAAAAATGGACAGAAGCCATTAAAAGGATCCAAGAGAGGGAGTCTCCTTGTTTCAAATTAAGCTAAACATTATTTTTAAGGCATGACTTGGGACTATTTTCTGTACCTTTTTTTTTTTATATACATTCAATCCCATTATTTAGCTTACAAAGTGAACATTCCAGTATGTGAAATGTTCTCCCCAGTCCTGTTGATCAAAATATCTTCAACAGATAACAAGAGTGTCAACACTATTCCTTATCTAAATCTCTCTTCAGGCATCGTGAACTGTTTCCATCTGTACAGTCTCTACATGGAGAACTTATTTCTCCACGATCATGTCTGTTCCTCTTCTTTCTTTCCCAGCTAGAAAACCTCCGCAGTTTGTAGGTTTGCTCTTTGCTATGTGCCCAACAATACTGACAACACTGTCCACCTTC
The DNA here is from genome assembly GCF_000334495.1 of Tupaia belangeri chinensis. Taxonomy (NCBI): domain Eukaryota; kingdom Metazoa; phylum Chordata; class Mammalia; order Scandentia; family Tupaiidae; genus Tupaia; species Tupaia belangeri. The sequence continues at coordinate 5,074,287 of NW_006159829.1, read as the reverse complement.
ATTTCTCTGTCAATATCCTCTATGTGTATGGGGTTTTTTGTTTGTTTATTTTGTTTGTTTGTTTGTTTTTGCCATAGGGAGTGTGCACTCACGGGAGATAGACAGAGAGAGACTGTGAGAGGGAAAGTGAGAAATCACCCCCCCCACACAAAGCGGGGGATGGCGACATCATGCTCCCTTCTCCCACATTCTCATCCTGGGATTTTGGACATGCACGCTGTATATGCCAGGTGTGATTTTTCAAGTCACCAGGTCCAAGACTTGAAATACAGTTGGCCATTTTGGAATCCAACACCTTAACCACCACGCCACCTGCTGGCCCATCAGTCCCTTCTATAGGAGCTGAAAGTATCTTAATTGTACCTCCAATTCTAGGAAATTTTCAAATACTTTCTACCTCTAGCTTGTATAAAAATTTCAGATTTCTTAAAATTATTGCAGTAGTATTTCCCATTTATCTCCTCCTGTTGTCTCATTTAAAACTCTTTCATTCAGCCTCCTCTATGTGTGCAAAAGAGACATATATTTTTGTCTTTGTTTGTTTATTTGTTTTTTATCTAATGAAGGTGTCAAGAGTTGAATTTACTATTTTTTTTGTTTCTCATAGAGTACTTAATTTTGAAAACTATATATAGCTGAGTTTTTACAACAATATTCCTTTTCATTTTTTAAGGATGAATTGGACTTTGTTAAGAGGATCAAGCATCAGAAAAAAAAGAATGTAAAGAATAGAAGTATATTTCTTAATTGAAGAAAATTCCAGAAGCAGGAAATATTGGCCCGAATAACGTCTGTGCTTCCAATAAATCCGCAGGCCCAGCTCCCTCTGCTGTTTCAGTGCGCATGACCTCTGAACCGAGGCAACATAGCAGAGTGCCACAAACTGTGCTCTCCTATAATCTGGGAGGTCTGAATGTGAAATGGAACCTCAAGGCTAGGTTCCATTTGAAGGTTGTAGGGGAGAATCTATTTTCTTGTTTTCTGCAGCTTCTGGAGGCGGTCTGAGCTCCTTGGTTATGCCCTCACCTCCATCTTCAAATCCAGCAGTGTAACCTCTTCTGGTGGCTCTGTCTCTACTTCTGTTTTCTCATTGCCACTTCTCTGACTCTGGTCCTACCATCCCCTCCAACAAAGACCCTTGTCATTTTGGACCCAGCCAGATAACCCAGACTGGCCTCCATCATTTTAAGAATCTCAACTTAATCACACTTGCAAAGTAGCTTTTACCACATAAAGTAACCTAAGCTATTCCCTGGCTTCAGGGAGTATGATGTGGGCATCTTGGGGTGCCATTATTTTGGCTACCACAACCTTCATTTCAAACTTCCTTCCTAATACAAGGCCACTGCTCTAGCATCATTCCACAGGAAGTGAGAGTGGGCATGTTGCATGGCATAGCTTTTTTTTTTTTCTTCTTTTTGCCATAGCTTCTTAATGAAATATACTGGAGGCTCCCACATGATGACTGAATATACACTTCATTAACCAGAACATGATCTCATGGCAATCCTCACCTGCACTGGAGACTAGGAAATATAGTAGGTATTTTGAGACCATGTGTCAAGATCTAGGGGAGAAAAGGCTACTGTGAATAGCTAGAACTCTTGGCCCCAAACAATAATTTTCCTTTGGTAACATTTCTTTCTCCTCCACTCTTTGGTCTACATTTATAGAGCTAGGTGTACAAATGCAGTGTTTGCAAACAGCCAGAGGACTTGAGCTACCCAGAAAACCATAATTATATTTCATGCCTAGAGACTACTTGAATCTTTGAAACAATTCGACTTGGAAGGCAGATGTATGATGATAGCTCTTAGCCAAACTCATAGAATGCAATAGATACCCACGTGTGCATCTCCGTTACCCACTATGAGGGCTCTTACCTTGTCTCCCCTTCCTGATGCTCTAACGCTGCACTGTTGGTGTCAGGGAGAGGCTTCACTTCCCATGATGCCCAGAAGTCCTTTCTCCATTCCAGGTCCCAGGACTCAGTTTGCAAGAATAAGGCATATCGGGACAATGTGTCATGTCAGCATCCTCCAAGTTATCAAAGTTATCCAGACCCCTTGATTACCCCAGTTGACTTACCAACTTAGCCTCCTGCAGCACTTAAACTGTTTCAGAGATGAAGTCAATAGCCATGAGTTTATAATGTTTACAATAACCACAAGTCCTGTGCAGAGTTCTAACCCCACTCCTGCTTGTGGCTCCCCACTGGTGCCTGTTATCTACAGGAGACACAGCAAGCTACCTGGTAGGCAGGCAAGGCCTTTCCTACCTGGACTCCCTCTGCAATCCAGAGAAAAATTGTATAAAATAATTCCCAGTACATGCAATGATTTGTATTTCTCCACAGGCATTGACTTCTGATGCACACACTTTGAGCATTGTCAGGTATGCCACGCCATCTCCCCTCTTCAGCCCATCCCCATCTTTCATGACTCAGCTCTCAAGTTGCTAAAACACAACAATGCTCCCTAAATATGTGATCATGAATGAGTAGATGTAGGTCAAGAAGGCAGAGAGAGAGAGAGTGTTTGGGAACAACTAGAACTATTTTCTAGATGAGGAAAGTGAGAGAAATAATCACTGTGTGAGCAGCACTGATTGAAGGTCTGCTGGTCATTGTTCACCGGTGTTGGGCTATTTCCTCCTTGCCAGGGTTCCTATCATTAGGTGATACTTCTTTCCCCAAGTAGATACAACAATATT
>NW_006159829.1:5035418-5071447 GCF_000334495.1 Tupaia belangeri chinensis | reverse complement strand
TCCTTCTTCCCCAAAGTAGATACAAAAATATTAAATCAGAAAAAAAAAAGAAGACTAAACATAAAATTAGTAGCCACATGGAACCAAAATCATCAAGATTGTATTCATTTTTCTCTCTCACAGTTTCATCTCTGTCTTATAATGTATAACATATTTTCAGTCAGTTGACAACAATCACACAATTCCCTCTTCTTAGTGCAGTGAAGACAAACTATTTTGACTCTACCCACTTAGTTGCTAAGATCCCATGATCATCTCCTCTGCCCTTTTCCAATTTTGATGTAGGAAAAAAATAGTGACTCAATGATAATAAAGAATAAATAGGGCTCAGAGTCTTAGAAAAAACAGTAATTATACAAGCACAAAATGAACAGCAAAATTAAACCTAACTGTAATGTACCACATATATTAATGACCAAAATAGCAGCAATCAAAATTCTCGACCAACCCAAGACAACAAGGATGACGCATTTCAGAATGAAATTATGAAAATCCCAATTATCTCTGATTATGCATGCACAGTAGGGAGTTTGCAATATCACAAAGCGTTGCATGGCAACCATAGTTTTTGTTAGAATACTAAATTAGAATCTTCAAGAAATGCTAGTTATGCTATAATTTTAGTTTAAAAATATAAAATATTAGGCACCTTTCAAAACTAATTTCAGAAAGTACTTAGGAAATTGACCATAGCACGTTAAGATGTTAGTTGCTAGAATCATCTGTTGTTTCCCAATAAAGGGCACAGAACATAGATTTTGGGGTTTTTATCAGTATATAGGAGAATCAAATCTTGGCTCACAGTGGATATTCACGAAACATTTAAGCACCTACTCGCAGAGCTATGCTTTTAGAGCAAAGAGCACACCTCTCTCCTCCCCTTGCCCATCTGATCTGATCCACCTTGCACAAGACTGGGTTTTAGCTGGAATACTCATAGACTTGTCTGGGATTGAGGATACATACTATATCTGATGTCCACATAGTTTCCCATCAGCTTTGTTCCAGAGCCACTTCCACTTAGTCCTGGCATCTCTGTTCTCTTGTGGATGCTTTCCTTCTCCCAGAATATCCTGTGTGACTTCATTGAGCAAAATGCTGCCTCTACTCAGCTCATGTAGAAGGAAAGGGGGAAATGGAGGCTTCACAGAGAAAGAGGCTTCTCTATGTCCCATAATCAGCATCTAAGTGCTTCAGAGCCCAGAAAACAAATTACTGTCATTTGATACAGACCCAAACTGCAGTCAGAGTATGCTCAAGCCCAAGTTCTTACTAGCTAGATAATCATATCCTGCTTCTTTAGTCTTTCTGCCTCAGTGTCCTCATTAATAAAATCAGGGAAAGGCCGACACCCACTTTACAGTGTTGTCATGAGGACTAAATGGCTGCTGTGCAGATGGATGAAAGGGGGGGGGGTTCTCACACAGTAGATGATTCAATTTCTGGGGGTGAATAAAAGGGAATAATGTAGCAGGGAAAGGTGGAATGGAAAGACATGAAGATACTGTCCTGGTGGAAATCTAGATCACAAATTCATATGATGCTCAGGGATGAGAAAAAGTAAGAGCATGCAGACAATTACATGCTGCAATGATGTGAAATGACCACGTTGGCTGGTTCATATTTCTATGATACTTTCACAGCAGTTTCTGTGTAACTTGTAAAAAAAATCATTCTTCTAAAATTAACAAACAGGAAATACTTCAAATGGGAAAGAAAGAAAAAGAGCAACCACCAGAGAGGCAAATTAACTTGCCCAAGTTTGGAAAGCTCATCAGTGCTAAATCAAAATGGAAGGATATTCAGATCTCAAACAGTTGCTCACTCCATCATGCCAATGTAAGTTACATGGTTTGCATAAAAATCACAGAAGATAAAGCGGTTTAAGTGATTTAAAAAATAATAAGATTTTTTAAATTTTAATTTTAATTAATGAACTGAGTTTGCTATAGGGTGCATTATGATTTAAAAAATAAGATTTTTAAATTTTAATTTTGATTAATGAACTGAGTTTGCTATAGGGTGCATTTGCTTGCTAGAGAGAGCCGGGAGGTGGGGAGGGGAAGAGTGAAGGGTGGGCACACAGCAATTCCTTCTCCTCCATTCTCCTCTTGGGATTTGGGTATGATTTTCAAGCCACCAGGTCCAGAGCAAACTGTGAAGTCAGCCATGTGGGATCCAGTGCCTTAACCACTACACCAGCTGCTGGCACAGATTTTAACCCCAATTTAGATACAGCTGAACTATAAACTTCTAGTGTCTCTCGACTAGTTCTATATTTAAGGTTCTGTTCATTAGTAGACAGTAAGTTGCGTGGTAGTCACAGCCTAGTCTGATTTTACCACTGGATTCTGATGTACAGTATGTGTTCCAAAAATGTGCTAAATTAATAATAGCAGAACAAAATGCCCAGTTTAATAACTAAATGAACAAATGTCAAGTTAAATTCGATTACTAAATTCATACAAAATAGTGATGGGTGTAAGAAATGAGATAAAAGTGGAGCATAAAATGTAGCTTTGTGTTATTGTCCATATTCTAAATCTTACTTTGGATGGTAGATGTTTATAAAAATCATGGATGAGGGGACCTCAAAATTTTCATGGAAAATGGAATTAAAGTATAAGTTTATCTTGGTATAAAAATTGGGAAACCATGGAATTTTTTTTATCGTACCCATTTTCCATAAACTTGTTTGAAGACCCCTCTATATATACATATATCTGTCATATAATCACAGAGCAAGTAATTTAATATTACATTATTTTTTAAAGGAAAATAGGAAAAACTGAAGTGTGAACAACAGAGCAAAGAAAGCTGTGGTTGAATCATTGGTATTCTGAGAACCAGGTGATAGATCAATCTGCCTCTGCATTTTAGGTTCACTTAAAAATAAACAGAAGGGAAGAATATAAAAAAATTCTGTAAAAGGTACATTTCTAACACAAAGCATCCATTTGATGAACCTATAGAATGTGAGAAAGTACCATCTTGCCAGCTGAGGGCTAGACTGAACATTAAAGGAGAGAAAAGGTAAAGTTGCTCTTTCTTCTCTTCACACAGCTCCTCCTGCCCTCGGACATCTGAACTGCCTGTTTTTGACCTTTGAGCTCCTGGATTTGCACTGGGGTCCCCAGGTTCTCAAATCTCTGACCTCAGACTGAGTTACACCATTGGCTTCCCAGATTCTGAGACCTTTAGACTTGAACTGAGTCACACCACTGGGTTTTCTATCTTGCAAATGACCTATTGTGGAACTTTTCAGCCTCCATAATTGTGTAAACTAGCTTCCCTGACAAATCCCTTCTCATACATATGTATCTATCTGCTATTGATTCTGTTTCTCTGGAGAGATCTGAATAATACACTAGCCTTTATAGAAATCTGTAACGATTACAACTGAAGGTCAAAAGGCTTTATTTATATTATTCAGAGAGTCTATTGAGCATTAATTCTCATCAAAGACTAATAAAGCTTCAGTGCTATGATGATTTAAAAAAAAATAGAAAAGAAGGGAGGGAGAGAAGGAGAAAAGACAGGAAAAAGGAAGGAAAGGCAGAAAGAAGGAAGGAAAGGAAAATGAATATTTAAAATCCCAAAGCACTACAGTGGCTAAACTGTCAACCCTTTCCAGGTCATCCTCAGTAGCGGAAGTCTGATCATTTTGCTAGCCATGCCCTTGAGATATTATAAAACTTCTTTGCCACTTGACCTCAAATTTAGTAGCTATTAATTTACAATCATTGAGCTTAGTTTGTAATATTTGCACTCTGCACACTCCAGTCATAGAAAGTAGGTGTAAGTTCTACCAATACAGGATCTGGTAAACTTCCCTTCCTTAATGGTCTTCTTATGCTGAATGCCTGGTAGAGAGTAGCCCTTTATCTCCTGACCAAAGCCATCTTTTTTTTTTTTTTGAGAGGTTTTCACTGTAGGGCGCGTGCGCTCGCTAGACAGACAGAGAGAGACATAGAGACAGAAAGCGAGAAATCACCCGCCAGGGGGGATGGTCACGCCGCAATCCCTTCTCCTCCATTCTCCTCTCGGGATCTTGGGCACACACGCACACGCGCCCGGCGTGAGTTGTAAGCCACCGGGTCCGGGACGCGAACCGCGGTCGACTACGTGGGAGTCTAGCGACATAGTCATTACGCTAACTGCTGGTTCCCCTGACCAAAGCCATCTTTTTTTCTTTTTGAGAGGTTTTCACTGTAGGGCGCGTGCGCTCGCTAGACAGACAGAGAGAGACATAGAGACAGAAAGCGAGAAATCACCCGCCAGGGGGGATGGTCACGCCGCAATCCCTTCTCCTCCATTCTCCTCTCGGGATCTTGGGCACACACGCACACGCGCCCGGCGTGAGTTGTAAGCCACCGGGTCCGGGACGCGAACCGCGGTCGACTACGTGGGAGTCTAGCGACATAGTCATTACGCTAACTGCTGGTTCCCCTGACCAAAGCCATCTTTTGCAGATGCCTCCCACCCAGACCAAACTGGCTTCTCCTGTGCATTGAGTTTGATGTGCATTCATCCAACAAAACACAGGAGCCCTGCCTCGCGTTTAATTGTAAGTCTACATCAGATCACTGGGTATGGGAATCAAAGAAGATCAAGAAATGATGTACTGTTTTCTAGAAAGTTCAGAAACAATTGAGAAATATAAGTATAAACGGAGATTAAAAAGAATACATACCAGCTTTGCTACAAATAAAATCTAACTGGAGAACATGTCTGTGTCATTGGGCCAAGCACCCTTAGAAAGGAGTTAACTCTTTATTAGGTTAAATATCGTGATCATTTGAGATGGTCCATAATAAGCCTTCTTTTGTCTTCTGCACCTTTGATTTTTAGATTCATTTCTACCCGATGGCAACAAACTCGGCCTAAGCATTTCCATACAGATTTGATAAAATTCAATAAATGTCACCTCAGCATTCTTTTCCCATCGAAAAGTTTCACTTTAAAAAGAATATATTTATTTATTTTTATTGACATGTAAAAAGATTACATATTTATGGGATACAATGTGATCTTTCAGTATGGGAATACAACATGTAATGATAAATCAATATAATTAGTATATGAATGATCTCAATCGTTTGTTGAGAAATTTCAAAATTCATCTTTCTTTTTTAGCTGCTTTGGGATATGGTGAGTGCTCCAACTACTGCACTTTGTAACACTAAGTGTGGTCCTCATCTGTAACTTGGTATCCTTTAACCAAGATCTCTCTGCCCTTCTCCCCACTACCCTTCCCAACCTCTAGCTGTCATCCTTCTCTCTGCTTCTATGAGCTTATCCCTTTCCATTTCTGTATATTGTGTTTTATATTTCTTTCTATGCTTAGTTCATTTCGCTTACAATGTCCTCCAGGCTCGCCCATTTTGCTTCAAATGACAGAATTTCACTTATTAAAATGGCTGAATAACAATCCATTTTATACACACAGACACACATGCAGGTGTACATAAACATAGCATCTTCTCAACTTTTTGTTTTTTTCTTTTCCCGTTCATTTATTTATTTTGACATAGATTTGCTGTATCATCTTCCTCTTCCTCCCACACTTTCCTGAGTAGCTGGGAATACAGGCATGCATCACCTCACCACGCTTTTATGGCAGTCTGGAAATTGATCCTGGGCTTTCCATGTGACCTCAGACTGCTGAACAGCAATGTCATCCAGTGGGCCCACATTCGAAATGCACTTTATCCAGACACCTGTTGATGAGCGTCAGCGGGTTCCCTACCCTTCAGGGCTGTTGTGACGAGGGCTGCAGTAAGCACTGCAGAGCAGACGACAGGCTAACTTCCGTTCCTTTGGATACATGATATGCCTCAGAGTGGGACATAGCGTCCTCCACAATGGCTGTGCTAATTTACATCCTCCTGGGGTTATTCTAATCCTTGGGGAAGCTTATACACCACCCAACACCAGGGACTAGGAGGATTACCTGATCCCCACTCACACCTGTTGAGATGTGACTCACTGCGAAACCCTGGCTGCGATTACTCTGCCTCCTCGGAGGTGTTCATTACCTCCAAAAACTCCTTTGTGCTATTTTGTATTTATTTATTCATCAGTAATATCATCTGAATAAACGACTTTCGTAACAACGCAGCATAATTTACAAAGACAGCATTTTTAACGCTTATGATAGTCATAGCATACTTACACAAGTGCAGTTAATACTATCATCAACTAAACAACTTTACCGATGTTATCTTGTTGATTCCAAGATGGAGTCAGAACTTGAACTCAGGTTTTATGACACACAATTCTGATGTTTTATCAGGTGGCGTTTGGATCGATTTCCGAACTATCATGTTGATATCGCACATAATTTAACCATTGACCCCATCCTTGATCACCTTTCCTCTCTGTCCCTGTTAGTGCCTGCCTTCCTTCCTCTTTTACTTTCCCGCTTTTCAGTTCTCCCTTTCAAGAATATTTCTTGGGCTCCTACTTTGTTCTAGCATCTGTTGGATACCCATCATCACTGATGGTTGTGAGAGTTAATGGAAATACTGGCGGCTCTCAATGATGTCTGTAGCAAACAATAAATTCACAAAAAAGCTAGAAATCCATTTATCTCCTTAAACAATAAAGAATGGAAAGTACAGAGCAGCAGTTTGGGGCAAAAACGATGATTTAAAAATACTTTCATTGGAAATGCTAGTACAGAATAGAAGATGCTCCTGGAGAAATAGTCTGCATTGTGTTGTGTTCCAGTTTGAAAATTCGAGTGATATGAAAGCCCTTCTGTTTCTACCTTGCTGCACGAGGAAAAGTAGTAGGCTAGTGTGAGAAGACGTGAGTTCTCTGTCAGTTTTGTTTTTCTTGCTCACACAAAAACTGTTTATTAGTTTTATTTGGTTTTGTTTTCCTATCCCCAAATCAAATTACATGCAATTTTCAGAAATGTATGCAAGGACAAAAAGGAAGCCTTCTTTTACACCTAGAGAACAGAGAAAATCGCCAATAATTTCCTGGGCTCTAGTCTGTCCTTTATCAATGCATATGAGGGCTTTATGTAGAGGACTGTATTTTATGGACTTAGTGTCATGTTAAATATATATACTAATTTTTATTTTCTTTTGCTGTAGACTGTGTGCACTTGCCAGAAAGAGACAGAGAGAAAGAGAAAATGAGAAATCATTTCCTGGATGAGAGGGTTTTCACACCACAATCCCTTCTCCTCTAGGATTTTAGGCACACAAGCACATGCACTCTGCATGATTTCCAGGCCAGCAGGTCCAGGACTCAAATTGTGGTCGGCCACGTGCAAGTCCAGCACCTTAACCACCACACCACCTGCTGGCCTCTCTGAATCAATTTTTACTATTTAATAGTAGAAAATACTTTTACAAAAATATATTTTATGAGTTTTTAAGTGAAATGTTGTAATACTGTTTCTTTTGTTACAATGGGCCAGCTCATTCAGCTCTTGTCTTCAGGAACCTTACAACCATGGGTTTTGCTTTGGGCAAGTCTTTGCATCTCTTTGATATCTATCTCATCCACCTTATCAAATGACAGCCAAGCGGGCCAGCCGTGGTAGTGCAGCAGTCACACAGAACTCAGTGGCACTGAACTCACACAGGGAGGTCCTGGGTTTGCACCCTGAGGTTTTCCTTCCTATATATGCAGGGTGGTTGCATGTGTGCCCATGCTGCTGGTCAACTGAGGCTGAGAGTGAAGAGAGGTATGAAGAACCTGTTGGAGGCCTCTCTCTCTCTCTCTAAAAAAAAAAAAAAAAAAGGAAAAAAAACAAAAAAAAAAAAACAAGACCATCAATAAAAACCAGATTGGAATTGAGTGACATGACTTTCAAGAGCAAGCATTCTAAAATTTTCTTTTTCTTTCTTTTTTCTTTTAGAGAGATCTTTGTAATTGGGCCCTTGAGCTTACCAGAGAGAAAGAGAGACAGAGAGACAGAAAGCGAGAAATCACCCCCCAGGGGTATGGCCACATGGCAATTGCTTCTCCTCCACTCTCCTCTTGGGATCTTGGGTATGCATGCACATGCACTGGCATGAGATTCAAGCTGCCCAGTCCTGGACTCAAATGTCAGTCAGCCATGTGTGAATCCAGCTATGTGACCATTATGTCATCTGTTGCTCCCACATTCTAGAATTTTTTAACTCTCCATCTGTGAAAGAGGATCCTAGGAGCCTGTAGGAAGATTGGGACTCTGTACATTCTGTGCTGTTGGAAAGCACAGAGCAGGAGCAACACTGGTCTGTCTTCAACCTCTCCCATGACAGAGTTTTACTCCAGCAATTTTGTGTTCTGCTCAATCTATCCCAGGACCTTCTCGGGCTCCCAGTATGGGAAGTCCAGCTTTCTTACTGGTTTTGAACCTCTTGGACCATAATTCAAATAACCACTGGAAGCACATGAGTTCACTCTAGCAGACGAGTATTAATACATTTAACTAAACTTTAACCTTTCGTTATTATTTTTATAGTAAATGTTGTCTTCCTAAAGTCTCATGAGACAAAACTAAAACAGTGTAAGAAAAATTCCATTTGGTCAATTGGGATAATAAATGTTCTTTTTTTTTTAATTTTTCAGAAAGTTCATGTTCTCACTAGAGAACTAGAAACAGAAAGACAGAAGGAAAGTGAAAAAGCACCCCTCATGAGGCATAGTCATAATCTCTACTCCATCTCTCCCTACTTTTGGGATTTTGAGCATATGCACACACATGTGTTTTCTAAGCTGCCAGGTCCAGGATTCAAACCATGTAGTAGGCCATCTGGGACCACACTGCTTTAACTACCACACCACTGACTGGCCCCAATAAATGTCCTTTTAAGGACTTAAAACATTGCATACAGTAAAAGAAGCTTAGAGCTAAAAAGCCCAAACTTAGTGATTTTATTTTTCTGTTGTTATGTTGTTTTCCTCCCCAGGGGCTCTGTGGCTTTGAATAAGTCATTCAGCTACCTAAAGGACGGCACTCATTTAGAGGTGAAGAACTAGTGTGGAGTTTAGTGGGTATAGGTAACATGTGAGATTGAGAAACTCACTGAACATCTCTGGGTTGAAGCATGTATGTCATATTAGAATATATCTGGGACCAGCAGTTGGCATAATGGCTATGTTGCTGGACTCCCCCGTAGTCGACCATGGTTCGAGTCCTGGACCCAGTGGCTTAAACTCACACCGGGCGTGTGTGCGTACCCAAGATCCTGAGAGGAGAATGGAGGAAAAGGGATTGTGGCGTGGCCATCCCCCCTGGGGGCGGGTGATTTCTCGCTTTCTGTCTCTCTGTCTCTTTCTGGTGAGCACACGTGCCCTATAGTAAAAACTTCTTAAAAAAAGAGTCCTTTTTTTTAATGTCATTGTGTATTTGTGGGCACCCTCTGATCCCTACCACCCAGCTCCATACCCTCTCTGACTCATCTCTTTCCTTTGCCTCGCTCTCTAGCTCCACTGGCCTCCTCTGTCTGCTCCTTATTCTTCCAAGTTTGTTAGTTCTCAGGCCATCTGACAGAATTATTCTTTGCTCAGATCTTTGCTTAACAGTTCTGTACTCTTAAATTGTGCTGAATTATTGCCTCCTCAGAGACTCTCCCTAACTGCTTTACCTGCCACCACAATACTGTAAATAGATCTCATTAAAATGTGTGATCTTTGGGTAAGAGGGTGGTAAAATGCAGCATTGTGCAAGGCTGGCCTTGTGGGAGGGGTCTGAGCCTGCATCCTCAGACCTCCCTGAGTGCACCCAGCCCCTGTGTGCCCATAACTCAGGTCTGACTGGGGCTGAGTGTGGATCACAGCATCAGGACCCTGTCAGTGGTGATTGTTCCTCTCTCTCTCTCTCTCTCTCTCTCTCTCTCTCCCTCTGCACATGGGTGTCTTTCTCATACTCAGCAAAGATGCAAGTAAATAAACTAAAAATACTGTAATCCTATCATCTATGACTATCTGAAAAACAGCTATGACCATAAATATCTGTATATATTTTTGTGTAATCTTCTTCTTTTCTTACTCCTCTTCCTCTTCCTCTTCCTCCTCCTCCTCTTCTTCATCTTCTTCATCTTCTTCTTCTTCTTCTTCTTCCTCTTCTTCCTCGTCTTCTACTTTTCCTGCCCACAGGTGGTGTGGTAGTTAAGGCACTGGCCATTACCATATGGCCAACCATGGTTCAAGTCCTGGACCTGGTGGCTTGCTTTCTTACTTTCTCTCTCTCTGATCAAAACAAAAATAAGTAAATGAATAAATAAAATTTAAAATAATTTTTTTAAAAAAGTCCTCATGAGAAGAAGAGTCATCTGTTAAATTTACTGCTGAGTTCACTGAGCTCAGCACAGTGCCTGGCACAAAATCCATGGCCAATACACATTTGGTGAGCAAACAAATGAAACAAGGAAGGAAGAAAAGAAAACAGAAAAGGAGGAAGGAAAGAAAAACTGGAGAGAGATTAGAAGATAAGGCTTAAACATAATATTTAAGAACCTGTAAGTCGCCCATGAAGTGCTTCCCTGGTATTTCTTCAACACTTGGTGGAGGGACAAAAAGCTGAGGCTCCACAACTATGAGGTCCTCATGTATCCCGAGGAAGTACAAGGCACCTGTGACTCTTTGTGTTTCTTTGAAATAAACTAATGGTCAACATTTATTTTGCTTTTGATTCTCTAATTAGTTATAAATCCACTTGTTGTGGTATTCTAAAGTTTGTTCATTTACCATCTATTCCATGAACTTCAGGAAGATGTTCAGTGTCCGCTCTATAGGCCCCTCCCACACTGGGGGAGCCCATCTGGTGAGGAAGCGTGCATAGGTCTCTGGGGATGGTGTCTTGGGACATAGCCTGCCCAGTTCTAAGCTCTTCTAGATCATATTTGTGCTTATCCAGGGATGGACTGGAGGAAAGTAAGACCATACTGTGAGTTGCATTCCCTTCCCATGACTCTCTGTCAAAGGTTCATAATAGAAACAAAATAATATGTATGTAGTGTTCTCTATTAGAATAAGAAAAAGAAAACAGTGAGGTAGAAAGAAGGGACATTAATTTTAAGTAAATACTTTTACATAGTTATAAAGTAATACATTTTTCAAGTATTAGAAATGATTGCCTGAGGGTATCATACCTTTCTAAATAAATATTAGGCATATCTTTCTAAATATGCCTAATCATCCTTCTAGTCCTGCGTACCTTAGAGCTTCAGAAAGAACTCCAGTGAAGGAATTCTCTGCCAGCTCACAACCCTGTGGAAAACCTGTAAAGGCCTTGGCTCTGACCAATAAAATCAGAGTTTTGGCTCAGAGGTTTTGTCTTTCTTTGAGCCCTAGCAGTTCCTTCTCTAAGAATTTCCTCACATTAATTCATGAACTGTCAGCAGAGTAGAAGGGCACAGCATGGGACTGTGTATGGGGGAAAAAAGGACACCCTCAGCAATGCAGAGCAGATGTTAGGGACACAGTAGCTCCCAGCCTTCGGTCTGTGAGCTAACCAGACCAGCTGAACAGGCTACAAATGTCTGGCCATCAAAACCAGAGTTGTGTCTGATAAGAAAGTGAATGTCAGACTGTTTCCACGTGAAGTGCCATAACCCATTCTCCCTGCTGGAATGGACACCTGACCCTAGTTATCGCTGTCTTAATGTTTTTCTTTATTCATGATAGACGGTGTATGTATGCCTATGAGAGTGAGAGAGTAAGAGAAAGAGGGAGAGATGAGCTCACCCCACTGGGTCTGCTCACACTACAACCTCCACCCCCAGCCCTGCAGTACCTCAACCTGGGCACTCTCACTCATACCCAGCATGCTTCAGACTGACCAGGCCAAGAAGCTGAACCATGGTTACCACATGGATCCAGCCTCTCTTGAGCAGTGCGTTACCACTGTGCCACACAGCTGACCATCCAAGTTCTTCACTGTTCCCCATTAACGTTCTTCTTTCTGCCTAAATTTTCTCCTTTTCTCATTCTTTTTGTTATAACCATTGAGCAATCAATTACTATTTTTTGAACACTCAATATTTTTTTCTTTTTCTTTTTTTTTTTTTTTTTTTTTTTTTAGGTTTTTTCTTTAGGGCACATGCGCTTTCCAAAGAGAGACAGACGGACAGACAGAGACAATGAAAAAGAAAGTGAGAATCACCTCCTGGGGAGGAGTGATTTTCAGTGATTTCACACTGAAATCAGTGATTTCACACTGAAATCTCTTTTCCTTCTTTCTTCTCCTGGGATCTTGGGTATGCACACGAGAACTTGGCGTGCAATTCCAGCCACCAGGTCTGGGACTTAAATCTTGGATGGCCATATGGGAGTCTGGCTGTGGGGGACACGTTTAGAGAGAGAACCTGAGGTGTGGGGACATGCTCTGAGCCAACACCACCAGCCCTGTGGGGTTTTGACAGAACCTTGTATCTTGTGCTTTCCTTGACCTTCACTGCAGACAGAGCAAGGGTGGAAGTTGCTAGGGTCATTCCAGCAGACACAACTGATGGACTTCAAAAGACATCTTGACCCCAATTAGCAAAGTCCAATCCCTGCTCTGTATCGGAAAAGTTCTTTAGCCTTCTCTGGGTGTGGTGGTGCACTCCTTATGGAGAAGTTCTTTAGCCTTCTTCCCCACACCTTCAGCTAAACTTCACTGCATTAGAAGAGAAGATAATGGGACTTTATCTTGATGGGATTATCACCAAGGGATACACCTGGCCCTGTATGACTAAGCCCTTATAGATTTAACTGATTCTTATTGTCTGTAACCTGGCAATGAATCTATGAAGTGTCATAAAACATACATGTGTAGTGTCTCCTTGCACTATAAATAAAGGGCCCCAGTTTGTCTGGGTGGCTCAAGCAGCGGCTCAAGTGTGGCACAAGTTGCTTGGGCTACCTAGGCTCAGGCTGCCTGTGTCCATTTCTACTCTATCTCTTTGTCTCATTCTTTCCAATTACCCAGTCCTCTCGAGATGGAGGGCTTTCTATTTCTCATCCTCTTTCTCTTTCTCATCAGCAGCTCTCTAATCATGGTTCAGCTAGACCCAAGCCCCAGGGCAGACACCGACATCTGGCGATGTAACCACTATGCCATTTGATGGCCCCTGAGCACACAATTTTCAAAACCACTATGGTCTCAGATTCTACAACTAAACCACCCAACTGAAAGATGATGCATGAAGCCAGTGAGACATTTATCCAGTTTTAAATTATCTCACCATTCAATGAGTCATGAATAAGAGTAGTATTTTATCAGACATAGAAGAGGAGGAAAGAATTTATTTGCAGAAGAAATGGTGGGGAGTATTGGAGAATAGTATATTTAGAAATTGGTGAAACAAACACATGACTGAATAATACAGTGTTGCTGAGTGGTAAATAATGTGGACATGGGCTGGGAAGGTGGAGGGAGGACGCTTTGTAAGTCCTGAGTGTGGCCTAGGTACTGGGAGCTTAGTTAGTGCTGGAGATGCAACCAAGATAAGATGATCCCGTCCTCAGGACCCTGTAGTCTAAAGGAAGTTGAGAAACAGTATGATGAACACCAGTTTAAAAGAAAAAAAAAACAATAGTTGCAAATTATGATTTTTTTCCTACAAGAGAAACAATTAGAACTATGGAAGAGTTCAATTCAATGTCTCTGAGAAGGTGATATTTGACCCTGATCTCTGTGGAGTCAGCCATGAAAATAATTAGGAGAAGAGGCCTCCAGGTAGAAGGAACAGGAAGTGCAAATGTCCTGAGGTAGAAAGAAGATCAAAGAAGTGTCGATTAGAAAGTAATGAGGCGGTGGATGGGTGCCAACACACAAAAGGTCAGGAGTAAGATTGTGGAGGGACAGATTTTATGTTTGAATTTGATTCCAAATATGATACAAATAAAAAAATGGTACTGATAATTCAGACAAAGAAAATGATAATCAGCATTTATTGACCTTTAATCTATGCCTAAAGCACTTTGTCTTTGTTGTCCCCACTATCTTACAGGATAAATACTGCCCTAGCCCCCATTTCACAAGTGCAACTGCTGAAACATGAAGAAATTAAGCAAAATACTCAAGAACACAAAGAGAGTAGTGTGCAGTCAGTTGCTGTTGTATGCAGGGACAGCTTAATTTGATTTATTTTTAAGAAGATACCTGCAACAGTCATGTGGTGAAAATATCATAGAAGAGCAAACATGAAAATATGAAAAACTGTGAAAGGCATACTAAAATAGTTGAAGAGAAATAACAGGATAATGCACACTAAAATTTTAATAAGTAAGCTGGAAATAAAAAGATTTTTAGATATATTAACAGTATTTTTTAAGAGATTAAATTTGGGGAATAACAGATATGGGATATCAAAGATAATCTGACTACCTCTTACTTGACAGGCAGAAGCTCCACTCTCTGAGATGGAGAACACTCATGCAATGGTG
Organism: Tupaia belangeri chinensis; assembly: GCF_000334495.1. Taxonomy (NCBI): domain Eukaryota; kingdom Metazoa; phylum Chordata; class Mammalia; order Scandentia; family Tupaiidae; genus Tupaia; species Tupaia belangeri. The sequence goes on along the minus strand of NW_006159829.1, from coordinate 5,057,065 downwards.
AACTACGGGCTCAGGGAATCAAGAGTTCAGACTTGGACTTTTTAATCATGCATGATGTGACTTGCAGCAAAGTGGATCCTTGGTCAATAGAAAGGAGTTAAAGAGAGTGACTATTCAAGAACATGATTCCAGACACTCTTCTACAGACAGATGCCGAGACAGACAGCCGGTGGATGGATTTGTAGCTGAGCTCGTTAGATGTATTATCTCAAAAAGTGTAGCAGTCCCACATCTGTCGGACATGAAAACACACACACACACACACACACACACACACGCACACGTACAATGGGAATTATTTGTTGGGATGTTTGAGAAGGCTGTGGGTTTTGATCAGCAGGGCAGAGCAAAGTAGAAGACACCTAGGGGCTGCCATCCACTGATGTCCGAGGCAGATAGAAAACAGATCTGTTCAAGTGTGAGATGGCTGTCGTACACAGCCTGAGATTTGGTCCAGGGCTCCTGTTCCTCACTCAGAACCTGGAAACGACAAGATGGAGGGACGAGAATCAAAGCAGTTTGCTCTCCTTGGGAACATGGTACGTGCAGGTGGAATCTGGCACTCAGGGGCCCATTGCTGGGAGATCTTCACTGGGGCATCTGGCCTGGATCAGCTGCTGTCCGTGAGGCTCCAGCCTGAACCCAGGAGGTCACCTTGAATTTATATTTATCCAAAATTGGTATAAAACAATTATACATATTGATGAGCTACGGTGTGATTTTATTAGGGAGGCCTTCCTTGAACACAAATGATATCATATATCATGTGTCTCCAGAGCACCACCCCCTTTTCTTCTCCTTAGGAATGACATTCTTCACACGCCAGGGTCAGGATAATTACTTACAACCTGGCCAGATGGTCCCTTTCATAAGGATGAGATTTTTATTGCTCATGCCTCAGCTCATAACACAGACTCTGATACACACACACATATGCACAATGTGGATCACTGAGTAAATATAGCCTCTGATTCAAATTCAGTATCCAATGAGAGTGTTGGTACCAGATAAGCAGGAAGCTTCTACTATCTATCTGAATACATGCACAATTCCATAAAACTGTATGAGCTCCAAAAATATGTACTGAATAAAGATGTATGTCCAAAGTTACCAGTGCTGAGTTTCCTCACAATGCCATAACAAAATAACACGCTAGGCAGATTAAAAAACAGAAGTTTGGGACCAGCAGTTGGTGTAATGGCTATGTCACTGGACTCCCATGTAGTCGACCATGGTTCAAGTCCCAGACCCAGTGGCTTAAACTCACACCAGGCACATGTATGTGCATGCCCAAGAACCCGAGAGGAGAATGGAGGAGAAGGGATTGTGAAGTGGCCATTCCCCTGGGAGGTGATTTCTCGCTTTCTGTCTCTCTGCCAGTGCACCGCTCTGCAATATGGGATCTGTATGTAAGATCTCAGTTTGGTTCCCTGATTGACCTGTACACCCTTGGTAGACACCCAAGCCTGTGGTCCTGACTGGCCTGGCTGGAGGGCAAGTGTTGTTGGTGATGGTGGGGTGAGACCATGACATAAGATCCTGTAGAGGGTGCCTGTCTCTCTTACAACCTATCTCTTTCTCTTTTTTCTTTTTTCTCTCTCTCTTATGGAAGATTATTTTAAAAAATAGGTTTCTCTCTTTTTCTCTTCTTGCATGAAAAACAGATCTCAGTCTCCTTGCACCATGCTTACCTGCTCTTCATTAAAATTTTAGTTCCTTAAAATAGCTCGAGAACTTTATTGGTAGAAAGTTCTTCTGCTGTAGTTAAGACCGACAGTCTCTGCTCTCTTCTCCAGTGGAATCAAATATGCTCCTTTGACAAGTGCTCCCTAGACTGTTGGGCAGCTCCAAGCTGGTTGAAGGAGATCTGGAGCCATGAAGGAGAAGGGGCCATTACAAAGGGATTCCACATAGCAGTTAGCCCTGTGGTTCTCATCCATTGTGATTAGGTCAGTGACTGGTTAACTAAGAATCCCATGACAGCATTTTTTAAATAGATATATTTTGCTCTTTTGTTTTGTTTTATTTTGCAGTCTGAAAACAGCCACTGTTTATTTACTGACCAGATTACCAAAATAATTATGGTGGATACCATAGTATATCCTTCTAATAAGTCAGTTGACCTGGTCTTCCCTGTTGACAGCATCACCACCTTCTACAAAATAGGTGGTCTTTTTCTTTATTCCACCTCATGGAAAAGATAATTTGAAGGGCCACAGGAAGTTATTTGCTTCTTTGAAGCGTTTTCCAACAGTATAGATTTGATGAATCAGGTCTTCCATGCAGATGATGCCAAATTTACGGGGAGATCAAGCAATTTTTGCTCTTACTCCAATATAGCTCTTTATTATGCAAATGAGTACTGTTTGTTTGTGTGTGTGTTTTGTCTGCTTATGTTTCATCTAAATTAAAGGATATTTTAGCAGGGATTTCATTCTTCCAGCAGTCACATACTGTTGATTAATCACACATAATAGACAGGCAGTGTGTGGGTTAAAGCAATTTCATACCAATCGCAACTCATTATTTAAAATCATTTTGACACATGACCTTATTTTATTATATTATGCCCTCGAGGAGTAGTAGGAGGGAAAAAGAGAAATAGAGAAAGGAAAGGGAGAGGAAAGGCAGGATAGGGAAGGAGGGAAGAACTGCAACAAAGAAAGGAAAAACAGAAAAAACATTCAAAGTTAAAACAATAGGAAGAAATGTTATGTGGTTTTGAAGGAATTAGGTGGCAGAACAACTTGTTCAGTAAATAATGCTGTCTGGGCTCTATGACGCCTGAAGAAATGCATAGATCTAATAGTGAGAGGGATGGGGGCAAGGCACTGGGACCACTCATGTGACCCTTGGGAGCACAGAGAGGAGAGTGAGACCCTTTACCTGAAAATGGGAGTGTAGGGTAGGCACAGGAGACATTTGCAAAACATTTTTCAAGGAAATAACTGACCTCTTGGTTGGCTAAGAAAAGTTGCCCTGTATTCCATGTGGGCAATGAGCCCACGACACCCTCGCATTGTTTAGTTTTGGCAAAGAACCACCTGAGGCTGGCATATTTATCCCTAGACTAGACACAGAGAGTTGAATTAAAGTGATTTGTTCAGAGTCACACAGCTTGTAGGTCACAGTGTGACACAGAAACATCCAGATCTGGATGATTTCCAAACTCGGTTCTTCATTGAAATTTGTTCTAGGGTTTTATATGGTTTATGTGCTTTTTCTACATGAGAAAACCAGGTCAGTGAAGTGGTGCTTGGTAGGATTCAAGCTTAAGACTGGAAGAGCTGGGCCCTCTCTGAGGGGTGAGACTTGTGGAATCATTAATGAGGATGTGTGAGTTCTCACATACTAGACTTCCTCTGTAACCTAAACCCAGTCTTTTCTTCTTCTTCAAGTCCATTCTTCACACAAGGCCACTTACTTCATCAAGAAAATAATTCAAATCCTATCAGTCCCCTTCTCAAAAGCATGAAATGCCTTGGATTTGGATTTGGGGTGAGGGGAGAGGAACCTGTCGGGATGAGAGTGGAATCCCTTGTAATCCACGTTCACGACTCTGTCCCTTGCACTTTCTCACTGTGTCACTCAAATACCTCTTCACTCTAGTTACTCTGAACATGCCTCGAGAACTCCCCTCTTCGTCTCTGAGCTTTCATGTTCTTTCCAAGAGTTTGTTTCCCCCATTTTGTCTTGCTGTTGATATTTGTCTCCATTTTAAAGTCTTACATCAAACAGAAGACCAATTTGGAGGTTTTTTCCTAATCTCTCAGTAGCTAGGATTAGCTACCAGAAAGAGAAGATGATGAGGGTAATGGATTGAAAGAAGCAGAGAAGAGAGAGAAGGCAGGGAGAGGAGAAAGAGACAAAGAAAAAAAGATGATGGTTTAATTAATTAGCTTTTTAAAATGTTTTTTTTGTTTTATCTTTTCCTCTCATAGTACAAGGAATTCTCAGTTGATGAAAAAAATCAGCCAGTGATACTGTTTATTGAAGGACAGGTCTTTCTCTCTGCTACACTCAGTAAGTGTGCAGCTCTGCTTTGCCCATTAACCCTCTGCAATGTTAGACCATGTCACTTCTCTGCAGAAACTCTCCAGGAGCAGGTTCCAGTAATGCACCCACAGGAATCCTCAGGCCCAACACAGTAAACCCAGGAAACCTGGGGGCTCTCTTTAGCCTAGAAAGATGTAGAGACTCACTTGTCTTGACCCCTGACATCCTGCCGCCCCCAGCCTCCCTTGACTTCCCTCACTCATCAACTCCTGATACACCTCCTTACTTTAAAGCACATTCTCAAAATGTATTTTATTCTTAAAAATCAAGATTGTCTACTTACAAGGCAAAATACAAATTATACCACATAAAACCCAACAATTTGATACTCAGTGTTTTTAAGTTTTGTAGCAATCTGCCATTTACAGAAAAGTTTCAAGTGCAATAAAATAATATTCCTTTTCCTAAATCTGATGCTTTATTACTCTAAAATCTTTCATGTGCATTTCCTCCAAACAAGGACATTCTCCTACATACCCATGATCCAGTCATCAAAAGCAAGAAATCAATGTTGACACATTACACATCTCATGGACCCACCTAAACTACAGACCTCATTCAGGTTTTTCCCAGTTTTCCAAGAATGTCAGAAAATAGAATGTCAGAAAATAGAATGGTGGTCGGCAGGGCATGGGGAAAGGAGGAAATAGGGAGTTGATGTTCTGTGAGTACAAAGTTAGTTCTACAAAACGAGTAAATTCTAGAAATCTGCTGAACTACATAGTGCCTATAGTTAACATATTTTTTTCTCCAAGCTTTATTGAGCATACATCTTCCTTTATTTTATTTTTATTATCTTGGGATTAAAGTGCACAATATTTAATTCTACGTGTAAAAATTGTTAGGAGAGTATATTTCATGCTAAGTGTTTTTACCACCGACAGTCAAAAGTTAAATAAGCTACTCATCAATTTGTGTAGCTTCACTTTTGAGAAATAATCAACCATGTCACCCGCAGCTTTCCAAAATTATAGACCAAGAATTTCTCCAATAGTTATTTCTTTGGTTAAGCTTCGCGTGATAATTTAAAGTGCAAATTCGGACAGTTCACAGCTTACCATGGCTCAACTTCTGTTTCTTTTCACTTTGCCAGTGTGCAAAGCAAATACATTTAATAGATACCTTATTTCAAGTTCCCATACACCACTCTGCTTTTCACCTTTAATATGGCATTTATTAAAATAAGTGAGATAATCATCACTCTAGTATAAAACAGGCTTTATCTTAGATGGTTTTGCCATCTGTATACTAATGTAAGAATTCCAAGCATATGTAAAGCAGATGAGACAAAGCTATGATGTTCCATAGGTTAGGCATATTAAATGCAGGTTCGACCCACAACATCTTCAACTTCTAATAGCTTCATTGTACATAACCCCACCGTAAGTCAAAGAGCATCTGTATGTTGGGAGGAAAACCACCTGAGGTCATTCCTATGTGTTAAGGCAGCAAATAGGAGGGAATGGCAGAGATCTAGCATAGACCATTGTTTAAAGTAGAAAATCAGGCTCAGTCTGTGTGGTACAGGAGGCTGTGTCATGGTCTGTGGAGTCAGAAGCCACATGTTGACCACTGTTTGAGTCCCAGGCAGGGTTGGCCTGAAAACACACCAGGTATGTTCATGTGCCTGGGATCCTGGTGGACTGACGGGATGGAGAAAGACAATTTCAATACATAACCAAGCCCAGTGGAGAGTACTTCTCCTCTCATGCCTGCACACATGCTCCCTCAATAATGGCAACAATAACCGAGGGAGGAGAAGCCCTGGAGTATTTCTGCACAGATATGAGATTCTGGGTAGGAAAGGACTGTAGATCCAACATCAGTGGGTATCTTGAGGCAGTCTCTAAGTAGACCATGTCACGTTTAGTCAAACCAAATCCTGACCTGCAAATGGCTGGTTCCTTCCTTTTTAATGCATGCATATTTCCTCTGTCCCAGATCAACTTGTAAATGGAAAGAGATTAAATTTAGAATCTTAGACTCATCACCCCCACTCAACTCCTTCTCTCTCCCTATGCCTCTCCCTCCTATTTGCACTCTGGTGTCCATAAATCAGAACTCCTTCCTCATAGCCTATGGGGATTCTGAATCACAAAATATAGAAAATGCAGTCATAATCCTCTTCTCCTGTTATCCCCTGGGGAAAGCGATCTCTGTGCCTGGAGAAACCCATTTCTTATCCTCCAGTAAGAGTCCTCTCTAAACTAACGCTGATGAATTACTCTGTTCTGTACTTCAGGCATCACGGTCCATCTTACAAGCACTGAGATAACTGCAGTCCTGTGCCTGGGACTTGCTAGACTCCAAACCAAAATTATTGAACTGATAATCTGATTATTGTATACTTCATTAATCTTTGCAACCAGTGTATGAGCCAGAGATTACTGTCCTATTTTTATAGGTTTGAACATAGAAACTGAAAGAGATTCGAAGTAACAAAGATATCCCACTGCAAATGATATCTTATGACTCCAATTCCAGCACTGTTGCCATTACTGCTTGATTGCCTCCTGATTGTATGGGAGTCCTAAAAGTTTAGCTTAGTTTAAACAAAAGGAAACAAAGCAGAAAGTCTCTGTGTCCAAGATTTTTTCAAACAGGCTCTTTAACTTGACAATAGAAAGGTTCAAGTCCTCTCTCCCCAGAGAGTAAGCTATAATTTCTTATCAAAGATTGTAGAGATAGACATCATGAAAATGCAGAGGATGACGGGCAGTATGGATTACCTGGTTGCATCTATGAATGTGAGATTGAAATATTGGACCTATTAGATTTTCTTCACACTGATGAAATTTTGAATGGCAGCTTCACTTAGAAACTAAATTAACCAAAACCTCTATCCTGTTCAGGAATAATTTAGACCTGGATAGACTATTTACTTTTCTGCCTAGTCAGACATTTGACATTAAGAAGTGATTGAAATAGGATCTGCTGCCTCATCAGTTTTGCAGTCTACAAGAACTAAGTATCGAAATCTGGTTTTACTTCTGTGGAGGTGAAAATCAGTCATTCATTTTTTGCCTTATTCACTCACTTATTCACTCATTTAGTAAGCTATGAGAATGACTGACTGGAGATATAAAATGCAGTTATTTATTGCTCCACGTAGTCAATGAGAAATCTTCAGGGAAGTGGAAACAATTGGACCCCTGGCCTCTAGAAGCTTATATTTTCAAGGAATTCTCACTTCCAAAGAAAGCCCAGCTCGAGTTTCTTAGAAGCAGGATAGAGGAGCCACATTCAAAGACCCAGACTTCCCTGAGAAAATTGCATATGCATCAAGAACAAAATAGGTACTTTGAGTGCTTCTGGCCCTGAAGATTGTCCAGGATCTGGGGAGACACCTCTAGGGTTGAATGTGATGGGGTCACATACCCACATCAGATGCTTCTTTCTTTTTTTTTATGTTTAAAGAGGATTTTTTTTTCACTTAATCACTTCTTTCTTTACAGTATACAGCATGGATTTTCCCAGCATGATTACAGTGCATATTAGTCAAGTCAAAGACATTACCGTATCTGCCCTCAACAGATAACTTCATTTTGTGTCTATTAAATGTTTTGCTTGTTTTTGTCCTTCATCTCCTCCCTCCCATCCCCCAGTACCTACCCCTAGTAACCACCTCCTACTTCCCACCCCTTCACACTGTCTCTGGTATTCGCAGTTGGCCTCCCCGATATCGATATCCACTGCTTCTTTCTTCTGCTGTTGCCCACAGAAAAACGTAGGCACTAGCTGGTTTTCTGTGTGGGAGGCACCCCAATATTGAAGACAAAGAAAAAAATGTGGGGCCCAGAGTAAAGGACACATCATCTAATTATCTGGGTATGATATATTCCTAGGATTTATTCAGTTTAACTATTTTGTTTGTTCATTTATATCATCCTTTATAAATCTCCTATTTGATTATGTGACTAGACTTAAAATTGTAAATTAAATACATACTTAGATGTTGGACTAAGGAAAATAATTTATAATATGATTAAGAAGAAAAGGCCATAGAGGTAAGAGAAAATAGAGCATCACAGATCAATGAAGGCAGCATCTTATTTAAAAAATAAATAAGTGGTGATTACTTGTGTTCAATGATCCCTAGAATTCAGCTAAAAATAAGAACTTTACATGTCTAGTCGATCTTACAAAAACAGACACCACTGCTATTCCTGATAAGGATTGTTTAACAGGTAGGCTAAATCCAACGGAAAAAGATCAAGCAGGAATTGTGCAACGGGTGAGTGGGAGCAGGGAGATTGGTACCTGCTTTGGGAGCTTTCGCATAGAGGAGACATGAAGGGAGACAGTCAGCACCGCTGACCTGTGCTAATGATGCTAACGGTTAGAACGTGGCACAGGTTTGCATGTTTGCATACTGAAATAACAGAGAAGAGAAAGGAACATACCAGGGTGGTTCATCCAAGAGGAAACAGTTTCAGAAGCAAAGCCACCAAGCAGATGAGGGTAGAGAAAAACCACAGAGCACAGAATGGGTTACCCACAGATAGAAACAAGGCTGCACTTTCAGTTTTTAGGGAAGGGAGGGAAAGATAGATATGGTCCAATATAGGTGAAGACAAGAGTGAGGACTGTTTCAGACAGTATTCTCCTATACTGCTGGTACTGGAAGTTATCAGGTGTGTCCTTGAAGACGTCACTATAGAAAAAAAGGGCACTTTCTAACAGGATATAATCAGAAACAGAGGATCTAGCAAATTTTTCTTAACCCCCTTACACATCTTGCTTGGACAGGAAAACAGGAGATTACTTAATGTAAGACACAGCAGTTTCAAAAAGCATTAAATTAGAGCCTTGATCATGTATCTATCCTGTGAGGCCATTTTCAGATATCTATTAAATTACTCTGTCCCAGCTACGTCCTGTGCTCTGGGCACAAACTAGTAAAAAAATACAGTCTCAGTGTAAAACAGCCTCAAGTAAAAAGACAGGGTATATATTTATACACACACACACACACACAGATGTGTATATCTCTATTTGTGTGTGTATGTGTGTGTGGTTGTGTGTATCCCCTGAGAAGTACTTTCTGAAGGTTATAAAAAAAAAAAAAGAGTGCTAGCTTTTTTTATTAGAACTGAAAAAAGGCCTACAATTAGCAATATAAGCAAAATATCTGAGTAACGAGAATACCCAAATTCAGAGGGGAAAAAAACTCCCAAAGGGAAAACAGTAAGCTGAAAGGCCTTGAGAGGAGAATGAAATGAACTTGGAGAACAGTATAGTGAACAGAAGACAGAAAGTCAGTTTTTCTAATATTTTATTTCCAGGCTCTTTCACTGGGGTAGAAGGCTCTTTCACCGGGGTAGATGCCTGCTGTACTTATTCCACAGAGACGGGCACATGAGCAGAATGCCCAGGGGACAGGACGAGGCTTCCAAGATGTTAAGCAGCCATAGCCTCTGCATTAATATTGCTTGGACATCCAGAGCGAGCCTGACGGTCACCAGGCGGTTCTTGTTTATCCTTGCCAAGTTCCTGTTGTGCTGGCATGGATGGCACCAGCAGATAACTCCACACCTTAGGACACGCTGACCCTTCCTCCAGAGAACATATGCAGAAAATGAGCGTATTGTATTTCCTCTCATGGCTCTAATGGACCTCACCTAGGTCCATGCCTCTATACGTTAATACATTCATGATTAGTTAGGACCTATCTCTTTCTTCTTTATTAGTGTGTGTTTGAAACATTTTTTTAAAAAATATCATCTTTATTGATTTTTCTTCTGCATGCATAGACAAGGTGTTCTGGATCACAGATTTCTTATTTATTACAGTGCAGTAAATAGAGCCCACATCAGCTCCTCTGCCTGAGATGAGGAGATGAAAGACATCTGAAAAGATCTACAAGTGCGTCTGGACATTTCAAAGGGAGAGATGAAGAACAATGGATTTTCTTCCTTTATACACAAGAGAGCGCTGCTCCTTCCCTTCCAGCAAGAAGGCAGAAAACCAAACAAAACTCCTCTGCTCTGTGGGGACAAATAGAAGAGATCCGGGTTTGCACCACAGTGTTCTGGAGTATCCATGCATCTTCAGCAAGGACAGGTACACCCAGGGAACTAAAGTCCTCTCCAAGGACTGAGCTTCACTCCTTTCTGGCTCTCTAATCTGGCACTTCAGGGCTTAACCTAGGGACCTAGTTGGGACAGTTATTATTTAGCCTTCTGAGATCAGAATAATTAACTAGGGATCTGGTTTCAGAGATAACTCATACAACAAAAGGAGCAGTATTCTTCCAAGCGAGTGAAAGCGATGTTCTTTACCTCTGCATTATATGTATTTCCCTATCTCAGGAGGCTTCTTACAGGAAGACTGAGAAATCCAAAAGAGTTTCATTTTTCCACAGCCAAGAACACTCACTGACTTTTCAGGCAGTTACTGTCATGTTCAAAATGCTCTTGTTGAAAATCATGGGCATAGCAGTCATCATAACCGCATCGGGATCACTCACTACCGGGGAGGAACTGTACTAACTGCTGAGGTAGGTTTGACTCTCACCATGACTCTATGCCTCAGAGGCCACTGTCACCCATTTTTGAGATATATAAACTGAGACTATGGAGACAGACTATGAAGTTTTTCTGAAAATCTGCAGCTAGCATGTAGTCAACCCTTTGCTCCCAGAAGAAGGGAGGCCACTCCCAACGGTTGCATCCCATGTCCTCGGCTAAGCTGGTTGGAGCGCAGTCCTTCACTCTGCACTGGTAACTTTCTTAACTGCAACCTCCTCTCTTCTAACGCACAGGACCTTGGTTCTTTGTGACATTTATTCTGTCAGGATTTTCCAATCCTCCATAAGCCTTATCCCTGTCTAGATGCACTCCTGTTTTTCAATGTTCTTTTCAAAGTGAAGTACTCTTAATTGGATCCAAGTGCTTTTGTGTTAAGATAAGGAACTGGATTTTCTTCTTAAAGGTGATTGAGAAGCATTGCAGGGGCACGCAATCAGCAGATTTGCATGGTGTAAGGTCACAGTGCAATGGAGAATGACATGGAGGGAACCCAGAGACTGGAAGGAAGATGATGAGTCTGATGGTCACAGAATTAGTGATGACTACAGTTCACGGGAATTTCAAATATGGCCTGGGACCAGCAGATAGCATAATGGTTACGTTGCTGGACTCCCACATGGTTGACCATGTTCCAGTCTCATGGCTTAAAACACTCCACTTAATATATACCAACTGTCCGCACTCTATGGCTGAAACTGAAAGATTAGAGGATATAGAAACATGGGAAATGGTTATAGATACAGGATACAGTGTAGAAAGAGGGTGGGAGAAGGAGGAGAGTGTGAGGAAAGACATTAAAGAAAAAAAATGGAGAGGCAAGACATTTATGAGACACAGAAATGGATTACTATTGGTTGATGATAATGTGTATAGTATCCCCAACTGGACTGGCATAAAATGCATTCATGTTGGAAAATTAACTTTACCAGCTAAGTGATATAAAGTGATTGACTACATAAAAGAAATTAAAATAAAATATATTATTAAAGAAACAACTCACCCAGTGGCTTAAAAATTCGCACCAGGAATATGTATGTACGTGCCCAAAATCCAGAGAAGAGAATGTGCTATGGCCATTTCTCCTGGGGGATGATTTTTCACTTTCTGTCTCTCTGTCTCTCTGGTGAGCACACATGCCCAATGGCAAAAATCTCTCTAAAACTTGGGACCAGCAGTTAGCGTAATGGCTATGTTGCTGGACTCCCACGTAGTCAACCATGGTTCAAGTCCCAGACCCGGTGGCTTAAACTCACGCCGGGCGCGTGTGTGTGCGTGCCCAAGATCCCAAGAGGAGAATGGAGGAGAAGGGGTTGCGGCATGGCCATCCCCCACTGGGGGTTGATTTCTTGCTTTCTGTCTCTCTGTCTGTCTTGTGAGCACACGTGCCCTATAGCAAAAACCTCTCAAACAAACAAACAACAACAACAACGAAAAAAAACCTCTCTAAAACTAAAATAAAATATGGTCTTGGTAAAGAAATGTCCTCTTATATTAAATGTGTCTTAGCCTTCTCAGTCCTTTTATTTTAAATTACTTTTCACTTTTAATAAATCAGGTCCATTTAGTTCTTGGTATCACTACTATTGATACCTGGGTCTTTCATTTCATGTGAACAAAGGGGTTTATAATCTCAAATCATAAAAGAAGCCCATGGAAGGAAATTCTCCGAGTCTATGGGTAATGCCTTTGGGAGCTGATGGATCCCAAAGGCATTACCCATTTAATAACATTTTCTCACCTTGTGGTTATTTATTTATTTATTTATTTACCTTGTGGTTATTCAACACAGATAGTTACCATAGGATTTTTGGAAGGAAATAAAATATGAAGACTATGAAAATGCTACACTGAGTAGAAAAAGCTCTACTGGTCTATGTAAATCTTGGTAGTAGATGTTGAGGTATACTTTAGGTATTGCTCTGTCAACACTGAAAAAGCTTCTAAATATCCCAATATCCAAAAATATATACATATAAAATACCATGCTTTCCTCTAATAAAAATCACATGTTCCGGAATCAGCAGTTAGCGTAATGGCTATGTCGCTATACTCCCACGTAGTCGACTGCGGTTCGCATCCCGGACCTGGTGGCTTAAAACTCATGCCGGGCACATGTGTGTGCGTGCCCAAGATCCCTAGAGGAGAATGGAGGAGAAGGGATTGCGGCGTGACCATCCCCCCTGGGGGGGTGATTTCTCGCTTTCTGTCTCTATGTCTCTCTCTGTCTGTCTGGCAAGAGCATGCACCCTATCGCAAAAACCTCTCCAAAAAAAAAAATGAGAGGAGAATTCATGTAAATACTTGATACATGGATTTACTCACATACATACATGTAAACAGTCAGCATCCACTCAGATTTGTTCCTTCACACAAACATGCAGGAATCATACTTGCATGACTGTAACACACTGTGTCCTTCATGAAGAACTGAAGAATGAGCCCTGTGGACACAAGGCTTTTCACTTCATCCCCAAACAAGGAAGAAACTAATGATTATGTGGCAAAGATAAAACTGGCTCTACAGTTTTCAGAATTAAGAATAGACCTGGGACCAGCAGTTAGCATAATGGCTATGTTGCTGTACTTCCATGTAGTTGACCGTGGTTCGAGTCCTAGACCCGGAGGCTTAAACTCACACCGGGCACAGGTGCATGTGTGCCCAAGATCCTGAGAGGAGAATGGAGGAGAAGGGATTGCAGTGTGGCCATTCCCCCTAGGGTGTGATTTCTCGCTTTCTGTCTCTGTCTCTCTCTGTCTCTCTGGCGAGCACATGCGCCCTATAGCAAAAACCTCTCCAAAGAAAAAGAATAGACATTATAGGTTCTAGCACCTGGAAAAGGGTGTTTAGTTTTAGTTTTGGTTCTGTTTTTTGTTTGTTTGTTTGTTTGTTTGTTTTAATCACTGCATTTAGAAACTGTGACAAAAGAAATAAAGTATTTCTGAGCTGATCGTCACTTCTTGGGCTGTTCCCTGAATAGAGGGAGAGCTAAGATGAAGGAGGGTGGAGCCAGAGGAGAGCCAGGCTGGGGCTGCTTGCACTGTATGTGAAGGAACCCTCTACCTTCTAGGTGCCCTGACTCAGACACAGTAGAATATGGTTAAAGCAGTTTCATACATAAACCATGTTTGCCTAGCATGTCCCTCAGGAAGGTGCAGTCACTTGGAATTGAGGATTTGCCCATCTTCGCACTGCCTTCTTCATCTAATTTTCTCACATTCTTCTCCTTCCAACAGCCAACTTCTGCATCTGCTGTGGACTCAATGTGCATGTCTCCACTAGGGATGCAGTTGATTTGGCAGTCACTGCTTACAAAGTCCCAAAGCTAAAGCTCTCGTTTCACTTCTCCTTAGTGACACCACTAAGTTAGACATGTGTATTGGCCAATTAAAGCATGCATTTACAAGATCTTTTATACAGGAAAAACAACTGTAAACACGTAGGAGGAAAAGCTAAATAAGAAACTAATAAACGGTTGTCATTGATAAATTCTCAAAGAAACATTTCTAGAGATTTCCTATAGTAACTACAGACTCAATTAAAAAATGCCTATACAATCAGAATTAGGATATGCAGGGCTTGACAGGCTTGTGTGAGATACTCAATAACCTAGAAAAAATAAGTTACACGAATAGACTGCCAAGAAAAGCAAGCAATGTGATTCAGATATTCTAGAGTTTAAAACAGTAAAATGCTGTAGTAAAACTGATTTGTCTTAAGCTTTTTGTTGAAAACATAGCAAAACAGAAAAACTATCTGGTTGCCTAACAAACAAAAAATGCTCTTAAAGAAAAAATGCTTTTGAAATCCATCTTTCATGACAATTAATTATTACTAACTGGACAGTTTCTTTTTCTTCCCGAAGAATATATATAAAATACTTACCACTGTTACTTATAACTGTGAAATATAATAATATTTATATATGTATATAAACAACATGTAAATCTAAATGCCATAACTGTTTGTTAAATTGGAAATACAAACTTTTCACATGGGAATAACATGCATTATATCATTCCTCATTGGACAAGCCTTAGCAACATCTCAAGGAAACGTTGATCATCAGTAAAATGTGACTCTATTATTACATTAAAAATAACTTCGACCTTCTGAGAAGCCACATATGAATTTATGGCCCTCACAGGGACCCACTTATGTAGAGAAGCAAAGCAAATTTGGCCTACATTTTCAATTTGGAATAGAATTATATTGATGTAATTTTTACCTCCTATGAAATAGCTACTATACTTGCATGTGCAGAGTATTGTGGGTAATTGGAACACTACAGATGGTGGATTGCTTATTCTTCCCACCTTCTTTCCTTTTCCACATCTCAATAAAAGTGTGACTATAGGGGCCAGCAGGTGGCATGGCATTTATATCACTGGACTCTAACATGGTCAACCACAGTTAGAGCCCTGGACCCGATGACAAAACTCACACCAGGTGTGTGTGTGTGAGTGCCCAAAATCCTGGAAGGACAATGGGGGAAAAGGGATTGCAGCATGGCCATCCTCCTGGGGGATGATTTCCCACTTTCCCTCTCACTATCTATGTCTCTCTAGTAAGTGTGCACATTCTAATACAAAAACCTCTACAAAAACAAAAACAGAACACAACTGTCTCATTTTTATTAAGAAATACTGAGGGAAATAAATTTTAATTCATTTGTAATCCTTATAACAACCTATTTTTATATTATTTTAATTGACAGATAAAGTCGTATGCATTTATCATTACAAGATGATGTTTTGAAGCATATGTATATATATATATATATAGTGTAATGACTGAATCTAGCTAATTAGTTTTGTATTACCTCACATAGTTATCATTTTTGTAGTTAACAATATAGTAATATTAAAACACTTAATATCCAAGGACCAGCATATGATGTAATGGTTAAGCCACTGGACTCCCAGGTAGTCAACCGCGGTGTAAGTCCTGGACCCAGTGGCTTGAAACTTACACTGGGTACATGTGTATGCATGCCCAAAATCCAAACAGGAAACTGGAGAAGGGATTGTGACTTGACTATCCCACCAGGCAATGAATTCTCACTGTCTCTCTGTCTTCACGGTGAGCGCACTTGCCCTCTAGCAAAAACCTCTCTTAAAAAAAGAGAAAAGAAAAGAAAAAGAAAAAAAGAAAGAAAGAAAACATTTAACATCCTGGGACCAACAGTTGGCATAATGGTTACATTGCTGGACTCCCATACAGTTGACCGCAGTTCGAATCCTGGACCCAGTGGCTTAAACTCATGCTGGGTGCATGTGCGTGCATGCCCAAGATCCCGAGAGAATGGAAGAGAAGGGATTGCGACATGGCCATCACCCCTGGGGGGTGATTTTTCGCTTTCTGTCTCTCTATCTCTCTCTGTCTTTCGGGCCAGCGCATGCGTCCTATAGCAAAACCCTCTCCAAAACCTCCCCCCTCAAAACAAACGAACAAACAAATAAAAAAATACACTTAACATCCACTCTCTTAGCATTTTCCCAGAATATAATATATATTTTTAAATTTTTAATTTACATTTTTGTCACTATGATTTTTACAGTATACAACATGGTTTTTGCCAGCATGAATATGGTGCATATTAGTCAAGTCAAAGACATTACCATATACATTTTAATTGACAGATGACTTTTTATTTTTGTGTCTATTAAGTGGTTTACTGTTTTTTCTCCTGATCCTCTCTCTCGTGCCCCCTATTGCTCATCCCTATTGCCTACGCCCTGTCTTACTGTCTCTAGTACCTGTGGTTGGTTTCCCTACTATCTGTACCTTCCAATCTTTCAAATTCTGCTATAAAGTGCAGACATTCAGTACTACTCAGTCACATAAAACAATGACATTTGATGTGAAGTGGACAGATATGGAAGATTCAATACTAAGTGAAAAGCCAGCCTATGAAGACAAACATTGTATGTCCCTGCTCAATATATTGACATTAACTAGAATCACCATATTGTATAATAGATCTCTGGAAATTATTTCATCTATCTAACAAATTTTGTGTCCTTTAGCCAATATCTCCCTCACCCCTCACCAAATGCCTCAGTCCCTGGTAACAACCACTCTACTTCTATAAAACCAGCATTTTTGGATTCCGCATATGAGTGGGATCAAATGGGATTTGTCTCTTTGAGGCTGGCTTTTTTCACTTACTGTAATGTGTCCCAAGTTCATCCATGTTCTTTTTATATGGATGAATATTATTCCATTATGTGAGTTCATGAAAAAATGAAATTAAAGTATGAGTTAATCTTGGCACAATTGTTTTGAAATCCATGTATAGAACGTATTTTTCATATTCTACATATTCCATGAATTTTCTGAGGGCTCCCTCATACATGTATTTTTTTTTCTCCCATTCTTAAGATGAACACTTAAGTTGTTTCTATATCCTGGCTATTGTAAATAATTCTGCAATATACACAAAAGTGTAGAAATATCTTTGATGTTTTCATCACATTTCTTTCAGACATACACTCAATAGTAGAATTGATGGATCATATGGTAGTTCTATTTTTAAATTTTTGAGGAAACTCCATACCGTTTTTCATGCTGGCAGTATTAATTTTCATTCCTTACAATAGCATGCAAAGATTTCCTTTTCTTTGCATCCTTACCAACACCTGCTATCATTTGTCTTTTTGGTTTAGTCATTCTAAAAGGTGCTATTTCCTTGAGGTTCTTAATTTGCAGTTCCCTGACTATTGTTGACCACTTTTTCATATACTTATGAGCCATTTGAATGACTTCTGAGAAGTATCTCTATCCAGGTCCTTTGCCTATTTTTCCAATCAGGTTGTTTTCTTGCTGTCAAGATATTTGAGTTCATTACATATTTCAGAAATTAACTCCTTATCAGCTCTATAATTTGTAAATATTTTCTTCCATTCTGTAGGCTATCTCTGTTGATTCTTCTAAAATGATGAAGCTTGTTAACTGGCTATAATCACAAGAGTGACAAATCCAAAATCTCAGTTCCAAAGAGCAATTTGCACAAAGATTTTGGTTCTCTATTCTATTCCATTGGTCTATGTGTCATTTTCATATCAGTGCATGGTGTTTAAGCTACTGTAGATTTGTGGAATATTTAGAAGTTAGGTAGTGAGATGTCTTTGACTTAATTATTTTTCAGCAATATTTCTTTGATTATATGGGGTCTTTTCTGTTTCTGTACAAATTTCAACATTGTTTCTCTATTTCTTTGAGAAGTTTCACTGATATTTTTCTAGGGATTACTTTGAATCTGTGGGTTGCTTTGGGCAACCAATTATCTTTGGGCAATGAATTATCTTTCAATTTATTTTCTACAATTTCTATTATCAATGTAATTCTCATGTAGATATTTCATCTTATTGGTTAAATTTGTTCCTGAGTATTTTATTTTGTGGTTATTATAGATGAGTTTTTTAAATTTGTTTATTTTTTATGTAGTTTGTTGTTAATGTGTAGAAACACAGCTGGTTTGTATATGTTGACTTTGTATCCTACAACTCTCCTGAATTTTCTTATCAGATCTAACTGTTCTATTTAGTTTTTGTTTTCTTCGTGTGTATTTGATGCACTTATTTATGGTTTTCTATACTTAAGATCCTGTCTGGAAAGAGGGACACTTTAATTTTTCCATTCCAACCTGGATGCCTTTTATTTCTTTCTCATATCATTGCTCTGGCCCCAACTTCTGATAATACTTTGAGTAGAAGTGGTGAGAGTGGATATCTTTGTTTTGTTTCAGATCTTAGACAAAGAACTTTGAACGTTCCCCACTGAGTATGATGTTTCCTGTGGGTTTGTCATATGTGGCCTTTTTGGGTTTAGATACACTTAAACAATTTACCCATTTTCTTGAATCTTGAAATCTAATTGAGCCAAGGTTTCCTTGTTTGTCCTTCCTCTTTTAATATGATTCTGTATTTTCAATGTCAGATATTTAGAAAAATAAAATGAAAAAACTTGAGATGACTGGTTCCCCCTCCCCTTCTAGTTAAATGTACTTAAATGCAGTAAGTGCTGCACTGTGCAGCGTCCATCTGGTTCTGAGTGTCTTTCCATAGGAGCTGAGGCGTCTAACAAAACAGCTTCCTCTTCTGTGTGTTTCTAATGACTGAGAGCATTTAATAAACTCCATCAGTGTCATAAAACAGCAACAGTTTTGAAATTATAATTTACTCACGTAAAACACCAGTGAAAGAGAAAAGTGAAGTTTCCAAATAACTATTCTTAGAATAGATTATCTTTTATAAAAGTGATCAAAAGTAATCTAATTCTGTGATTTTTCTCAGTTTATTAGATAACATTCAGTTATAAACCTATTACATGGCAAGGGAATTTTATCTTGACGTACTGTCAGAGCAATATAAAGTTGGAATAGAATTTAATATCTAAATTATCCATATTGAGGCTGCAAGGCTTGTTCTTACAGAAATGATTAACAACATCCGCTATCACATTAGAATAATTTAAGAATATACTGTTGTTCCCAACTTTTATAGGTATGCAGGAATACTATTCAGTCTCACATTTATATGTATGAGTTTAATAACCCTTCCAATTCATTTTCTTTAGCCACTTATTTTTTAACATTATTTGAAAGTCTTTTAGTTTCTATGCAAGGGCTACTGAAATACAAACAATTTCTGCCCTCAGAGTACTTGTAGCGCATTTATAAAGACAAGTTTTAGAACATTTGTTTTAACAAAGAGAGCTAGAAGTGTATATCATGCTGGGTAAAGTGTCTTTACAATCTAAATGATCTATAGCAATTAAATGTATAATTAAAATTAATAAATAAAAAAAAGAAAAGCCAAAGAACAGAAGCCTTAATTGTTAAATTTTATAAAATATTTAGATAAGAATTAATAGTCTCATGGGAAAACTCATTTTGTTTGCTGCAATGATATATAGTGAATAAATGTAAAATAAATAAATTTAAACAAAAAATACATAAAATAATAAATAAAAAGATTAAAAAATAAAAGAGGGCTAGAGCTATGATACCGAGAAGGGAAGAGAGGGAAAGGGGACACTGACTCTGGAGGGATCAAGGAAGGCTTTAGGAGGTGGGAGTACATGAATGATCCCTTACAGATGATTTGGTGAAAGGAAGTGGAGGAATTACTCAAGAATTCTAGCTCCTCTAGTAAATACCCGTTTAATGCCAGGGTTTTAGCATGGTAAGTGTTCATTTCTTGTCTACTTCAAACTCCACATTCTACTTCACTCACCCACAGAGCAGTTGGAGAAGCTGGCGCTGAGTTCAGCTTCATGCAGTAAATCAGGAACCTTCTTCATGCAGGAATCGGGAACCTTCCAGCAACTAATTTCCCATTAGTGTTTTCCTGAGTGCACCTACTGATAAGTGGTTCTAGAACCTGGTTCCTAGAAGTGGCATGCCTCTCTTCTATCCACTTCAGATTGCCCTGAGCTTTGCCTTCTAGTATATCTAGAGACAAAAGCTAAACGTTGTACTTGGGCATGAGGGTGAGGGAGAGCAGTTTACTCCTTATTGGTAAGCATAGGAAGTACTTCCATAGTGGGTAACAGGGCCACAAAGAAGGTAAGAGGACAGACTTGCAAAAGCACAGAGGAAGGAGAGCACTGCTTGCAGGAGAGTGGCGAAGGGGCTGTAGAGGGATCAAGGATAACATTCGTTTTAGCCTCGTAAATGAGCTCCAATGTTATCAGGTCAGCATTTTTTTTTTTTTTTTTTTTTTTTTTTTTTTTTTTTTTTTTTTTTGCTATAGGGCGCATGCGCTTGCCAGGAAGACAGAGAGACAGAAAGCAAGAAATCACCCCCCAGAGGGAAGGCCACACGCAGCAATCTCTTCTCCTCTAATCTCCTCTTGAGATCTTGGGCACGCACACACACGCGCCCAGCATGAATTTAAGCCACCGGGTCCAGGAACCAAACTGCACTGGACTACATGGGAGTCCAGCGACATAGCCATTGTGCTAACTGCTGGTCACCTCAGGTCAGCATTTGAGGGACTATTAAAAGTTTTAAAATAGAGGAATATGAGATCATGTTTTCATTTATAGAAGGGAAATCTGATGACAACATGGAGAGAGAAATAATAAAGAATAAACCAAAGTGATATATGATAGGCATTAAAGAGAAACATAAATAAAGCGTATATAATTCTTATCTCATTGGGCCTCACTATGTGTTTGAAGATTTGCATTTACTCACCACTGTGAGCTTCTAAATTATTGACCCATGGATTACAGTTTATCTTATGGTAAGAGTGTGAAATTTAAAAAAAAAAGATAAAGAAAAGAAAAGAAAGAAAGAGAAAGAAGGGGGGAAGCATATGGTCTTTTTTTCGTGGAAAAATAAATTTGCTATCAGTGGAATGGAAATGATAATATTTTCTTTTCAACAACTCATGTAAAACAGGATGGAGAAGAGAGTATGCCCAAGTCTTCTTTCTTGTAGCTATTAAATTAAAACTACTTTTAAGACAGAAATGCCTCCATAATCTGTGACCCATTTCATGCACTGTCACATCTTACGCAGTCACATGAGGCTTTTGTCCCACTTCCCTTTCAGCATTTGAGGAGATAATCTAGCAGTCCATCTGAGAGCCCATAAAGTAAATCATCCAAGGTGTCAAAGCTTTTCTTGAATTGCCCTGTGGCATTTTTAGGGAAATATTTTATTTCTAAATATGATGGAGGAAAACCATTTAATACCACACCATCAAAAGGGCTCCATTTAACACCACACAATCAAAGAGGTTAAAGGTACCTAGGTGAAGGGAGAAGTGCAACGCACAGTGGAGGACATGTCAGAAGGGAGCCTGTCTTTAGAAGGAGGGTAAGAGGTGGACCAGAAGAATGTGATCCAGGGTGTGTTCTAGGCAGAGGCCTGTGTACAAAAACATGCCCAAGCTGGGACCAGCAGTTAGCATAATGGCTATGTTGCTGGACTCCCATGTAGTCGACCGCAGTTTGCATCCCAGACCAGGAAGCTTAAAACTCACGCCGGGCGCATGTGCGCACGTGCTCAAGATCCTGAGAGGAGAATGGAGGAGAAGGGGATTGCGGCG
>NW_006159829.1:4904107-5035396 GCF_000334495.1 Tupaia belangeri chinensis | reverse complement strand
TTTTCTCTTTCTGTCTCTCTGTCTCTCTCTGTCTGTCTGGCGAGCATATGTGCGCTCTCCAAAACCTCTCCATAAAAAAACATGCCCAAGCATCAAAAAAAAAAAAACCTCCTATAGTTAATAGGGCTACACAAGATTTTTATCAAGCTTAATCTTGAAGAGAGTGGAGATAGACGAGCTCAGTTTCCAATGTTGAAGAGATTTGTCTAACTAGGTTAAGAGGTTTAGAACTCCTTGCGGTGAGTGGGTGGACCAGTGCTTAAGGTGCTGGACTCCTACATGGCTGAATTTTGTTTGAGTACTGGACCCAGATGCTTGAAACTTATGCCAAGCGCATGTCTGTCTGTGCCCAAAATCCCAGGAGGAGGATGGAGAAGGGATTGCAGCATGCCGATCCACCCTGGGGAATGATTTTTTGCTTTTTCTTTCTCTGGCAAGTATATGTGTTCTATTGCAAAAAATCTCTCTCAAAAATAAAGAACTTTAGGACTTTTTTTCTTTTTTTTGAGAGGTTTTCACTATAGGGCGCGTGCGCTTGCCCGACAGACAGAGACATAGAGACAGAAAGCGAGAAATCATCCCCCAGGGGGGATGGTCATACCGCAATCCCTTCTCTTCCATTTCCTCTCCGGATCTTGGGTGGGCACGCACGCCCAAGTGCCCGGTCTGAGTTCTAAGCCACCGGGTCCGGGACAAAAACCGCGGTCGACAACGTGGGAGTCCAGCGACATAGCCATTACATTAACTGCTGGTTCCCAAGAACTTTAGGACTTCTTAAAGGAACTGGGATACTGGAGAAACATATTAATCAGGAAATGTATAGAACCATGTTGAAGTTTTAGGAAGGTATACCAGATAAGGAATCTCTTGACCTTTGAGTGGGGTACCAACACCTAAATTTATAAAGCTTTGAACATAGAAAACTCAGTGAGCCATCCCGTTTTCTGATTAAGAGGAAAGCAGCATGCTAAAAGCTGGCTTGGTCAGTTGGTATTCTTCCAGGAGACCCTGCTGCGCTCTTGGCCAACAACAGACTGAGTCCACCCATGCATTGACCTCTCCTGTGTCATAACTTGGACAGTTCTCGAGAAGTCACCTCATTTGCTTCAAGCTGCAGCTACCGCCTTAACCAAGAGAAATGCAGCAATTTTAAGAAAATAGAAAACTCTTCATGTCTAACTTCATGCCCATGTGAATTTCTTAGAATGTTTTTATTGAAGAAATTCATTTGGCTGAGAAAGAAAATATGAGACGATGAAATGTTCTGTTGGGATAAGTAAATTGCAGCTATTATAATTTCTTTCCCCTTAGTATTGTCTTGGCATTAATAGATGTCTGACCTCAAAAATAGGAAGTCCTGTTACTTTTCTATGCTCACTACAATCATGAACACTTATCATATTTATTTGTGAAGAAAGCTTGAAGTTTCCTAATCAGCCTTCACAGCTGTATTTTTGTTTATATTAACTTTATTCATTTTTTTCCATGTCCTTTGTTGCTGTGAGATTTGTATTTTGGGTTTAAAGTATAAAGTCAACCTGTGTTGCACAGCTACTTTTCAGTACCAACCCTTACCACCTGCAGTCTGTGTTTTTTGTTTTTAGGGTTTTTCTTTCTTTCTTTCTTTCTTTTTTTTTTTTTTTTTCAGTTTGTTTTAGCTATATTCCTTGGAGCCAAATATTTATGGAAATTCTTATTAACATACCTACCTTAAAATGTATCTTGTACCAGGACCAGCAGTTGGCATAATGGCTATGTCGCTGGACTCTTATCTAGTTGACTGTGGTTCAAGTCCTGGACCCAGTGGCTTAAACTCACACCGGGCGTGTGTGCGTGCATGCCAAGCTCCCTAGAAGAGAATGGAGGAGAAGGGATTGTGGCATGGCCATCCTCCCTGGGGAATGATTTCTCACTTTCTGTCTCTCTGTCTCTTTCTGTCTGTCTGGTGAGCACACGTGCCCTATAGCAAAAACCTCTCCAATATCTATCTATCTCTCTATATGTATAGATAGATAGATAGATAGATAGATAGATAGATAGATATCTTGTACCTTATCTGCCCACTATTGCATAATATCTTTTTTTAAATTGCCTAAGGGCATGCACACTAGCCAGATAAAGAAGGGAGTCAGGGGGAGAGAGTGATAAAGCACTCCCCCTCAGTGGAGCTTGGCCATGTCCAATCCCTTCTTCTCTGTTTCTCCATCCACTTGAGATTTTGGGCACTCACAGACAGTACCTGGTGCATTTTTCAAGATACTGGAGCCAGAACTCTCACTAGTCTACCAGGGTGACTCATTTTTTTTTTTTTAAAGGTTTTTGCCATAGGATGCATGCAGTCTCCAGAGAGGACAGAGACAGAGAAAGACAGTGAGATGGAAAGTGAGAAATACCCCTTCCAAGGTGGATGGCCACACCCCAAACCCTTCTCCTCCATTCTCTTTCTGGGATTTTGGGCATGCATACACACACACTTGGCATACTTTTCCAGCTACCAGATTCTAGAATAAAACCGTGGTCTGCCACATGGAAGTCCAGCACCTTAACCATCATGCCACTTGCTGGCCCAGCTGGTCCAATATTTTTAAAGATTATTTTACTGTTTCCTAACATTAAAGATAGTTTTAAAATGTATAGATTTGCAAAATGCAGATTTAGAGATGTAAAATGGAAGGGAGGAAGGAAAAATTATCTTATGCTCACAGAGATAGTGACTGTCCCCATTTCAGTGGGAGATGCTCACATTCACAAGGCTGATGCCAGAAGCACAAATAGAAGTCTACGTACCCTGTGATCATAACGTCCTGAAGCCAAAGGAACCTACGGACGATAAAAATACTTTGTTTCTAACTTGACATTTGTATCTACATAGTGATGTGGAAGTTCAGGTTCACACATTGAAGCCCCATGGTCCTAAGCATTGGTCAGCCTCGATGAGGCAGGGCAGAGGGTGCCCATCTCCTCCACTCACCCCTCACTGGCCCATTCCTCTCTTCTCAGCCGGCACCTCCCAGTCCTGCTCATGGCCTCCAGAACCGCATGGGTCACACTCCAGCAGGGAGTGACCTGCAAATCTCAGCTAATGTGGGGAGTGCGTGGACTTAGGGAGGAGACTAGAATCACTGAAGGAGAGATGCCTGGAGCCCTTGGGAACTGAGACATTATCAGGAGAAAGCTGGTAAGGGCTCAGAGACACATGTCCTTAGAAGATGTACTTATGCAAATAGAAGAAACAAAGTTTGACAAAAGGGTCCCTTTTCCAGGAGTCTGATGGCTATTTGTGTAGCATACTGGTATATTTTCTCCCAGGGTTTCTAAGCCTATGTTGTTACATAGTTGTAATCACACAAGATATACAGCTCTATATTTTGCTTTATTAAAATCAATTCTGGGGACCAGCAGATGGCATAGTGGTTATATCACTGGACTGCCACATGGCCTACTGCAGTTCAAGTACTGGACCTGGTGGCTTGAAAATCATGCTAGGTGTGTGTGCATATGTGCTCAAGATCTCAGTGTGACCATCTTCTCAGGGGGGTGATTTCTCCCTTTCTCTCTCACTGTCTCTGTCTCTTTCTCTTTCTGGTGAGTGCATGAGTCCTATGGCAAAAATCTCTAAGAAAAATTGTGATAGCATTACATGCCACATTAAATCTTTATATGACTACGATGATTATCTTGTTGTAAAATCCCCAAGTTCCTGTTGTAGAAGTTTCAAATTACATATATTCTTGTCTGTAAATAATGCCAATAAAAACAGATGTGTGTGTGTGTGTGTGTGTGTGTGTGTGTGTGGTATGAGAGTTTTTTCCTATTTAAAAACAAATATGCATGTGCCATAGGTTTCTTTCCTTCTTCTTCTTTTTCTTCTTCTTTCAGAGAAGTTTTTTGTTTTTTTGTTTGTTTGTTTGTTTGTTTTGTTTTGTTTTTGTTTTTTTACCCATAGGGCATGTGTGCTTACTGGACAGACAGAGAGACAGAACGCAAGAAATCACGCCCCTTCTCCCCCAGGGATTATGACCACACCAGAATCCCTTCTCCTCCATTCTCCTCTCAGGATCCTGGGCATGCACGCACACATGCCTGATGTGAGTTTTAAGCCCCCAGGTCTGGGACTTGAACTGTGGTCGACTATGTGGGAGTCCACTGACATAACCATTGTGCTATCTGCTGACCTTTACCATAGATTTCTAGTAGTGGACTTGAGGAAAGTGTGGAAAGTAAGAAAGCTGAAATTAAGAAGTACTTAGACAATCCTGTTGGGGGAGCAGAAAAGAAATTGGTGATATTAAGAGGGAAATGTGGGTGAAGGAGTAGAGTCTGAGGAAGGACATTAAGGAGAAAAATAGAGAGGCCAGGCATTTATGGGACAAAGAAATGATTATTTATTGAGGATAACTTTATAGTATTGTCAACTGGACTGATAAGAAATATACACATGTTGGAATATTCACTTTGTAAGCTAAGTAAAATGTGATTGAATGTATAAAATAAATTGAAATAAAAAAATTAAAAATGAAAAAAAGAGAGAAACGTGGAACTCATCAGTATGTGTGGAGGATCTGTGTGTGTTTGAGCCTTTGATGCAAATAAGAAGATACCACCAAAATGGAAATTTCTTTAGATTTTGGATGTGGCATGGAGGCAGTGTGAGGTCACTGAAAAGGTGGAATGTGACTCGATACAGAGGAACAATAAAAGGGAAGAGGAGGGAGCCTTTACCATTTTAGAAGTAGATTTAAAAAAAAATATGTAGAAATGGATCTTGAACTATGTAGTCATCCGTTCATTTGGTGAGTAAAAGAGACAATATATCTAATAGGGTCTGGATGCCATGACCAGATCAAGGGCATATACACCCCTGCATGCTCAGGGCGTTCTCTGGAAGAGAACCTTCAACCCTCCCATGTGAGTTAGCTTTGCAGAGCATTGTAGTCTACTGCCGTGCCACCCCTGTTCATCCCTCCAATTCATTCTGGTATTTGGTCTCAGAAGGTGAAAGCACAGCACCAGACACAGAGCGATTGTCATCAGAAAGTGACGACATTGAATTGTAGGTTTATTTTTGTTCTGAATTGTAGCTGAAGGTATCAGCTGACACTGGAATAAAACAGAGATGGGAAATCTGAGGAGTTGGGAGAATAATAGTAAAACATTCCACTGTGTCAAATGGAGGAAATGCTGGGTTGTTGGGACATGGTCAGCGTGCCCTACGTCTGTCCCCAGGATCAGGATGGCGTGGGGCAGATGAGTGTGACCATCTCCAGTGCAACCCTATCTAGCAGCAGATGCAGAAGGCATGCTGTGTCTGCAGTAAAGACGAACGAACAAACAAAATGCAACACAGAAAGATCACTAGTAGACAGCCAAAGGAAGGTACAGTGATAGCCCATGCATGCTAAGCTTCAAATACACAAGATGTTGGCATTTTATAAACCAGGGAGAAGAAAACAGGTTAGAAATGAAGAAAATAAGAAATTTAATCAACCTTCCATCTTTTTTTTCTGAGAAAATTTCAAATTTGTCTTTCTTTATCTCACTGCTGTGGTGCCAACAATGAAGTGGTTTTGAGTCTCCCATGAGATCCTTGTCCCTCTTCAACCTCTATCATGTCCTTAAACATGTTATGAAATCTCCTTGTGCTCCCTGTTTGGAACGAAATTATGTTCTTTCTTGAAGACCGTGTGTCACCTGCAATCTTGGCAAGTGGACAATAACTGTCCTTCTTCCTGTAAACCACTCATTCTAGAGACATGTATGAGATTTTATTCTCTCACAATAGCTAAGATAAAGGCCAATTACTTGTAATTTCTCACAAAGACACTATTTACAGAAGAAGAAAAATGTTGGTGCAATTACATGCTATATTATAAATTAGCTGTCCCATCTCTATTAACTCACTATCTCATTGAAATAGAGTTGTCCAGGTCATTACTAAGCCATGGATGTGAATTTAGTTAATGTTCTCATCCTCCATAATGCTATCTTATACCAATCGCTTCTTGGTCCTTGAAAGTGATTTTCAAGCAATCTTTGAACCTTGCAGTGTGGGGTGGCTTAAATATCAGTAAATCACGGACATGTTTTCATGCTTTATTGATTTTCTATTGTCATTTACTACTTCATTATGTTTGGGGAGTTTATTATTTATAATCATGACCTACCAACTCAACAAAGTTGCCACAAATCAACCCAGTGCTTTTCCATCTAGCTGTCACAATTCTTTACGACCAGCCTGGGAGTTTACATGATCATATCACATGCCTATCTTAATTTTAACATATACCACAGACAAACTACCCTGTAACGTCAGATATACTAAGTACTTCACATTGAATATATGTCTTCAGGCTTTATAGTATTGTATTATGAAATAACACAGTGCCAAGACTCTTTTCTCTAAGTGGCAAGTCTATAAAGGCCTTAGGTTCTTTAAAGTTACATCTCAGAAGAAATAATACATTTTTTTTGTCAAGAATAAAGTCTTAGGACTGCTTTAAAAATGTTTCATTGAGTATTTAGAAAAGTAGGTGACTAAGGTGGAAACTGAGAGATTAGAGGATATAGAAGCTGGAATATGGTTACAGATACTGAATTCAGTGTGGGAGGGAGGAGGGTGGAAGAAGGGGGAGACTGATGAAAGATATTAAGGAGAAAATAGGCAAGACATTTTTGGGACACAGAAATGGATTATTGTCTGTTGATGAGAACGGGTATAGTATCCTCAACTGGACTGGTGTGAAATGTATTCATGTTGGGAGAATTCACTTTATAAGCTAAGTGATATATAGTGATAAAATGTATAACATAAATTAAAATAAAATAAAATAACAGTAGGTGATATAAACATGGAAAATGCATTTGCTTTGAGAAATACAATGATTGCTCTGAGATTTTTGAAGGCTTGACATTGCAGGGGGTGGGCAGGTTCTTTTGTGTTCTAAAGTGAAGCACCCAAATCATTAGATGCAGGTTATCAAAACAGGACCTTCTTAATCAGCAAAGAGGCGAGTTTCTAGTTAATAGAAACACCAGGGACCAACAGATAACACAATGGTTATATCGCTAAACTCCCACATAGTCAACCGTGGTTCAAGTCCTGGACCTTTAACAAGAAGAAAGAACAAAACTCACGCCAGGCACGTGTGCGTGTGTGTCCAAGATCCCGAGAGGAGAATGGAGGAGAAGGGATTGTGGTGTGGCCATTCCCCCTGGGGGGTGATTTCTCACTTTATGTCTCTCTGTCTCTCTCTGTCTGTCTGGCAAGTGCACACATCCTATAGCAAAAACCTCTCAAAAAAGTAAAAAATAAAAGAAGAAAAAAGACACACAAAGCAGCTGGACTTTCTTGTAAGTTATTGAGTTTCCCTAAATACTTATTCTAGGACAAACTGTGAACATACACCTTTTTATCTGTGAACCTCATTTTAAAAAATTCTAATTTTTGTGATGCTATTTTTTTTGCTTATGGTATAAATGTGCAATGAGTTTCTCTTATAACTATGGGAATCTGTAGAAGGCGATTCACAATAATGGAAGTGCGACTCATTAGTAATTATGACAATCAAAACAGTTTTGTATAGAAGGTACAGCTTAAATAAACAAATACAAGGGGATAAAAAGCTGTATAAGAATTCAATCAGAGAAATAAAGTCACTTTTTTTTTTTTTGAGAGGTTTTCGCTATAGGGCGCGTGCACTCGCCAGACAGACAAAGAGACAGAAAGCGAGAAATCACCCCCCAGGGGGGATGGTCATGCCGCAATCCCTTCTCCTCCATTCTCCTCTCAGGATCTTGGGCACGCACGCACACACGCCCGGTGTGAGTTTTAAGCCACTGGGTCCGGTACGCGAACCGCGGTCGACTACGTGGGAGTCCAGCGACATAGCCATTACGCTAACTGCTGGTTCCCAATAGAGCCACTTTTTACAATACATTCATATTGGTGGTGGAGAGGGAGTAAAAGATAGAAATAGTGATAGTGAGGGTTGTTAAAGGAATTCAGACATATTTAATTGTTCAGCTATTTAGATAGTTTCTGGAAGGTTGTGTCACTGCCTGCGATGTTAAAGATTAAAGTTCACAGGACAGGTTGGCAAGGTAGATATAAAGTGAGGACCGGGTCCGGTACGCGAACCGTGGTCGACTACGTGGGAGTCCAGCGACATAGCCATTACGCTAACTGCTGGTTCCCAATAGAGCCACTTTTTACAATACATTCATATTGGTGGTGGAGAGGGAGTAAAAGATAGAAATAGTGATAGTGAGGGTTGTTAAAGGAATTCAGACATATTTAATTGTTCAGCTATTTAGATAGTTTCTGGAAGGTTGTGTCACTGCCTGCGATGTTAAAGATTAAAGTTCACAGGACAGGTTGGCAAGGTAGATATAAAGTGAGGAAAAGAAAAGGCAAGCTGGAATCTACAAACATGAGCTGGAAACCCATGTAGATAGACTTAAACCCATATGTAGTTTGTTTTTGTTTGTTTGTTTGATTTTTTTCCCCTCTGTCCTAAGCTATTAGTGTAACCTGCAGAATCTGGTGCCTTTCATCTCAGATCTAAACACATATACTTCTGAACCAGGAGTTGGAAACACAGAAGGAGAATATAAAGGAAGATGGACTAGTTGTTGTTTTACATTATTAAGGTAAGTTAGTAGATTAATAGCAAAAACATGTGTGTTTACTAAATGTTATCATTTCCTTTCTGTCCTTCAAATCCCTTAAGAATTTTTCTTACAGTCTATTCTATGTGAAAACATACACAATATAAGATTCTGAGAAATGTATTGTTTATCAGGGATAGAGTTAATAAATCAGAGAAGGTTTTCCATCAAAGTGCCATCTAAGCTAGAATTGTGATAAAGGATAAGTTTGGCTTCTTGGCAAAAGAAAAGACATATGCAATCCATAAAGACACAAAAAGGGAATGTAAATTCACAAACATACACATAGGAGAATAGTTCAAAGTAATGATGACACTTGAGGTCTTTGAGTGCTTGTTGACCAAGCACTGTTCTAAGTCTTGTACGTAGTAATTAAGACTATCCACAATTTTATCCATATGTTCAATTCTTTCTTTTCATCATCTTCCTATAACAGATAAAAAAATGTGGAACATCACGTTTATGAAAAGTATAAACAGAAGATCTAGGACAGAAAATCAAACCCTTGAGTGTAAAGCTTGAGCTGCTAACCATTGTACTCAAAATTTTCTGTCTGTGTGGTCAAGTGTGGCTCATAGGAGCTGAGAGATCAATGAGACTTGAGTCTCAACCTTGGTTGTAAATGTCCAAGTAATACTGAATTGCAGAAAAATTTATTGGATTTTCATTTCTGTATGTTTTTCCTTAGGACAGTTTACATCTTGAGTAGAGAGGAATTCAAGATAAGGGTTACAGATGAGAGAATCATAATTTAAAAATCATCAATGTGGAAAACCCAGGGGGTAAAAGGCCAATTACTCAGAATAAAATTGGAATAAAGGATTATGAGCCATTTGAGAGAAAGAGTGAACAGGGTCAGTGAAGGGGGAGGAATGAGAGGCAGTAAGAGGACTTGGTTTCTGATTCTAGAGACCAAGTGCTATCATTACTCTGTGATTCAGAAAAGATAAGAAATTTGGGGAGAGAATATTAATTGCTTATGGCTGTGTTGAGATCAGGTTTCTAGCAGTGCAGGTGAAGCCACGTGAAGTTATCTTATGTAGTAGAAAATGCTACTTCCAGAGTTCAGAAGAGTAGTTTGACTAAAGGCGATGGCTCCAGTTTAAACCAAGATTGCAAAAGGGGAAGCATTTCCTCACAATCATCAATCATTAACCCCATTTTTCTTTTTGATCCCAGCTTTTCTATTACAAGTGGAAAATCCTGCTTCATTCTACAAAACCCAGTTTTAGCCTTGCCTAACAACACCTCACGAAGAGTACAACACAACATAGTGTAGCAAACAGATCAAGCCTACCCAGGAATCCAGTCTGCCACTTGTTCTCTTGCAACATTCAGTGATAATGGAGAAGCACTGAGCTAATGAAGCTATTAAAAATACATACTTATTTATTATTCTCATCTTACATAATTCAGTCTGATGTTCCAATTTTCTATGCATTATGCTCTAATGATTGTGTTGAAATCACTAAACAGCTATTAAATGTTTCTCTTCATTGACTAGGTCTATTTTTCTCTGCACTCATCACATGGTATTTTTGTTTGTTTGCTTCTGCTTATTTGCTTGTTTACATTTAATCTGTGGTGGCTTGCTTCAGTGGAAAAGTCCACTCTCCTTGTAGATAGATTTTGGTACAATTCCTTGCATTCTGTGTCAAGGACTCAGCGGTGCTACATTATTGACTCCTTGAATTGTATTTATACAAAAATAAAATAAATTTCTATTACCTTACTGATGACTTTGTATCAAAGTCTTAGGGCTATATATTTTAAAAAATATGTTTTCCTAATCTTGCAACCACCCTCTAACATAGCTCTTTAGGTGACTTGATTGTAAAACATTTGTAGAACCATTAGATTATGTTTAAGATTGTATTTCTTCATGTAGTAAGAAAACTCTCATTTCAAGAAGACAACAAAAACATGGTAGTTCCCTCTCTTCTCTATGCTCCTGTCCTTCCCGACACTTCACTAAGAATATTCATTTCATCTCCTTTGCTGTCACTACTTTCCCCAGTTTCTCCTTTAGTAGATGTTCTTCATGGCTCTGATCTGTGATTGATACTTTTCTTTCTTTGTGATGTCTACTATTCATTGAATAGTTAATAGATACTCTTATGATTTTTCTATAACCCATAATCTGATGGTTTGGGAATTAAAAAATCAAGACAATCAAACAGAATTATGGTGAGGGTTACAAAGCATTCCTTTACAATTGCAGAGGTCTTTATTAGTAGATATTACAAACTTAATTTCTGAATTATTTTGCCCTTTTATTTCCCTCTAGAAATAGAACGTTCTCTTTTTTAAATCCTGCATTTTGTTTATTCCAAACACTTGACAATCTACACCTGCCAACTTGTGTTTGAGGTCAAGATCACAGAACAGTATGAAATTTCAAAAATTCATGTTACTTTTAAATTTTTTGTTCTTTTTATATATAAAAGGTGAATGCAATTACAACTAATTCATTTCCTTGAGGAAGTGATGTTTTAGCTGGAACCTGAAAAATATGCAGAATTTTCTTATATATAGATCAGAAGCAGAGCCAGCTGCTTAATTGACGAGGTCCAGAGTAAAACAGAAATGTGAACCCCTTGTTTGAAGAACTGGAAAAAGTCTGATGAAGGAACTAAAACACAAAGCTTTTCCTTATTTTTTTATGATTAGTATCTCGACTTGTATTAATTGCTACTTAATGACATTTAATCTACAGAAAATTAGAAATTTTAAATTATAGCATGATTTTAACTGTTCATCTTTATATTATACAACACTAAATTTAATGGCAAATATAAAAGCTGCACTCATTTCATCTGAAAAATTATTGAAATTACACAAATATTGTCTTCTGATCCCGACACGCATTTTTACCAAAGCCATGGAGACGCTGCACAGAGCTAATCCAATGTTTGTTTATTTCACTTTCTGGTCATTCTGCCTACACTGTCTGACTTCAGCTTAGTGGTGAAAAGAAAGAATGGAGAGGAAAGGAAACTATGAGGCATCCTGTCTTCCTTTTTTTTCTCCTACATCATTATTACCAGCAGGTTCCCATTTAAAGAAAATTGCAACCTCTTTGGGTTTCAGCACCCCTTTTCACTGAGTCTCAAATGTGCTTACCTTGTAAATACTCCAAGTTTTGCTAAATTTCATTCATCCTGTCCACCAGAATTCCGTACTCATCAGGAATCAGAAATATGATATGAATCTGGAAGAGTGGACACATGCCTCACACTTACCATCTCTGCTCATACACGTGCTCCATTGTCCCTTTGAATGTCACTCAAAAAACGCAAGTTCAAAGATAAAATTATCTAAAAATTCACAGTGATGACAGTCACGCATCAAATCAAGTTTGGCTTCCTTCTGTGTGTGGGAACTATTGCTAACACTCAGATCCCACACCCTCGAAGCCATCCCAACAAGAGAAAGAGGCAGTGAAGAATATTGGGGGTTTTATTTTTGATGGTTCGAGCTCACAGTGTAAGAACTTGAGATGTGCAAAGAGGAGTATGTTAAGACATGTCTCCAAGTCACTAGTGACTTTTATTATGTGAAAGTAGACTCTCTTCAGCCTTAGATAGAAGTGGAATTTTAGCAGAATTTGGAAATAATGATCATTTTTTCTTTGAAAATTTTGTTCTAGATTCCATGGAACTGTTATTTCCCACCCTGACCTTCAGGCAGGGTTTTGCTGACATGTCTTCTTCTTACAGGTTTTTAGGTATTCTCAGGCTCTGTTCTACATCTTATCACTCCAAATATTCCCCCCAGATGATCTCATTTTTAATTTTTCTGTTTTTTCAAGCACCTCAAATTGTCTTTCTCTCCCTATCCTACTCCTCCTCGGGGCACTCTTTCTCAGTATCCAGTTGTTCACTCTCAAAATCTTTTTTATTTTACTTTATTGAATTACAAATGCTTTGATATAATCTTTACTATTCTCCATATATTTCTCCATTTCTAATTTAATCCTAACTCATTTAATCTCTTCTTTTTACTTGGAACCTTTCTTCTCTCTTCAATTCATACTTTACTTAGGTGTTAGAGGTCAACATAAAACAAAATCTGATTACATCAGCCAATTGTTAAAGCTTCTCCAATGTCTTATAAGTGCTTCACATCTAAACTTGGTAAGAGGGTTACAAAAAATTCCATTATTGAGATTTCAACAGCATTTTCAGTCTCACTTATTGTGATCTTAATGGGTTGAAATCTTAACTCTCTTGTATGGCTTCAGCAAGTCCCTCAATCATTTGCATTTTACTTTTCTACTCTGTAAATTGGAGTAGTTAACATAGTTTTCATAGGGTTGTGGGAATGATACAAAAATCTCACATATGTCTAGCAAATAAAAATTAAACATTATTTTACTATAAGCTATTGTACTAGTCTGCTATTTCTGGATAGCAAATAAAGCTAAATTCTCAGTGCCAAACAGCAATAAGCATTTATTTCTTGTTCATTAATATGAAGGTTTGATTGGGTTTCAGGTCACCTATTCTTGGCTCAAGACTGCAGGCTCATCTCGTGTGTTCACTTTGAAACCCAAACTGAAGATGTAGAGTTCACCTGAGCATGTTCTTTCCATGACAAAGATGGGAAGTTTCCCCCTCAGGTGAGTGGAAATCTAATACACTTCTAAGTACGAGGCTCGAAATTCCCACTGAGTCATTTCCACTCCTTCTACTGACCAAAGCCAGCCCATGGCCATGACCGTGGCATGGGAGGTAAACCCACCCACTGAGGTCTGGGACAGTGAAAGGGTTAAAAGTCCCTAAATGACCATCTTCCTTCCCAGTCTTTCCTTCCCAGGCCAGGCAGAGTCCATTTATGCAATTTATGACATTTAAAAGAATCTCCCATGATTTGCAATGCATGAGAAGCTTTCTACATGCAGCTCAGGATCTCTCCACTTCCCCTTTTTAACCAGACTTCTGGCTCATGGGTTTGGATAAATTATAGATAGGCACATATTATGTGCTGCCTAACGACATTTTGATTAACAAAGGACATAAACAACATTGTTTCCTAAGGTTAAGATAGGCTAGGCTATGCAGCCTTGGTCTGTAATAAGCTATGCCATCTAGGTTTGTTTAGGTACACTTCTTGATGATCATGCGATGACAAAATTGCCAAACAACACACTTCTCAGAATATATCCTGTCATTATGTGACACATAACACATATATCAAAAATACATATATGTCAAAAATAGTGTTGCCTACCACACAGTAGGCTCCCAAGAGATGCTGATAGAATAAATGAATAATATCTGACAATACATCGTTGTAAAATTTAAAGTCGGGTGAGTAGGAGAAGCTCGGTACGATGTAAAACCAGATGAGTGACATGAGAGGGCCCAGTGCAGAGCGAGCTGCTAGCAGGGATGGGAGGGTATTGTAAGGGTGTAGACCGGTGACTATATCCTAATATCTGAGGCATGTCTCCAGCAGTATCAGAATCCTTTCCAGGTTCTCTTTTTAAGGTTACATGAACTAAGATGGGGCACAGCCAATACAGAGCTAACAAATATTAGATATTGAGAGTCAGGCTAGATCAGGATAGCTTTTTATCATGGCTAGTTAAACAAAACACAAATCATAGTCGAAAGGGCACAGTATTGTTAGGCCCAGAACTGAAGGTGGTGAAGAAATAATTCTGTACACTGTAAAGATGTGCAGTGGTTAAATGTCAATTTAAAAAGTGTAACGTAAATGAATAAATTTATTTATTTTGGAAGAAAAAAAGAGAAGATGAAATAAAATTAAGTCAAAGCAAGGCACAAGCAATCAGGATGTCAGTGTAAGCTTGAATACATCACTTAGGAATAAGTGCACAGAGAATGCACTCGCAGGGATATGACATTAATACTGGATCGTTAGAAAAGCTGTAATGCATTTTTGCATAGAAAACAAAACAAAAAAAGTCATGACTTTTCCAGTGGCTCAATAAATGATGTAAGATCAGGAAGGACCCTGAAAGCATGAAGGGATGGAGCACAGACAGGAAATAACAGGAGTACTGCCTTTATAGAAATGCGCCATTCATGGTGTGTCCTTGATATGCCAGACAATGACTTAGAATTTCGTTTTCTACTGCATTAGCCTCGTCTCAGTCCCCAGGAAGTACATGTTCTTGTTCTCATCATTTTACCAGTGGGATGCACAGGCCCAGGGGGTTTCAGAAAGGTTACCCTGGTTATATTCCTAGTGGAGACAGAGCTAAGGGGAGACAAGGACTCCAGAGTCCTGCTAGTATCCAGGTCATGTGATATGCCTTCACTGTATTTGCTTGGTATCATCCTTGACAGGGTGCCACAGCTTGATAGGCATAATGTCCAAAGCCCATCCACAGACCTGTCACTACAATAAATTTATTTCAGAATCATTCCCAATAAACCTTCTATCTACTCCTATATTTTACTACTCAGTTTTAGGAAGAGTGCCCTGTACTGGCTAACTGAAAATACTAGAGTCCATAATTAAAAGACACTGAGAACAAGTAACTTCAACTTTGACATGGCCTTCCTTCCTGTTAGATAAACAGTGTTCAATTCTGTGAGTGGTAATCAATAACTAGTTTGTCACTAAATATGACTTCACTAGAATTTGAAAGGATTACACCTTTGATTTTCATAAGAAATTATGAGTTTGCTAATATACTCCCTTAAGGAAATCTACAACAGTGAATCTGTTTATTATTCATGTGTGTCTTTTCAATTCATTTGAGTTCATTTTATATTCCCAGAATCTCAGACTTCAGTTAATGACCTGGTAGTATATTTCAAATGTGATATTTTGGGACAATTAGTCCCTGTATTAATTACACAACTTTATTTTAATACCAAAAGTTGATTTTGTTGGGCTTTAAAAATAAGAAAGGTTAAAAACATAAACTATAAACGCCTATAAGAGATAAAATGCTGAGTGATCTTGTAATTCATATTGACTCACTGGGTCTGTGTGTCTCTCTGTAGCTTGGAATTTTAATTTTTTGCTGTTGTTGTTCTCTAGGAAGACCTACTTTGCCAGCGTTAAGTAGTTGTGGTAGTAGTAGTCATAATGATAGTATCATAATTTATAAAAAGATCAACATGTAATTATAAAGAACTCAGTATAGACTATTATCTGACCCCAGGGTCCTGAACAATTTAACTGAGCTACTGTTGATTTAGGAAATTCAACCTTTTTACTAGTGATTGACAACCTGATTTTAGAGAGTGTAATATTTATAGATTCTATTACAAATTGCATTATCTCAATTCTTCACCATACAAGGGATATGAATGTAAGGCCTCTTTGGTTTCATGGAGCAGTGAAGAACAAGAAATTCCATTTTATCTCCCAGTATGAAAGGAAGTAGCCACTCCATGCACTGTAGCAGTGAGTTTTCTTTGTCTACCTTTAGGATTTATCCCAGCCTCTGGAGTGCATTTAGAAGCTGTTCTTTAAATCTCCAAGTTTGAAAATGATTAAAAACTTAGCTTAAATGTGTCTCTTTTTATTCTTGAAACCTTTCACAAAAAGACAGTTACACTTGGCCTCTGTATTCTTTTAAAATCTTTATATTAATCAATATTACTTAACATCAGTCAAGCCTCAATCAAAGCAGTAGAATAAGCAGCATATAAAAACAAGATTTATTACAAGGAATTGGCTCATACTGTTGTGGAGTTAGATAGTTTCTGCATGGCTTTTCTCCATATCTGAGCTGGATTTTCAAGTATGCATGTGAAGAAGCTAGAAAGAGAAGGAATGTCTGGAGCAGGTTGTCATCCGTTCATAAGCCTGTGCTGAAATTCCACAAGGACAGACTGAAACCCATGTCTTTGACCCGGTGATATGAATGTTCTACAAAGGGCCCTTTCTCATAAAGTTAAAAACACGCGTTTGACAGAAGAGGCTGGAAAAAGTTGAGAAAAGGCGCCACCATGCTGGTGCATGCTGCGACACGTGCTTCACAGGCTGGGATCACATGGGAGGCCTGGGTCCAATTCGCAATCCAGCCTAAAACTGAGTGCAATTGTGTGCACCTGAAAAAAAAACAAAACCAAAAAAGCAAACAATTGAAAGAAAAATCAGGCAACATAGAGGAATTGCAGACTCAAACGTTGTTTCATTCCAATGAGGTGAGTCAGCAGCTCAGAGCAATGTGTGTCACTTTTAAAAGTTTGAATCTCTTCTGCTTTCCAAATTTCACAAGACTCTCCTGTGTATCCCATTTTATCAGGAGACACAGAGGAGAGAGAATTGTGGGCATAGAGGAGAGAGAATTGTGTAAACTTTGCACACAGTGGATATCATTTGTCCAGGCTGACACATGACAGATTCATCCCACTATATACAGAATGCCCTACAACACACAGTGACTTAATATAATAAAATAACATTTTTTTCTTGATTATATGTTATAGGACAATGCATCTGGCCTGGGAAAGCTTTGCTGGAGCTGGAAGATCCAGGGTATTCTTATATGCCGTGAGTCTAAGATGGGACAGCTGCCAGGTGGTAACAAAACATACACACACACAAAAGACACATACACAAAACACACACACATGCAAATTGTTGGATTTTACTGTCAGCATGAGAGCAGATAGTGGTATTTGTACAGCGAATCTAAAAGATAGAGGAAATGAGTATATATATAGATGTAATTAAATTTAGGTTTTTGTTTTTGTTTTGTTTGTTTGTTTGTTTTGCTATCAAATAAAAGATAAATAAATATGGGTGGAGAAAAATCTGAGGAAAAATTAGATGTAATTAAATTTAGGTTTCTGTTTTTGTTTTGTTTGTTTGTTTTGCTGTCAGATAAAAGATCAACAAATATGGGTGGAGAAAAATCTGAGGAAAAATACATCGGTTTAAATCTAATTTGGAGATAACAGAACACTATAGTAGCAGTAACCCTCCTGAACACCGAGGTCTTGATTTCTAAATATTATTTACTATGAATATAGATCAGATAGCCTTTGAAAAGTGGCTGATTTCAGATCAATGACAAGGAAAATGTATGATCAGCTTGTACCAGAAAGCACAAAACTGACTGATGGAGACACGCTAAAGCAATAGAGAGCTGTCTGAATGTTCGAAAACCAACATTAACAATACTCCTAATAAAGGTAGAATAAGAATGTTGTAATATATTGAATTTAAAACTCTAGAAGTACACACACACACACACACACACACACACACAGTGAACAATAGGATGGAGTGGGGGAGAAGAAAAGAAATCTCATCTTCACAGAAGAATAATAGCTTATAAATATGGAAGGAGTCATGGGATTTAAAAAAAGTCATCCAGGAACCAGCAGAGAGCATAATGCTTAATGTCACTGGACTCCCACATAGCCAACTGCAGAAAAAGTCATCCAGGAACCAGCAGAGAGCGTAATGCTTAATATCACTGGACTCCCACATAGCCAACTGCAGTTCAAGTCCCAGACACGGCAGCTTAAAACTCATGCTGGGTACATGTGAGCGTGTGCCCAAAATCCCTAGAGGAGAATGGAGGAGAAGGGATTGTGGAATGGCCATCAACCCTGGGGGTGATTTCTTGCTTTCTGTCTGTCTCCCAGCATCTGCTCATGCCCTATAGCAAAAAAAGAAAAGAGAAAGAAAATTCAATCTTGAGTATGTATCACCATATTATGATAACGAAAGTGACACAAATAGCAGAATCTATTGATTTTGAACCAAAAAAATGGTCCAAGAGACAGTTTTATAAATGATAAACCCTATAAATATAAATATAAACATAAACATAAATATAAATATGTCTGTGATCTTGGTTATATATTCCCTTTGTAAGCTAAATTAAACCCTACAAATATAAATATAAATATAAAAACATAAACATAAATATAAATATGTCTGTGATCTTGGTTATATATTCCCTTTGTAAGCTAAGTAACATGATTGAATGTATAAAAGAAAATGAAATAAAAATTTTTTAAAGTTGTATATGATATTTAAAAGTGCTATTATTTATAAAGGCCATATACATCAGGTTAAGAAAGTATAAATGGAACATTAGTCCATGAGTAAAGCTTCATAAGAACACAAAACCCAGAAGAGATCAATACAGAATAATTAGAAGTATGCCTAGCTCTCTTCCCAAATTCTTCCTTTCCTTCATGTTCCCATTCACGTTTGTAGACAACCCTGGTTACTTTATCACTATAAAATGAAAATCATTGTTAAAAAAAAAAAAAAAAAAAAAGAATAACTTTAGAACATACACAGGCAGTTTGTTCTTTTTGTTTGTTTTCATTTGGCAATGGCAATTTCACTAGGCACTGTGAAATACAGTGGGAGGGGATTCTGCTGCTCTCAGGCTTTTCACACCACTGAGGTGGCAGTCTGTGAACCACTGGGCCCTGCAGCCACCCAGAAGGTCCTGACTGCCAGCGATGGCAGATGAATCCGTATTAACCCTTCCGTGCTCATGTCTGTTTATTTCTCTTGACCAATGTTTGTTCCTAGTAAAGAACTGCAGTGGCAGGTTTCTTGACTTGCTATGTGCTTTCCCTTGCAAATTTTTTTTTCTGACGCTTGTGGTGCGGAAATAAATAGACTGTCGCTTCAACATCAGTATTTGAAATGCTGAGGATCAACAACGTGCCAACAGCCAGTGAACATGCAATTACGGGGAAGAAAGGTGTCTCTGTTGTGCTTCAATATTTCAATAATAAGAGAGAGAATAAAATAATTGAGTTCAATCTGTTCTCCTCCAGTGGTATGATATAAAATTGTATTTCAAGGGAACACATTACAACTGTAACACACTGAGTTCTTAAAAATTAATCTTCTTATTGCTGAGACTGTCTGCAATGAACAAAGAATTCTTAAACTCTGATATAATATTTGAAAATGTAGCTTGATTTTATCAAAACAGATCTATACAGAAGCTCTTAGGAAAGATGGACCAAGGAGATACATGTGTCTACGTTTTTATTTTTCAGATTTTAGGAAGAGAGGGTAGGAAAGATGAGGGAGAGAGAGACAGAAAGTTATTAGGTTGTGGGGAAAGTCATGACATAGTTTTCAATGCAAAAATGCATCAAGACTTTCTGGATGACCGCTGCAAAGTTTTTTTTTTTCCCCAAATAATTACTTATTTAATTTCATTTATGATTATTATTTTAATTTGATATAGGGCACATGTGCTCACCAAGGAGAGACAGAAAAAGAGAGAAAGAGAAAGTGAGAAAGCAAGCCACTTGGTCTGAGACTCAAACCATGGTTGGCCACATGGGAGTCTAGTGACCTAACCACCACACCGCCTGCTGGCCCCGCACTAGCTAATTCTTACAGTGTCTTGCAGCTGCAGTCCTCTGCTCTGATGCTCCAGCTACTAGTACCACAGGCCTGTGCACCACTGCCCCTGGCCTATTCAGGTTGTTCCAGGATCTGAACCTGGGCTTCCATGTGGCCTGAGCTTCACACAGAGGTTCTCTGCTGCTTGTATTATTAACACCACGGCTGATCTGCCTTGTAAACTTTGAATGGCTTAAAATATGAGAGTTTTGCACTTCATACCTGTACTCTGTACTCTTTTTTTTTGGAGAAGTTTTTGCTATAGGGCATGTGCACTTGCCAGAAAGACAGAGACAGTGAGAGTTAGAGAGACATAAAGTGAGAAATTACCCCCAGAAGGGATGGCCACACCACGCCACAATCCCTTCTCCTCCATTCTCCTCTCGGGATCTTGGGTATGCACGCACACGTGCCCGGTGTGCGTTTAAGCCACCGGGTGCAGGATTTGAACAGAAGTCAACTACATGGGAACCCAGCAACATAGCCATTATGCCAACTTCTGGTTCCAACCTGTACTTTTTTTAAAAAAACAGTTATGGGACACAAATAAATGATCATCTGTTGATGATAACATGTATAGTATCTGCAACTAGACTGGAGTGAAATGGATTTATGCTGGAAAATTTACTAGCTAAGTGATGTATAGTGATTGTATAGTGTAATTCAAATCTTGCAGTGGGCTATTCTTGCCTTTCCCTCTGAGGCTAAAGTAACATGATGGTTCCTTTAGTTTTAGCCATCCAACCACATCACCAGGGAGTGCTCGAACTGCATCTTCAGCTCCCACTAAAATTCCTGTTGACAAAGTCTGTTTTACCTATGTTAAAATCAACTTAACTGTGTTCACATTTTGTACTTTAAGACTTAACTTGGATAACAACTCTACAAGACAGATGATATTTGATATTGTTACCATCTGGGATACATTTTGAAAAAGAAGAACTAGCAGTCTGATCGAGCTGGGATTCAAATCCTGGACCATTGTCACATAGAAGCCACATCTTAATCACTGCAGTATTCCTTCACAAGGCAGTCTGTGGAGAATGAAGAGCTGAAATGAGGAGTGAAAGTTCTGGTCACACCATATTGGAACTAGTGAACTAGGACGAGGAGTTTTTAGCTCACTAACTGTTGTCTGTAGAAGAAAAATGCTAATTATTTCTGATCTACCTTAGAGCATAATGTGAGACTCAAATAAAGTGCTTTATGAAGTTCAATATCCATGAAATTTAAAATTATACTTGTCATTAATATTATTTGTATAATTAGTATTATTACTCTTTACTCCTCTGTCAAAATGATTTTAGTGACAATTCATAACATTTTCTCATATCCTTATTATATTCTTATTTTATGTCCCTCTGAATGAATACATTGATTCATTTAGCATTACACTTTTTAATCTGCCAACCAGAGAGTTTTATAACTCGTGGTCATTGACTCTGGATCTGAGGACTGACGAGGTTGGAAGGGATGGCCACATGATATAGAAACAAGTGAAGTAAAGTAACAGTACATTAAAAAAAAACTTCATATTTTAGAAAAGGAAGCATTTGTGTGTTGATAAGACATGACTTAGGACTGATTAGAGAGAAAGCTTCCATCAGACTGCAGAGGATTGAAAGCCATTTTACAGAGTCCCAATTT
Organism: Tupaia belangeri chinensis; assembly: GCF_000334495.1. Lineage (NCBI taxonomy): Eukaryota > Metazoa > Chordata > Mammalia > Scandentia > Tupaiidae > Tupaia > Tupaia belangeri. The sequence continues at coordinate 5,013,754 of NW_006159829.1, read as the reverse complement.
TCCCCTGTGAGAGACATAATGTACCCTAAATCTAACCTAACTCATGAGAGCCATAAGGAAGTGACAGAGCCTTCTACAAGTGCTGAATGACTAGGAATGTCAATTCAGGATCCTATATCTAGAAAAAAAAATATCAAGAATAAAAAAAATCAATAATTTTTCTTTTTTTTTAGAGAGAGAGTTATTTTGTTTTGTTTTGTTTTGTTTTCTTTAGGTTGCATGCACTCAACAGAGAGACAGAGACACAGAAAGCGAAGAATGATCCCTCAGGGGGATAGCCATGCCACAATCCCTTCTCCTCCATTCTCCACTCAGGATTTTGGGCACACTACACACATGTCCAGCATTAGTTTCAAGCTGCCAAGTCTGGGACTCGAACCTTTTGGCCAAAGAGGGAGTTCAGTGATGTAACCATTATGCCATCTGCTGTCCCAATTCATTCTTAAACAAAGAAAAACTAAGGAAATTCATTATCATGAGATTTAACTTTAAAGGATAACTAAAGGATTCTCCAAATGGAAGGATATAATAACAGAAATTTTGAGATATCAGGAAGCAAAATTTCATAAGAAGCGGAAGTGTAAGAAATGTAATGGACTTTCCTTTTTCCAGTCTTCTGTGTTACGTTTGATGGTGTACTCAAAAATTATAGCACTGCCTGAGAATATTTTAAATATAAATGGAAAAATATTTAAATATCTATATTCACATAAGTAGGGGAGCCTAGCTAAACACAAATGCAGATAATTCTATATATCTACACTTCACATGAAGTGGTAAAACATCATGAGAATGCTATTATAACTTATACATACGTAATGTAATGACTAGATAAAATAATTAAATATACTCTAAAAAAATAGAAATCCAGACATTTTTAGGTTAAATTTTTGCAACCCTTACATCTAAACTGTCTTTTTGTAACATGCTTTGATCAACATAAAAAGGCTAAAATTACATGAATCCAGGAACCAAGACCTCCTCCTTTTTCTCCCTCTTGGAATGCTCCCCAGAGACTACCATAAAGACAACCCCAAGTAAAAACTAGTAGTAGAGACATGAGCCAGTCAGCAATCCCATCTGACTTTAGTCCGTGGCCTGCTATTCATCGATGATGACCACAGGAATAAGCCCAGATGAGAACATCAAGGAATCCCCCATTCAACCCTCAGAATAGTGAGAAATAGACATATTTACATGAGAAATGGATATACTATTCAAATGGATATAATCAAAAACATCATCAATATATCAAACTGGAATTCAAAAAAAAGGAAAAAAAATTGAAATAATCTGAAGGATGACATAAAAAAAGAACAAACTCCAGAGTTAAACAGAGAACAAAAATAAAATGTCAACTGTAAGCCCTAACATATCAATATGTATATTAAGTATAAAACATCCAAGTGTACCTATTAAAAATACTTTTATTGAAAGAACATAAAAGAAAACGTCACTCAACTACATGCTTTCTGAAAGAATTTCATTGAAAATACAATAATACATGTAGGTTGAAAATAATAGAAGAGTATCTTAGTCCTTTATTGTGTTGCTAAACAAAAATATCTGAGACTGAGTGATTTATAAAGAATTGAAGTTTATGTGACCCATGATTCTAGGAAGTCCAAAATGTGGGACCAGCCTCAGGCTGACCTCTGGTGTTCAATCTCAGCATGCTGATGAAAGCAGGGAGGAAGATGGGCATGCGTAAAAATAAATCATTCTCTGCCTCTTCTGTGCTACTCATGCCTCCAGCTGCTTAAGGGGACATGAGGCTTCCCATGAGGCTCCACCCCTTGAAGGTCTTACCATCTCCCCTGTTCATTACACTGGAGCCAAGTTTCTAGAACAGGATCCTTTGAAGGACAAACCATTATTCAAACCATAGTAGAAGATATAAACTTCAACACAAAGCAGAAATGTATGTATTAATATCAGATAGAGTATATTTTGAAACAAATGAAATTACCAGAAACATGGAGGTATGAAACATGGTGATTAAAGGGACAATCCACAGAAGATAGTGTAATAATGAATGTGCTTCATCAAACACAGAGCTGCAAAGGTAAGTAAGCAAAAATGGAACTGAGGGGAGAAATGGACAAATGAACAATTACAGCTAGAGCCTTCACTCTAAACAGTGAAAGAGCAATTAGGCAGAACAGAAGAAGGACATGGAGCTTGACAGCACCGTCCATCGCATGACCTCGTTCGCAATTATAAAACCCTCTCTCAACAACAGCAGAATACACATTATTTTTAGATGATAAAGGAACATAGAACAAGATAAACCATAGCCTGGGCCATAAAGCAAATCTTAATACTTAAAAGAAAAAAGAAATTACCAGAGGTTGTGTGCACTCATCAGAGAGAGAGAGTGAGAAACATCCGCCGTGAAGGATAGTCACACTACAAACCCTTCTCCTCCATTTCTCCCTCTCTTGAGACTTGAGGCAAGCATCCACATGTACCTGGCATGTTTTTCAGGACAAATCCTGGACTCAAACCATTCAGTCAGCCGTGTGGGGACCAGCACCATGCTACTGGCTGGCTTCTTAAAATATTTTACCAAATTCAAATCATGTAGAGTGTGTTCTTGGACCATAAAATAATCATACTAAAGATCAATAGGCAGATAACAAGAACTCTCCAAAAATTTGGGAACTGTGTAACAGACTCCTAAATCCACAATATACTAAAGAAGAAGCCTCAGGAAAATAAAAAAAATAAAATAATATTTCACAATTTGGGGGACATAGTAAAACAGTGCTAAGAGGGAGATAGATATCAGAAAGTGTTTATATTTGAAAAAAAAAAAAAAAGCCAGAAAATGTTTATATTTGAAAAAAGAAAACACTGAATTTATAATCTAAGTTCACATAACAAAATCCTAGAAAATGGGCCAATCTGGTGGTGCAGTCAGTAGTAAACTGAACTGGACTTCTGGAAACCATAGGGTGGACTGAAAGATCCAATATTTAGGTTAACCTAAAACACACTGGACATGAGCATGAACGCCCGAGGTCCTAGCAAGTTGGAGGGATGAGGAAGGAGGATTATACTCTCTCCACTCTTACTCAAATTCAGCTAGAAGAGCTAGCCAGTCTAATAAGACAAGACAGGGAAAACAAAGCCATATAGAAAAAACTGTTTCCCTTTGCATGTGACATTATTGTGAACATAGAAAAATACTAAGCAGCATATAAGTAACTCCTGGAATTAAAAGTGAATTCAGTGAGATAATGAGAGGTACAGACAGGCGGCATAGTCAGTAGCTAATTGAACTACAGTGCTGTGAGCCACATGGCTGACTGTGGGTTCAGAGCTTTGTCAGGATGAAAACGCACTGGATATGTTTCTGAAGAGCGAGAGGGCTAGGAAAAGGGGGGTTGGGCATGAGAAGATCCTGTTGAGGGTATCTTTCTCCTCTCTCTCATATTTGTGTCCTCTCTATTATGAAAAAAAATGACTTAAAAAGTAAATAAATAAGAAATAGGGGACCAGTCAGGTGGTATGGTGGTTACAGCCGTTGTATCCCATATGGCTGACTGCGGCATGGTTCAAATCCCAGACTCAATTGCTTGAAACATATGCCAGGCAAATATTTGCATGCTGAGAAGCCCAAAAGGAGAATGGAGAAGAAGGGATTGCAGTGTAGTCATGCCCCATGGGTAGTACTTTCTCACTTTCCCAATTTCTCTCTGTCTCTGTCTCTGTCTCCTTCTCCAACATGCATCCTATAGCAAAAACTAAGAAAAATAAATAAGTAAAATTTTAAAATAATAAGATACAGGATTTCCATACAAAAATTATCATATGTGTATACACTAGCACTCAACACCCAGCTATTAGAAATATAGTATCATTAGAAAAATTAAATCTTTATATGCTTATCTAATGTCACATATATAGAACCTATACGTTGTGACTAGCAGATGGCGTAATGGTTATGTTGCTGGACTCCCACATAGTCAACTGCAGCTCAAGGCTTAAACTCATGCTGGGCACGTGTGCGTGCATGTCCAAGATTCCAACAGGAGAATTTAGGAAAAGGGATTGTGGTGTGGCCATTCCCCCCAGGGTGTGATTTCTCACTTTCTATCTCTCTGTCTCTCTCTTTCTGGCAAGGACATGTGCCCTATACCATAAGCCTGTCTTGAAAAAAGAACCAACATGTTACCACTACCAAATGCACTGGGCCAGCCTCATAGCACAGCAGTTAAGCTCTACATAGAGGAAGCCAGATCACACATGGTGGACCAGGGTTTTAGACCTGACCCCATCAGCTTTAAAAGCATGCCAGTTGGGACTAACAGGTGGCATGGTGGTTAAGGCACTGGACTCTCACATGGCTAGCCATGGTTCAAGTCCCAGCCCCAGTGGCTTGAAGCTCATGCTAGGCATGTGTGTGTTCATGGCCAAAATCCCAGGAGGAGAAGGGAAAAGAAGGAATTGCAGTGTGACCATATCCCCTGGGGGCAGATTTCTTACTCCCCCCTTTAGTTTGTGCTGGAGCAATTGAAAAAAATAATAAAATAAAATGAAAGGCTTTAACTTAAACCTCACAAGTTATACAAGTATTAACTCAAAATAGATCAGGACCTCAATGAAAAATATAAATGTATCAGTTTTTAGTGAGAAAAAAAGAGAGAGAGAGAGAGAGAGAGAGAGAAATTTTTTTGGAGAGGTTTTCACTATAGGGCACATGCGCTCACCAGACAGACAGAGAGAGACGTAGAGACAGAAAGCGAGAAATCACCCCCCAGGGGGGATGGTCATGCCGCAATCCCTTCTCCTCCATTCTCCTCTCGGGATCTTGGGCACGCACGCACACGCGCCCAGCATGACTTTTAAGTCGCCGGGTCCAGGATGTGAACCGTGGTCGACTACGTGGGAGTCTAGCAACATAGCCATTATGCTAACTGCTGGTTCCCAGAGAGAGAAAAATCTTCAAGAACTAAAACTAGGTAAAAACTTCTTAGAGGTAGCACCAAAGCTATGACCTATAACATAAAATCTTGATAAATTAGACCTCATCAAAAGTTTTCTCTGCAAAGACCCTGTTCGGAGGAGAAAAGATAATGCACTAAGAGAAAATATTTGCAAATCATGTACTGTCCTGGTATCTAGCATATATGTAGATATCTGGGAACTCATCAGAAAAAAAAATCTAACTGGAAAATAGAAAATAATAAATAAAATAAGGTTTAACCAAAGATAATTTATACAAGGTAAATAAGCATATGGAAAGGCATTCAACATCATTAGTACCAGGGAAACGCAAGGGGAAAGCATGACGAGAAACCTCTGCAATTAAAGCTATTACATGCAGCACACCTGTCCTGGTGCCCTGCTCACACACATGCTCTGTGGAGCTGGAAGTTATGGGCTGCCACGGGCTCATCATGCTGGGTTACCTGAAAACATGTCAAGCACCTGCGTGGGCGCCCGAGAGGATCAGGAGCGGGGGAGCTGCAGAAAGGGACCTGAGTAACCCATCCGAGTGCTCTCTCTCTCTCTCTCTTCCTCTGTTTTTTTTTCTCATGTGTGACTTCCACTATCAAAAAATAAACAGTGGGACCAGCAGATGGTGTAATGGTTATGTCACTGACTCCCGCGTAGTCTCCCACGGTTCGAGTCCAGAAATCAGTGGCTTAAAACTCACGCTGGGTGTGTGTGTGTGCCCAACATCCTGAAAGGGGAATGGAGGAGAAGGGATTGCACTGGGGCCATCCTCCCTGAAGAGGGATGTTTCTCTTTCTGTCTCTGTCTCTCCAGCAACCACATGCACCCTATAGCAAAAAATCTCTCTCAAAAAGTAATAAATAAATAGTAACACCATTAAACATTTGCAAGAGTACAGAAAAACTGATGACTAATATTTAATGGTGGTTATATGAAACAATACAGCTTCTCTGGAAAGCAGTTTGCCAGCTGTTTCATATAAATAAGTAAATACGTGATGGTATGTCTCTGTGAAGGACATCTCTCTCTTTGTCTCTCTCTCATCTCTCTCTCATCTCTCTCTCTCTCTCTCAGCTCTTTCTCTCTCTCTCTCTCTCTCTCATCTTATGGGAGAAATAAGTAAATAAACTTTAAAAAAATGACTTAACACAGGTCCAGCCCCATATCCCAGTGGTTGAGGGAGCCAGATCCAACAGTCCCAACTGCAATTCAAATCCTAGCTCTGGAAACTTGAAAAACATGTCAGGAGCCAGTGCATGCATGCCCCAAATTCTGACAGGATTTGAGGAAATGGAGAAAAAGGGATTGTGGCATGATGATGCCCTATTAGGTGGTGCCATTTCCCTCCTCTCTCTCTCTCTGCCGCTCAGTCCTTCTCTGGCTAGTGTATATACAGCCTAGCAATTTAAATAAAGGCATGGTGCTAAGGATACTTACAGGGCTTAGAGGGGTGATACAGCAAGATGACCACAGTCAAGTCACCTGCACACTTGCATGTCAGATGGATTTTATAAAGTAATGCAGGTAGCCCATGCAATTAAAATTCATTAAACAAAAAGATGTGCTTTTAAAATATATATTCCAATCAGTTGAATTACATGAGTTTATTGTATAGCAGGCACTGTTCTAGCCGCTTTCACACAGTTATTTAACCTTCACACAATTTACTATCGTCATCCTTCTCTCTTTCTCAAAGGAGGAAATTCTTGTTTGAATAGCGTGGAGTGGTGCAGCCAAGACCACATGCTCGCAAGTGTGAGCAGCAGGACTCACGGATCCGTTTCGTTCTGGGATTTTATTAGGTTGTCAGGAGAGTCAGGCCATGTTTCTATGTTTTATGTGTTTTTCTGTGCACAAACGCGTGACTTTCCTAATGACCCTTAGTTATTAGGGAATCACGTTGTGTATAATTGTAGGTTGGTGCTAGAATCCATCTGGGCAGAGGCCATCGGGGGCTCAGGGATACTAGCCTATTCTAGATGTCTTCCTTGTCTAACGGTAAAAGTTGGCGATAAATTAATCTGATATAAAGAAGTGTTTGGCATTTATATCAAGTCTAGATTTGTATTTTCTGGTGAGTCCAGGTGGAAAAGTATATAAAATGTAAGACTTCATTGACCAGCCAGATGCTGCATTTGAACTGAGATTTCGTGGGTCAATAAATAACTCAGACCCATAAAGTATGTGGTGGTAATGGGAAATACTGTAATTTCTTCCAGCAGATCAGAAAACAGCTGGTTGGTTTTCCCTTTAAAAATAGAAAAGTCTTTCGGTGTTTTTATGTGTGTGTGTGTGTGTATTTCAAAAAGTCAAACAACACATCAACACAGTTGGAAATAGCAAGCATATTATTCCTATCAATCAAACGCGGAACCACAGACCTTTGGCTTTCTGGATCATTGATCTAATGAGGGTGTGGAATGAGTTTGTTTTTCTAAAGAGCATTCTGAATCTTCACCAGATCTATCTGTTTAGTGGGAATTTGGGGTTAATATGGGTGCCTTTGAGAAGTATGGCCATCAGAATTCTGGACAAATAAAAAGGGTTTAAGGGACCAGCTAATGGCGTAATGGTTATGTTACTAAACTCCCACACAGTCCACTGTGGTTCGAGGCCCAGAAGCAGCAGCTTAAAACTCATGCTAGCTACGTGTACATGCGTGCCCCAAACCCTGAGAGGAGTCTGGAGAAGAAGGGATTGATTAAGACGGCTGGGCTGCCACATGACTGACCACGCTTCAAATCGGGGACCTGACAGCTTGCTTTCTCTTTCCTTTTCTTATCTCTCTCTGGTCAACTTCAAAAGAAAAAAATAAATAAATAAAAATAAAATAATAACAATGAATAAAATTAAATAAAATGATTATTTAAAAAGTGCTGTTTCTCACAGCTAATTTGGGATCCCAGTAAATATTGGCTATGAAAATACTCAGTAAATAAATAGTTCTTGTGTGATAGTTGAAGGTTTTTATTTCATGTAAGAGCCACCAACATTAGGTAATAAACTTTTTTTTTTAAAAAAAGGAAAAACAGAAATATTATAATAAACAAAGAAAGAGTGAATGGAAAAATGATTGGCAAGAACCTTTGAAATTTCAAAAATATTTGAGCAATCATCTGTCCGCGAGAAGGCCATTAACAGCAGGAGTTATGGAGGTTTTCACTAGTGTCCTATTGCTAACATGACAATAAGGAAAGCAAATATTCTGAAAATCCCAAATTCTAGAGAGAAAGCCTGGACTGGCATAAATGGACTAGCTGCCCTCCCTGTGACCTTTAGCTCTAGCAATTTCAGTAAATTAATGACTACAGACAAAGCTATCCTTCCCTGGTCCTGCAAAAAGGTACCAGTTTCCAGAAAAAGCTCAAGTGTGGTGCAGACAGCTGCTAAGACTGACACAGTAGTATCAGCTTGTGTTTCTCAGCAAGAGCAATTCTGGGAAGGTAGTCTTCGTCTTACGTTCTGTTTCTAACATAGCTAAGAGCTAATAGTACAACACCTTAGAGGAGACACATAGATAAATAAGGAAATACTACATCGTCCCATCTTCCGGATAGGTACAATTCAACAGAAAGACACTCAGTGACCAAGGCCATGAGTTGGGATTCTGGTTTAATGATATTTCCTCTCCAACAGAATCTAATGAAACATTTCCAAAACTTCACTGAAAACTCAATGAGTGCATAGAAACATTAACAGACCAATGGTACCACACATCTGGACGGATCTAGTGTATGCACAGAAGTTTCAGCCAGCTCCAGCCATGGCGTGTGGAATCTCAGCAGCGTACCTGACCCACAGCAGTGGGATTTGGCAATAGCCAGTGCAAGCAGAAGTTGATAGAGAAGCAGGAGGCGTCCCAATCCATGTTTGCACACCCACCTCTGAATTCACATGATTACGAATAAGAAGCTATTTCTCTCACTACTTTTTCCCAGAGGGACTAGTCTGCCTAAGCAAGCTTGGTTGCTCTGCACATCCAACCCTCAAGGACTGGGAAGCTGATGCCAGCAGGCTCTGGGTTTAACCACAGGGGCACGGGAATCATGGATAAGTGGCCTCAGCCTTTCCAGACCTAGGTAGAAAAACTCCCTCTGATGTATCTCTGTAGGTTGATTTCCTATTACTCCGAGTGCTAACTCACTGACCAATGAATGTCCTCTTTGTTGACTTTTCTATTATTTCACTTTCCTACTCCCTCTTGGAATAATATCCCAGAAAACCACCTGCTTCCAAGTTCTTATATCAGGGTCTGCTCTCCAGATACACAGGCAGACAGAAAGATGGGAGAGAGAATTGTCTGTGATATGAGAAGTGGCACATTCCCATAATAACTTATCCTACATAAGGTATAGTATACAGTGTTCAAGAAGAGATAAACACTATTTTCAAGTCTGCTAAGAGATTCAAGTCTTCATGACATGTTTGGCCTCAGACATTATTTGTAAGGACAGAAAATTACTAATGCTTTTCAAAATCAAAAATACCAAATTTCATAACAGCAAAGATGAGTCTAGTCAGATTAGACACTCAGAACAGGAAAAACAATTTAAGTAATATGAACACATGAATAAAAGAATGAGAGTAAAATGAGATGGATTTTTTTTTTTTTTTTTTTACTTAAAACAAATACGTTTCTGGTGCTGAGTTACTCAGATGAGGGTGTACCATTTTGCCTATCAGGACTGATAACTATACTTGTTTTCATTGATGACCATCACATCTCACAGCACACAGAGGCAGACAGAAGGAAGGGTGAAAAGCATTTTTCTTTATATTCTTTATGAAGTAGAATCCCCAGTGTACCATTATTATTATTATTTTTTTAATTCTTGGCATTTTGAGGATTTCCTTAAGAGAAAATGACTATTGAATGAAATCACTTTCTTACTTTTGTGCATAGATTATAATTAATATTTCTAGGTTTTGTTGTTGCAGTTAATTTTGCCAAAGGGCATGTGCATTCAGTGGACAGAGATAGAGACAGAGACAGATAGAAAGTGGAAAAGCAAGAATTCACCTCTCATGTGAAATAGTCACAGTCCAATCCTTTTTCTGTATATCTCCTTTTGTGACTTGGGGTGCACACACACACACACACACACACACACACACACGCACACGCCCTGCATGTTTCTCAAGCTGCCTAGTCCAGAACTCAACTGGACATCTTGGAGCCTGGCTATCACAGTTAGGTTTAAATATAACTTTTTACTATATCCCATATATTCTCTTTTCTTATTTTTTTCTGTCTTCTACTTTCAGGTCTCCAAATGTATTATTTTTTTTCCTGCATTATCTATAATTTTTAATTTGCCATGAATCCCATCAAGTATATTTTTCAGCTGAGACATTGTGTTGCCTGATTTAGATATTTAATATATTTGCCATGTCTCTGTTTAACAGATTAGTCTTTCATCCACCTTTTTGGATATCTCAGATCTATTTATAGTATCTGGTTCAATATCTTTGTCCACTAACTCTATCAACTGTGTCATTTCTGGGTTGGTTTCAGTTGATGGATATTTATATTCATTATTCCTCATGTTTTTCTGTTTCTTTGTACGAATGGTATTTTGTCATTGGATGCAAGATGCAACTTTATCTTGTGTGCTGGCTATTTTCATACACCTATAAACAGCCTTAAGCTTTGTTCTGGATCTCAGCTAATTTACTTGAAAATATTTTTATCTTTTTGATTCGTTTAAGCTCTGTTAGGCAAAGAGAGTCCCTGAGTCTAGGACTAATTTTGTGCCATTATGGAGGCAAAACTCTCTGCCAGAGGATTGACGACGTGTTCCCACGTGGCTGGTGGGAACAACGGTCACTGCCCCCAGGCCCACTGAGCTTGAGCGTCATTTCCCCTGAATCTCTGCACATCAAGATTTTACTCACGTATGTATGCCAGCAAATCCACATCTGAAGACTTGGGGAGCTCTGCAGGTTTCTGTCTCGCCACCTCCTTCTCTTTCTCTATCTTTCTCAGTCCTGATAATCTGCTCAAGCGTTTTAGACAATGGAGTTGTGGTCTGAAAACAATCCCACCAGTCAGCTGCAGCAATAACAGAGCTGACATCATTTGTCTCACACCATAAAGGGATTACCATCCTCCTTTTCTTTTTCTTTCTTTCTTTCTTTGTTTTACTTTTTTTTTAAGAGAGATTTTTGCTATAGGGTGCATGTGCTTGCCAGAAAGACAGACGGAGACAGAGAGAGAGAAAGTGAGAAATCACACTCCTAGGGGGATGGCCATGCCACAATCCCTTCTCCTCCCTTCTCCTCTCAGGATCTTGAGCATGCACGCACACACACCCTGCGTGAGTTTAAGGCACTCGGTCCAGGACTCAAACCACAGTCAGCTAATGGGAGTCCAGCAATGTAACCATTACACCATCTGCTGGTTCCACCATCCTTATTTTCTAATGTTCAGTATTTTGGAGAGCTCAATTCAATATCTTTTGTCCATTTTTTAAAGTTTTTCATTTTTATTTTTATTTTTATTTTCAAGTGGAAGGGTAAATCTGTTTCATGGTATGCCATCTTGGATGGAAGAAGATATCAGACCTTCTTTTATTAATTGATTGATTGATTGATTTGATTTGATTTTCAGTTTTGCTATAGGGTACATTTACTTTCCAGAGAGAGAGAAATCACTTGCTGGGGGAAGGGGCTGGCAATGCCACAATCCTCTCTCTAACGTTCTTCTCTCAGGATTTTTGGCATGCGTGCACATGCACCCAGAGTGTTTTGAAGCCACCAGATACAGAACTCAAAGCGTGAAGACAGCCATGTGGGATACAGTCATCTTAACCACCTTCTTAACAGCCAGACATACAGAGATGAGGAAAACATTTTAATTAATAGAGAACCTGGACTGTTGATGGTCTAGAACAGAACATCCTGTATATCAGATTCTGGGAGCAGCAATAGTGAATGTTGTTTCAGATTCTTAGTTTTCCCTTTCTACTGCATTTTAACAATTAGTGTCCTTATTTCACATGATGTTTTCTCAGTTTCATATAAAAATGTATTGAAATTAGCACTTGAAAATGTAGTACTTTTTAATCTACCTTTAGCCAATAGTCTTAGTAAAGTAGTGAATGGTAGTTTCAGATTCTTAGTTTTCCCTCTCTAACTACTGCATTTTAACAATTAGTGTCCTTATTTCACATGATGTTTTCTCAGTTTCATATAAAAATGTATTGAAATTAGCACTTGAAAATGTAGTACTTTTTAATCTACCTTTAGCCAATAGTCTTAGTAAAGGTACTATGTTTATTCAAACACCGTTCCAGTACAGGTCTCCTACACCCTCACCCTGGCTCCCTCACTTACATGAAAGTATTACCCGTAGCTCCATTTACATAGATGTCGTGCAGCCACACTGCTGGTACTCAGCGCGTATGCATACCCTCTCAGGTTTTGGCTGCAGGAACTCAGAGCTGGGCACGTCTTACTCTGGTGAGCGAGTCACCACAATGAGGGCAGTAAATAAGGCTCGCATGCAGCAACTACCCTTGCAGAAGATACATTCACCTTCTGTTCAATGCGAAGGAGAAAGCCCCATAGTACATCGCCAACTAAATAGAATAGCACAATTTATTCCTCTAATATTTCAGAGTAAGAGCTGTAGCATTGAGAATGCAGAGCCCAGAACGGAGTATGCTGAATACTTTAGAAATGGTGAAAGACATTTTTCTTTCCTGGATTTACATAAAAGAAGAGTACACATTGATCATTCAGTGCCCAAAGTCACAGTCATTGCTGGAGAATGGATCCCAGTAACAATGACTGCACATCGGCAAATGGACTTTTTATTTTTATTATCAAATTATGCAACCTAAATTATATATCCCTACCCAGTTAGCACCACATTTTAGAAGACAGATTTTTATAGCTGTCAAAAAAAAAACATGCAAAGAAAAGCCAAATGTAAAATAATCTTTGCTTGCCTTTACTTTTGAAAGAGGATAAAAGAAATAACACATTGGGTAATTGATTGCAGTAATGGCCTCTAGTATTTACTCAACTGTTAAGCAAAGAGAAAGCCCATATGTAAAAAAACAGAAATACTAGCATCTTTGGCTTTCAGTTATAAAGATTAAGGCATCATCGCCTTATTATTTGTTATTGCTTTATTTATTTATTTACTTACTTATCTGTGATTTTTGCCTAAGGACACATTCACTTACCAGAGAGATACAGAGACAGTAAGAAGGAAAGGAAGAAAGCATCTTCTGGGAGAATGGCCACACAGCGAAACCTTCTCCATTCCCTTCTCAGGATCTTGGACACACACACACACACACACACACACACACACACACACATGTGCCCGGCATGAGTTTTAAGCCTCAGGGTCCAAGACTAGAACTGCAGTCAGCCAAGTGTGAGTCCAGTGTTGTAACTACTGCACAATCTGTTGGCCCTTATTATTGCTTTATAACATTTGTTATTTTTGAAAACTATGGGGCAAATCTGAGCTTATATCTCCTCTTTATAAAACAATGGAATATTTAACATTTAATCTCAGAGCTGTTCAAAGATTAAGCTGGCTACTCTAATATGTGATGAGAATGTCATTCTGGATATGTGAAAGTAGTCTGGATTATAATGTTTTTCACAAAACAAGAATAAAAGAGCCATAAGAATGTCCTAAAATTGTTTTTGGTTCTTATATTAACCAGGTTTCCTCCGAAAAACAAAACCATAGACTACACAAAGATATGTAAGAGAATTTTTATTACAGAAACTGGCTTCTATAATTACAGAGGCCCAGAAGTCACATAAGATGCTAGTCATAAGCTTGAGAGCAAGAAAAGCCCGTGACATAATTCAGTCTAAGTTTGAAGGCCTGAGAACCTGGGGAGCCAGTGGTGTAATTGCCAATCCAAGGCTAAAGGCCTGAGAGCAAAGATGGGAGCAGGGTATAGAATTTTTTTCTCCACCTTTTTGTTCTGTTTGGGCCCGGAGGATTAGACAATGCCCAGTCACATTGTGAAGGTGACTATTTTACTCCTTCACTTACTCAAGTGCTAGTCTTTTCTGGAAGCTCCCTCACTGACACACCCTGAAAGCATGTCTTACCAGCTATCTGGGTATCTCTTAGCCCAGTCAAGTTGGCACATAAAATTAAACACCACTTATGCTTACTCTTCTATCAGAGATTAGAAGGAGGAGAGAAGAGAAAAGAAGGAGGAGGGAGGAAAGAGAAAGGGAGAAAAGTTAGAAGTATTGATTTAGAGAATGATGTATTTTGGATCATGAAAATGACAATATTTTTTTTTTCAATTATATTTTTTTCAAGCCTTGGCAAAATATAGGCATTGACAATATGCTAAAATCTGGGCCTTTTTTTGGGTAAAAATGTAAAGAATTTGTAATTTTAAAATATTATGAATCGTGTAATTTTCCAATTATAAAACCAAAAGCAACAAATTACATCTATGCATTTAAAAACTCATCTTTAGCTGGTGCCATAGCCTAGTGGTTAAGGGAGCTAAATCCCACATGGCTGACCACAATTTAAATCCTGGTCCAGTAGCTTGAAAAGCATACTTGGTCCATGTACATGTGTGTTCTAAATCCTGACCGGATAAGAAATGGAATAGAGATTGTAGCATCATTATACACTATTGAAAAGGGGGGCTTTTTTTCTTCTCTTTCTTTCTCTCTCTCTGGTGAGGGTACCCACATGCTAGCATTTTTTTAAAAAGCATATTTTATTCTTTATTTGCTGCATCTCCCTCACCCTAGCTTTTTAGCCAACCTGATCACAGACACATCTGCAAGCACTCTTGCCATGTTGAGGCAGACTCCAGGCATGGAAGCAATATTTCCACATGATCTTCAATATCGCGCAGAAGTGTCCCAACTGCCTGCACCGCAAGAGTTGGTCCTACTACAAACGCTTTGAAATGGATATATAATAAGAAAATATTTTGCCCAATAAGAATCATTTTGATTTAAATTGTGATTTTTATTATCAACTGTTCATTAACAATTATTTAAAAATCAAGAGAGAATGGAGAGAAATTACAGAGTAAAGGACAAAGAATGAGAAAAGATTTCTCAAATATTGGCTATGCAAAGGGAAGGAAAGTGAATGTGGCATCCTGACCCCACCTCCCATTCTCCGTAACTCGTCGTATACTTCCTGTGAAGGCTAAATAGTCTAGTCTTTCACTGAGGTATGTAATTTTAGTCAGGGGGTTGCTGTTCTATACGCCTAAGAAATTGAATGGATGCATGGTACATTAAGAGGAGGCATTTAATCGACATTAGGAAATGTTCATTAATTTTTTAAATAATTATTTTATCTAACTTTATTTATTTACTTACTTATCTTTAAATTTGACTGGAGAGGGACAGAGAGAGAGAGAGAGAAAGAAGAAGGCAAGTGAGAAAACAAGCTGCCAGGTCCAAAGCTTGAACTGCAGTCAGCCATGTGGGAGTCCAGTGTTCCTAACCACCATACCACCTGTCAGCCCCAATGTTCATTAAATTTTTGTTTAAATTTTTATGGCTTTTCAGTGCTATACCTCGGAAATTAAACATTACATCCATCCATTAACAGAGAACTAACTAAAATAAGCCACAAAGTAATTCTGATCATGATCATAAAAAAACAAAATAAGTGTTAAAGGGCAGTAAGAAGTCCAGCCCAGTCTGACCAAGACGGAATGCTCAGCTGGTCACACCACGGGGCGCCCATCTGCAAGAGCTAGTAGCCGCATCTGTTTTTCTAGTTCCATCTCTTGTCATGACAGGGACCTAGATTTCTTTATTTTCTGGTTGTTTCAAAACACAATTTCCTATTTTAAATTGGTCTAGAAAAGTAGATCAAGGGCCGGTTCTGTGGCCTGGTAATTGAGTCAACCAGACTTCCTAGGGCCAACTTCATGGTTCAAGTCTTGACCCAATTGCTTAAGAAACTTGCCAGGAATGTGTGCATGGTTGCTCAAAATTCTAGCAGGAAAAAGAGATGGAGGAAAAGGAATTGCAGCATAACCATTGCCCATGGAGGTGGGGGGTATGTTTTTCCTCTCTCTCATTCTCTCTCACTCTCTGGTAAATGTACTTGCTCTCTAAAAATCATAGGAAAAAAATAAGTAAATCAACAGTCAATAATATTTTACAGATAGAGGAAAAGAAAAAAATCTATGTGAACAAAATCATTTATACAGCTAGAAAGGAAGAGAAAAGAATTCAAACCCTAATAGGTGGCAGATCAAAGCTGTATTTACAAGATGAATGTTTTAATCCCATTCATTTTGTTTGCACTCATACTCCTACAACATATTTTTGACACAAAGAGTTGTATTGTTGTTTTTAATAAAAATCGAATCATCTCTCTCTTTCACTCCCCCCCCCACATACACCTATGTAAATATAACCTTTACCCTTGTTTAAACCTGTTGATAACTTTCCATAGCATAGACAACAACACCTAAATCCTTCTTCCCAATGTTAAAACTTTACTGTTTGGCCTATTTCTTCAAACCCTGAGTTTTCTGAGGCTAATATTCATTATATTCCAACTATGTATTCTCGGTGGTTGATCCATTCAAGCATTGTGTTTGTTCCAGCTCTATGGCCTTTACATCACAGTCTCTCTCCTAAGAAAGCTCTTGAGTAATCTGTAGATAGTTTATCCCCCCAAAAGGAGCACAAGTATGTCTTTATTATCACATTTCCTAGTTGGATTTAGTGTGTAACACATAAAACCACGCCAAATTACATTTCTAATTTTTTCTTTGGTATTTACTTATTCATTTGTCTATAATCTCCTATAGAATGTGGTAGATTTCATTTTTTTTTTTGCAATAAAAATGTTCTGTGTACTAGTTCTTGTTCTATGTATCTTGGCTTATCTTTTATGATCACTTTATATTCAAAGGCTTAGTATTATTTTTCTTTAGATGCTTTTCGTCACATAAACAGCATATGCCCAGATTTATTCTATTTTAATCCTATATTAGATTACGTGTCTTTAAATTCATAAAATAAAAATAAGATTTAATTTAGTTTAATTACTATTGTAATTAGGCTCATTACTGTCAGGTTATTCTCTGTTTTCTATATGTCATCCTTTCTCTTTTTTACACTCTCACTTCTGTTGGCTTTCCTCATTATTTATGTCTTTTCTTCATTTGAAAGATTCATTTTGCATTTCTAAAATTTATCTTGACTTGCCAGTTATTTTTTCTTAAATCACATACTTCAGACAAGTTGCCAATATATTACAAGACATTATTCCTTGACACATTTGTAAATAAGCTGTCAACCAGATATCCAATGTCCCTGAATACAATCGTGTAAATTTTATATGAGCAAAGCCATTATTTTACCTTGTCACAATAACAACATAAAATTCAGGATACAGATATTGACCTATTGATATTCTCTAATCCTGAAAGCTATTCATTTTCTTCAATGGTCCCTCAAAATGTTATTTAAAGCAAAAGGGCCCCAGTCAGCTACATTCAGTTTTTATTGGCTTTAATTCCCATTAGTCTCCAATTTTCTTTTTACTTTTATGATTTTAAGGATTTTTTTTTGGGGGGGGGGAAGTCACATAAGATGCTAGTCATAAGCTTGAGAGCAAGAAAAGCCCGTGACATAATTCAGTCTAAGTTTGAAGGCCTGAGAACCTGGGGAGCCAGTGGTGTAATTGCCAATCCAAGGCTAAAGGCCTGAGAGCAAAGATGGGAGCAGGGTATAGAATTTTTTTCTCCACCTTTTTGTTCTGTTTGGGCCCGGAGGATTAGACAATGCCCAGTCACATTGTGAAGGTGACTATTTTACTCCTTCACTTACTCAAGTGCTAGTCTTTTCTGGAAGCTCCCTCACTGACACACCCTGAAAGCATGTCTTACCAGCTATCTGGGTATCTCTTAGCCCAGTCAAGTTGGCACATAAAATTAAACACCACTTATGCTTACTCTTCTATCAGAGATTAGAAGGAGGAGAGAAGAGAAAAGAAGGAGGAGGGAGGAAAGAGAAAGGGAGAAAAGTTAGAAGTATTGATTTAGAGAATGATGTATTTTGGATCATGAAAATGACAATATTTTTTTTTTCAATTATATTTTTTTCAAGCCTTGGCAAAATATAGGCATTGACAATATGCTAAAATCTGGGCCTTTTTTTGGGTAAAAATGTAAAGAATTTGTAATTTTAAAATATTATGAATCGTGTAATTTTCCAATTATAAAACCAAAAGCAACAAATTACATCTATGCATTTAAAAACTCATCTTTAGCTGGTGCCATAGCCTAGTGGTTAAGGGAGCTAAATCCCACATGGCTGACCACAATTTAAATCCTGGTCCAGTAGCTTGAAAAGCATACTTGGTCCATGTACATGTGTGTTCTAAATCCTGACCGGATAAGAAATGGAATAGAGATTGTAGCATCATTATACACTATTGAAAAGGGGGGCTTTTTTTCTTCTCTTTCTTTCTCTCTCTCTGGTGAGGGTACCCACATGCTAGCATTTTTTTAAAAAGCATATTTTATTCTTTATTTGCTGCATCTCCCTCACCCTAGCTTTTTAGCCAACCTGATCACAGACACATCTGCAAGCACTCTTGCCATGTTGAGGCAGACTCCAGGCATGGAAGCAATATTTCCACATGATCTTCAATATCGCGCAGAAGTGTCCCAACTGCCTGCACCGCAAGAGTTGGTCCTACTACAAACGCTTTGAAATGGATATATAATAAGAAAATATTTTGCCCAATAAGAATCATTTTGATTTAAATTGTGATTTTTATTATCAACTGTTCATTAACAATTATTTAAAAATCAAGAGAGAATGGAGAGAAATTACAGAGTAAAGGACAAAGAATGAGAAAAGATTTCTCAAATATTGGCTATGCAAAGGGAAGGAAAGTGAATGTGGCATCCCTTCCTGACCCCACCTCCCATTCTCCGTAACTCGTCGTATACTTCCTGTGAAGGCTAAATAGTCTACTGATTCACTGAGGTATGTAATTTTAGTCAGGGGGTTGCTGTTCTATACGCCTAAGAAATTGAATGGATGCATGGTACATTAAGAGGAGGCATTTAATCGACATTAGGAAATGTTCATTAATTTTTTAAATAATTATTTTATCTAACTTTATTTATTTACTTACTTATCTTTAAATTTGACTGGAGAGGGACAGAGAGAGAGAGAGAGAAAGAAGAAGGCAAGTGAGAAAACAAGCTGCCAGGTCCAAAGCTTGAACTGCAGTCAGCCATGTGGGAGTCCAGTGTTCCTAACCACCATACCACCTGTCAGCCCCAATGTTCATTAAATTTTTGTTTAAATTTTTATGGCTTTTCAGTGCTATACCTCGGAAATTAAACATTACATCCATCCATTAACAGAGAACTAACTAAAATAAGCCACAAAGTAATTCTGATCATGATCATAAAAAAACAAAATAAGTGTTAAAGGGCAGTAAGAAGTCCAGCCCAGTCTGACCAAGACGGAATGCTCAGCTGGTCACACCACGGGGCGCCCATCTGCAAGAGCTAGTAGCCGCATCTGTTTTTCTAGTTCCATCTCTTGTCATGACAGGGACCTAGATTTCTTTATTTTCTGGTTGTTTCAAAACACAATTTCCTATTTTAAATTGGTCTAGAAAAGTAGATCAAGGGCCGGTTCTGTGGCCTGGTAATTGAGTCAACCAGACTTCCTAGGGCCAACTTCATGGTTCAAGTCTTGACCCAATTGCTTAAGAAACTTGCCAGGAATGTGTGCATGGTTGCTCAAAATTCTAGCAGGAAAAAGAGATGGAGGAAAAGGAATTGCAGCATAACCATTGCCCATGGAGGTGGGGGGTATGTTTTTCCTCTCTCTCATTCTCTCTCACTCTCTGGTAAATGTACTTGCTCTCTAAAAATCATAGGAAAAAAATAAGTAAATCAACAGTCAATAATATTTTACAGATAGAGGAAAAGAAAAAAATCTATGTGAACAAAATCATTTATACAGCTAGAAAGGAAGAGAAAAGAATTCAAACCCTAATAGGTGGCAGATCAAAGCTGTATTTACAAGATGAATGTTTTAATCCCATTCATTTTGTTTGCACTCATACTCCTACAACATATTTTTGACACAAAGAGTTGTATTGTTGTTTTTAATAAAAATCGAATCATCTCTCTCTTTCACTCCCCCCCCCACATACACCTATGTAAATATAACCTTTACCCTTGTTTAAACCTGTTGATAACTTTCCATAGCATAGACAACAACACCTAAATCCTTCTTCCCAATGTTAAAACTTTACTGTTTGGCCTATTTCTTCAAACCCTGAGTTTTCTGAGGCTAATATTCATTATATTCCAACTATGTATTCTCGGTGGTTGATCCATTCAAGCATTGTGTTTGTTCCAGCTCTATGGCCTTTACATCACAGTCTCTCTCCTAAGAAAGCTCTTGAGTAATCTGTAGATAGTTTATCCCCCCAAAAGGAGCACAAGTATGTCTTTATTATCACATTTCCTAGTTGGATTTAGTGTGTAACACATAAAACCACGCCAAATTACATTTCTAATTTTTTCTTTGGTATTTACTTATTCATTTGTCTATAATCTCCTATAGAATGTGGTAGATTTCATTTTTTTTTTTGCAATAAAAATGTTCTGTGTACTAGTTCTTGTTCTATGTATCTTGGCTTATCTTTTATGATCACTTTATATTCAAAGGCTTAGTATTATTTTTCTTTAGATGCTTTTCGTCACATAAACAGCATATGCCCAGATTTATTCTATTTTAATCCTATATTAGTTTATGTGTCTTTAAATTCATAAAATAAAAATAAGATTTAATTTAGTTTAATTACTATTGTAATTAGGCTCATTACTGTCAGGTTATTCTCTGTTTTCTATATGTCATCCTTTCTCTTTTTTACACTCTCACTTCTGTTGGCTTTCCTCATTATTTATGTCTTTTCTTCATTTGAAAGATTCATTTTGCATTTCTAAAATTTATCTTGACTTGCCAGTTATTTTTTCTTAAATCACATACTTCAGACAAGTTGCCAATATATTACAAGACATTATTCCTTGACACATTTGTAAATAAGCTGTCAACCAGATATCCAATGTCCCTGAATACAATCGTGTAAATTTTATATGAGCAAAGCCATTATTTTACCTTGTCACAATAACAACATAAAATTCAGGATACAGATATTGACCTATTGATATTCTCTAATCCTGAAAGCTATTCATTTTCTTCAATGGTCCCTCAAAATGTTATTTAAAGCAAAAGGGCCCCAGTCAGCTACATTCAGTTTTTATTGGCTTTAATTCCCATTAGTCTCCAATTTTCTTTTTATTTTTATGATTTTAAGGATTTTTTTTTTGGGGGGGGAGGTTTATGCCATACGGCGCATGCGCTCACCAGACAGAGAGAGACAGAGAGACACACACGCACCCAACGTGAGTTTAAGCCACCGGGTCTGGGACTTGAACTGTGGTCGACTACGTGGGAGTCCAGTGACATAGCCATGATGCTAACTGCTGGTGCCAATTTTGAGGATTTTTAATTATAGGCAACTTGTTTAGCATAATGTTTCTTGGCGTGATTTGTCTGATGTTTCTTTATAGGTTGGATTATTTACTCATATGTCTCAAGTATTATTTATATGATATACTCAGAATAGATAAATCTACAGAAGAACGTTGACCAGTTTTTGTCGAGAGTAGAAGCAAGAAAGAAATGAGATCCAGAAGATAGTGTGGAGGTGAAGGCAGTGGGTCCCACCCAAGCAATTGAACAGTTTAAATTCTGGACCCGGAGGCTCGAAAAGCATGCCAGGTGCATGTGTGTGCGTGTCCAATCCCAAGAATAGAGTAGAAGGAATTGTGGTGTGGCCACACACACCCTGGGGATCGATTTCTCACTTTTCCTCTCTCTCTCCCTTTCTCTCTCTCTGGTGAGTGCATGCACTCTATAGCAAAAACTAAAAAGAAAAAAGAAACAAAACTTGAAACACGTACTTTGTATGTGAGTTATGTGAATGATGATGAAAATATTCTGGAATTAGTGGTGATGGTTGGCAACCTTATGAATATACTAAACAGTGCTAAATCACACACTTTAAATGTTGAAATTAGTGATGTGTGAATTACATGTCATTTTTTTTTTCCAAGAGATATTTTTGTTATAGGGTGCATGCACTGGTCAGAGAGAGATGGAAAGCAAGAAATCCTCCCTGAGAAGGAATGACCATGCCACAATCCCTTCTCCACCATTCTCCTTTCAGAATTTTGGGCATGCACACACACATGCCCAACATGAGTTTCAAGCCACTGATTCTGAGAATCAAACTGTGGTTGACCGTGTGGGAGTTCAGCGCCTTAACCACTAAACCAACTGTTGGACCCCACATCTCAATTTTTAAATACTAAAACAGGTGATCAATAAATGAAACAATTCTTAGTGGGATAAAAAGAGAAATTAAGCGCCTAGGATGAATAATTACCCAATATCAGTATCACCCTGTACAGAAGTGAAGAAAGTATCTTCAATAAAAGAGAATGTATGAAGAGAATGTATGTATGTGAAGCAACGTAGACATAGCTAAATGCATAATGAGGTATAAATGAAAGATTTCACTGACCGTTGGCAAAGTCTAGCATGGTCAGCTACTATAATTGCTATTTGAAACTAAAAATGCTGTCAGGACTGTGTCTTGATCCTTGCCCTAGTCCTGCCAGTAGATCTTTATAAATTACCCAGTTCTCTGAGCAAACATCATCATCATCCCAAGGCCAGATGTTCAAGTGGCATGAATTCAAATAAACTTAAAAACATTTTATTTAGTTTCAATGTGTCTTTGGGAAAACACACACACACACACTGGAAGAAAAACATGTTTATAGCAGTGTTTTTTTTTATCATATACTATGAATTATTTATAAACAAAGCATATTTTCTGATGAATGTAGATATTTTGTGGGATCAAAAATGCTAGCTCTGTCACAGGTTACTCCCTGTCACCATCCCCAACCTGATACAAATGCTGATCATTTTAAAAAACCACAAAAGAATCCATACTACAATAGTGCAATAGTTAAAATGGGATTTATTTGAAGCACTACATTTATTCTTGGATTTTTATGTTCGTGTTCTTTTTTGGCTGTTCTCTGAAATTTTTCATTTTAACAGACATTCGAAACGGCAACTCAGCTGGTGATCTAAAAGTGAGATTTGACTCTTATCTAAGGAGCAGTTAATACAGATGCACATTCAGAAAGGTCCATAAAATAAGGTTCCCTTTTGTTCCTATTGGCTCCTTCACACTCTATCTTGGATAAGAAGGAAGTCTGTTCTTTTATCACATTTTATTATTCCAAATTTTTCATCCTTCCACATTGTATGGCAGTAATTGGAATTCAGCTAAATTATACAGTACACATGTCTCTTTCTTAAAGACATTTTCTATCCTCATTCAAATACGCACATTGGAAAGAAATGACATGGTCACTAGCAAATTAATTCTCCCTTCTGTTATGGTTCCATTTGTCCTTCATGACTTATTAAAATATTTCCCAACTTCATAAGTAGAGTAGGAATAGTTTGATTTTAATACATTCGTGCCTACTGTTTTAAATAACAGTGACTGAGCTATAGAAAGAAAAAATACCTGCTAAGTTTTAAATATGGAAGCAGTTTCAACAAAGAGAAATAAAGTGATTTCTTAGGCTTTGGTTTTAAATCTTTATAATATCATGTAAATTATCCTGTCAGTACAGTATCAGTTGACACAGGTGACATGGGTGCATTTTTCTCGTTCATACAACTGTCCCTGGACCTGTTCACAACATAACTTGGTGCAAGCACGAAGGACGTCAGGCCTGGAATAGGAAGTCCCCACGCTGATCTGAGGGGTGCCTGCTCTTCACACCACAGGCAGCACTATGGTTAAGTCCCCCAAATCTCAGGTGCCATGAAAGGAGTGAGATAATGATATGTTTCTTTCTTAGGTCACACAATTGCTTTGAGAAAGAGAAAAGAATGATATAAAGTGATGGAAATACTTTCTGTAAAATCAAATAAAAGCTTGGGCTGTGTGTGTGTGTGTGTGTGTGTGTGTGTGTGTGTGTGTGTATTCTCTATAGACTGAAACGGAGTCTCCAAGTTGGAAACAAAATATTTAAAAAGAGAACATCACTATCTTTTATACTGTGCTTTCTAAGAAAAAGAGTCATTATCCTCCAAGAAAATAGAAGTGAAGAAAGAACAAAACAGTGTGGGAAGAGGATGTGAGATGGGGGAGTGAGAGGAAAAGAATCAAGGAGAAACATAGAGAAGGGAGACATGTAGGAGACACGGAAACGGAAGCGTGTCTGTTGACAATGTGCACATCTTCAGCGGGACTAGTGTGAAGTACATTCATGTTGGATAATTCATCTTACAGGCTGTAGTGATGTACAATGAATGAATGTATAAAATCAATTAGAATAATAATAAAGGAAGAGAAGAAGGAAGGAAAAGAAGAAAGAAAGGAAAAAGGGGAAGGGAAGGGAAGAGAGAGAGAGCAAGAGAGAGAAAGAAAGTTAAAAGAAGAAAAGAGAAGATTATGAAGAGAGAGTTTTTGTAGGAAGGCCCTCTGCATGGGCTAACTAAGAATGACAAGGCATCTAAGGGAGATGCCAAATGACTGAGGTTCTTCCTCAAAGAAGAAGCGAACTTCGAGGAGGACTCTGGGGAAGGAAGGGGAGCTTCGGTACCCATCAAACAGTGTGGCTGCTGGGCTGTGAGTAGCCCTGGGCAGGACTCCCAAAGAAGAAGGCCCTGCAAGGGCACAGTTGACGATAAAAGCTTTTTTTTTTTCTTTTTAGGTGGTGACTGTCAGAGCATGTTACTCAGCCAGTGCCCGTCTCACGAAGGTCTTCTGTCCTATTAGCGGGTTCGTCTTCCCAGCACGCGCCTTAGTATCTGCCCTTCCAGCCCCCACTACTAAGAAACAGTTTAGCATAGCAGTTTCCAGTGTGGCCTCTGGAGTCGGATCACTTGGGTTCCAGTCTAAGCTTTCTACCGATTAATGCTACAACCTCATGCAAATGTTGTAACCCTTCTGTCTTCACTCTTCTCATGCCTAAAATAGTACGTACACCTGTATGAGGAGTTCTTACCAGGATTAAAAGCAACATTCATAGAAAGTGGGCAGAGAGTCATTATGTTACATATGCTAGTGCGATACATGACTTTTCTCATCTGGGAAATAACTGAAACTACTTTAAAGAAATTAGATAAGTTAAACAAGAAGTTTTATTTATTTATTTATTTTAGAGAGATTTTTGCTATAGGACACATGCACTCTCCAGAGAGAGAGAAAGAGAAAGAAAGAGAGACAGAAAGCTAGAAACCACCCTTCTGGGGGGATGACCATGCCACAATCCCTTCTCCTCCTCCATTCTCCTCTTGGGATTTTAGACATGCATGCATATGTATCTGGCATGAGTTTTAAACCGCCAGGTTCCGGATGTGAACCACTTTGGACTACGTGGAAGTCCAGCGATGTAATCATCACTCCATCTGTCCCAAATGATTTTTTCATCAGTGCCTGACACAAAGTAAACTTTGGAGTCCTTTTAGTTACACTATTACTGTCACTGTGACAATGAAGACAGCATGCTGATGCTGACAACGAGGGAAATAACTGCAAGCAGGAGCTTCCAGTCCTCACAAGGCCCGTCTGGTGACCCCATGGGGAAAGCTCTCCCTTAACGACAGCACAGTTATAAGCCTACTGGTCACCTGTGGAGGGTGGGTGAGGAAGTGAGACGCCTCACACCTGTATTGTGAAACCTGCATGGGGCAGAAAAGATAAAATCTGTTGTCAAGAATTGCGATTAAAACCTCTAAACTCTCTGCCCAGACAGGTGTGCGTGCGTGCTCAAGATCCTGAGAGGAGAATGAAGGAGGAGGGATTGCGGCGTGGCCATCCCCCCTGGGGGGTGATTTCTCACTTTTGTCTCTCTGTCTCTCTCTGTCTTTCTGGTGAGCACACGTGCCCTATAGCAAAAACTTCTCAAACAAATGAACAAACAAAGAAAACCTCTAAACTCTAGCAGATTTTTAAGTTTATAGCAATCAAGGGCTATCTGACCTCTTCTTTCATTGTCGTAATTAGTATACATACCTATGGGGTACAGTATGATATTTTGATACATGTATACATTGAGTAATTACCAGGCCATGGTAATTAGCAGATGCATTGTCAAACATTTATTATTTCTTTGTTATGAGAACTTTCAAAACGTTCTCACGCACGCACACGCGCCCGGCGTGAGTTTTAAGCCACCGGGTCCAGGACGCGAACCGCGGTCAACTACGTGGGAGTCCAGCGACATAGCCATTACGCTAACTGCTGGTTCCCAGATATTTTGATACATGTATACATTGAGTAATTACCAGGCCATGGTAATTAGCAGATGCATTGTCTTAAACATTTATTATTTCTTTGTTATGAGAACTTTCAAAACGTTCTCTCCCAACTACTGGAAATACATATTATCTACTGTTCCCTTGCAGTGCATTCGAGTACTTTAACTTATTCCTCCTACATGTAACTTCCCCTCTCACTGTGCCTTTCTCTCTCTGTGGCGAGCATAAGCATCTTAAGGCAAAAACCTTTAAAATTAAAAAATCACCATTGGATGTTAAATAGATAGGAAAAAAATCTATTGGATTTATTGCCCAGTGAAATAGTATGCTCTTTTTATTTAAATAAAATGGTCCTTATTGTGTTTTATAATTTAGTGCCAATAATTAAAAATTACATTATACCTTCAGTATTAGGAGTGGCTTCTTTTATGATATGTTTGTACTAAACTGAAGAACTGTAATGCCCTTTTGTGTAAAGCTTTAGAAATAGTAGAATTATTAAAGCTAATAAACAGATTCTACTGATGTAATTTAATACCAATTTGTAGGTTGTTTGTCCAGCAGTTAGACATTGCTT
Organism: Tupaia belangeri chinensis; assembly: GCF_000334495.1. NCBI lineage: Eukaryota > Metazoa > Chordata > Mammalia > Scandentia > Tupaiidae > Tupaia > Tupaia belangeri. The sequence goes on along the minus strand of NW_006159829.1, from coordinate 4,986,822 downwards.
GTTTCATAGCTGTACATTTCAAAGAAGCCTCTTCTAAGGATATATTGCAACATGCCTAAAGCTTTTTTCTTTCTCTTTTTTAATTGTCTATAGTTTTAAAAATATCTAGTATGAAATCTTCTGATTTTTAAAATTTGTTTACTCTGGCACCTGTAGCAAAACTAATTATTTTGGGGAGTATATATAATTGGGTCACTAATTCACTTTATTAATGTTGAATGCATCTTTTTCCATTTATATAATTCCTAATTATTTTGACTCCTTCTTTACCAACAGATTAAAGAAAAATCACTATAAAATACTTAGTGGTTTAGTATGAGCTGCCTATTTAAAGAATAGTGATTTTCTATGTAATCATGAAATTGAAAAGAGAATTTTCTTGAACTAGTCAGAGAAGTTGTAAGGCTTTCAGACCTTCGGTAGCATTAAATTGGTTCAACACTAGGCTAGTTTACTTCTTTCTCAGGACCAATGTCACACTCCCTCAGAGCCTCTTTTACCCAGATAAGTTTCTGTATCTTTAGTTTTATCCATAGGATCCTAGCTTGGAATTGGGGAAAAAGGCAGAGCAACAGATTAAAAAGACTAAAATTCTTCAGAGCATCTCTCTTTAATAGGAAGCCCCCCAGTCTTATTTTACGCATTGTAAACATAACACTTTATACTCTCAAAATTGGTTACAGGCTACATGCCATCAATATTAGGAGGCTCTGTACAATTAAACATGGGATCGATCTTTAATTTCTTCCTTTCTTTTCACTAATGCTTCAGATAAAGTGCTAAACAAAACTCAGACTTTATTAATAATAATTTTAAAAAGACATAAGGGCCCCTTTGTTTCCCTGGCTAGCATACTAGGTTGAGGGGTACCCACCTGACTTTAGCTGGCTTAGTCAGTGTTTCCACTTCTCAGCCATAAGGATTGTTTTGATGATGCATATACAATCCCAGTTTGGTGAATTGAGTTCTTCACCGGAATTCTACAATCGTACCCAGGCATAAAAGCTTCATTGCTTTCTAATTGTGGGAGTTAAGTGCCATAGCCTGGAAGCTAGAGGTGTTCAGATTTCTACAAAGTGGAGAACGTCGAGGATAAATACAGTAAATGGAATAATGCAAACAAGAAAGACGGAGAATTTACTTTAAGTGCCAGGAAATCCTTTCATCAGATTGTTTCTAGTAATATTCTTTTCTTGCTTGCACAATTTTATGTGCTAACAAAGTTTTGATGTACCTAAAAAATTACAAGTTATGTTTTTGGTCAAGTTCAGGCAATTTTGCCTACTATAATATTATTGGCGAATAATTAAATAACTTTCGTAACTGAAATTATTATGAAAGCATGAGTATATTTCTGAAATTTCTTATACTATTAAACATATAATTATACCATAAACAACTACTGTTGGGACCAGTAGTTAGCGAAATGGATATGTTGCTGGACTCCCATGTAGTCAGCCATGGTTCGCGTCCCGGACCCAGTGGCTTAAAACTCACGCCGGGCACGTGTGCGTGTGTGCCCAAGATCCCAAGAGGAGAATGGAGGAGAAGGGATTGCGCCGTGACCATTCCCCTTGGGGGGTGATTTCTCGCTTTCTGTGTCTTCTCTCTGTCTCTCTCTGTCTGTCTGGCGAGCGCACGTGCCCTATAGCAAAAACCTCTTCAAAAAAAAGAAAAAGCAACTATTATTTATTGAACATCTATATTACGTGAGAGAATTTCAAAATATTTGTGGAAAAATGGAATTAAGATGAGTTTATTTTGATGCAAAGTGGGTTTTTTTTGAAATTCATGCATAATTTTTTCATAACACACATTTTCCACAAATTTTTAAAGATCTCCTTGTATAAATTATTTTGTATTGTCTATATTATTCCTAACAAAGACTCTTTAAGCAGGGCATGCTTTTTCCCAGTATTCAGATGATGTAATTAAAGATTATAGAAAATAAGAAATATGTTCATTGCACACATCGCTCTTAAAGAGATCTTTACACAAACACCCAGATTCTATTCCTTAAATCCTCCAGCTGCAAGGTGAGATACATTTGTCAATTGGAGAGTTTAATTTTAACATCTTCTTTTCATTGGAAAGAGACAGAGAGAGGGAGAGTGAAAAATCACCCTCCAAGGGGAATGGCCATGCCACAATCTCCTCTCTTCCATTCATCTCTCAAGATTTTGGGCACATACACACACACATACACAGCATGATTTTCAAGCCACCAAGTCTGAGACTCAAACCACAGTCAGCCATGTGAGAGCCCAATGCCTTAACCACCATGCCACCTGCTGGCTCAATGCCTTAAAAACCATGCCACCTGCTGGCCCCATTTTTATGCTGAAATTTAAGGAGATATATTAAATGGATTTATGACACATTATAGATATAATAAAATCTGAGTTTAATTAGAAAATGAACTAAATATCATATTTTATTAATATTATACCTGTCTTATTACATGTTCTTACCTTTTTTTTTTTTGGAGAGATTTTAGCTACAGGGCACGTGCGCTCGCCAGACAGACAGAGAGAGACAGAGAGACAGAAAACGAGAAATCACCCCCCAGGGGGGTGGTCATGCCGCAATTCCTTCTCCTCCATTCTCCTCTCGGGATCTTGGGCACGCACGCACACGCACCTGGCGTGAGTTCTAAGCCACTGGGTCCGGGACGCAAACTGCGGTCGACTACGTGGGAGTCCAGCGACATAGCCATTACGCTAACTGCTGGTTCCCATTTTTCTTACCTTTATATCTAGCATTCTCATAGAATATGGAGTTCAGTCACTCAGCCTTGTGGTACAATAAACAGCAAACCAAACTGCAGTGCTGAGAGACACTTGGCTGACTGCATGTTTGGATCCCCAGACTGGTTTGAAATTATACCAGGCAGAAGTACAAACCCTGATGAGCTGCAGGACTGTGGAAACGGGGTCATGGAATGAGTCTTTTTTGAGGGTCCTTCTATCTCTCTCTCTCCTGTGCATGCACAGGTATTCTACATCATGAATAAAAATAAACTGAAATGGGGATAAAAGAATATGGAATCTGATCACTCTATCACTTCAGTTTTTATTTATTTATTTTTTTAAGAGAGAGATTTTTGCTACAGAGAATGTCCCTTCACCAGAGAGACAGAGAGAGACAGAAAGTGAGAAATAATCCCCCAGGGGATATGGCCATACAGCAATCCCTTCTTCTCCATTCTCCTCCTGGGATTTTGGGGACACGCACACATGTGACTGGTGTGAGTTTCAAGTCCCCAGGTCTCCACTGGTCTGGTACTGGACCCACTATTGACTATGTGGGAGTACAGAGGTGCCAACATTATGCCCTCTGCTGGTCTCCATAACTTCAGTTTTTAAATGACATACCTAGGACATGGAAATACAGAGTGTTCTTCCAGTAGAAACAGTAGAAACCCGCTGGCAGAGGGAAGCCAAATCCGCTCTCCTGGCTGAGTTGCCCGCGTGCTCCAAGGACATCTCAGTTCTATTGATTTCTGGTTCTGGTGGCAAATAAGAGATTTTTAAAAATCATTTTATTGAAACCTTTGGACTGATCATCTTTGGTCAGCTTACGCTAAGTATTAATATACATTTTTGTATGTCCTTATATCCTTTTCATTAATTTTCATTAATAAATGTTTGCTTAAGCTATGACCTTAGGGAAACTTGTCTCTCTTGGAACCTGCCATGAAGAGGCTTAATATACTCAACAAAGAAAATAGCTAAGAGAACAATTTTCACTATTAGGAAAAAAACTTTAAAACATACACTGTTTCGGTTTAATGGTTGTGAATAGCAGTTTGTTATGGAATTTTAATGGTTCGATTATAACAGCCTTTCTAAAATGAATCACAGTTCTTACCATCTAAGGTAAGGCATAAATTGTAGATTGTGATTGCTTACAGACTTTCCTAAAGCAATAATATGTCTGCATCATATCTGGAGCATGCTGTTGACTTAATAAACTAGGGAAAGGGTTGTCACAAACCTAAAACAAAAGGTGGAGAAAAAGGGAAATTCTTCTATAAGGAAAAAGATCTCCCATTTACTCAAAGTAAAATTTAAACTGAAATTCATTTTAAACTTTAAAATCATAATCTTTATTTATCTATACTTGGGTCTGTGAGAAGTTTAATGTAGAAAGGATGTTAGGTATCAGTTAGGCCAGGGCCAAAAGATGGTACGTAGTTAAGGCACTGAACTCCCACGTGGCCGGCCACAGCTCGAGTGCGGACCTGGTGACTTAAAAATCACACCAGGAAAATGCCCGTGGGTGCCCTAAATCCTAGGAAGAGAATGGAGAAGGAATTTCTGGGTGGCCCTCCTCCCTGAGGTGTGATTTCTCACTTTCCCTTTCACCATCTCTCTGTCACTCTCTGGTGAGCATAGGTGCCCTATGGCAAAAATCTGAAAAAAAAAAAAAAAAAGATTGTTTAGGTCAACTGATTTTAAGTACATTTATAGCTATGAAATTCTCATTAACTAACCATAGTTCCAACATTAAAATAAAGGTTAATTTTTTTAAATTTAAGCAAGAAAAGTGATTTCAGAACTTCATAATTTAAACATTCCCCATTTTTTCTGCTTTCACTTAGCTATGTCCCATTCACCAAAAAACAGTGTAAATTCCAAAGCTCTCCCTACTATTCCAATTGTACACCTGAGAATATTAAAGCAAGAAAATGGATATAAATTTTCCAATACCTTAAACCTAATTAGCGGAAAGTTTGGGATAGACAGGTTTCTGAATGTTATAGAGAGACTTTCCCATTACATTGGCTAGTGTTCAAGATGCATCAAACTTTTCCCACCTTTTCAAGATTCTCCTTGAACTCTCAGACTCTTGCCTTTATTGGTGAATGGTTGAAAGCCCAATTATCCTTTGCCAAAGAAATAAATGGTAAATATACTTAAAATATGCTGGCAAATATAGTTATAGCTTGGGACCAACAGGTGGCACAGTGGTTGAAGTGCTGGCTTCACACATGGTCAACCCCAGTTTGAAAATCGTGCTAGGTGCATGTGAGTGTGTGCCAAATTCCAAAAGGAAAAATCAAGGAGAAGAGATTGGGGTATGGCCATCCCCCCAGGGGGTGATTTTTTTCACTTTTCTTCTCACTGTCTCTCTGTCTCTCTGTCTCTCTCTCTCCAGCAAGCACATGCACCCTATGACAAAAGCAAGTGAACAACAAAAAAATGGTAATTATAGTTAGAAAATAATTTTAAAATAAAAAATGAATCCTTTTAATTGTAAATGGAACAAGTATGCTTATTGTTCTTTTTTTATAGTATGTTGTTACGAAGGATGGAAAACACTTTGGCAATTAACTCTCAGAGAGCAAGAACCTAAGTCATGGGCCAACTGGTGGTATGGTGGTCAAGGTGGCTGGATCCCGCGTGGCCAATCATGTGGTTTGAGCCCCAGACCCAGAAGCTTGAGAAACGTGCTAGTAGTCTGTGTGTTCAAAATCCCGAGAGGGGAATGAAGGAGAAAGATTGTGACATATCATCCTCCCTAGGTGTGCTTTCTTACTTTCTGTACCTCTCTCCAGCAAGTGCTGGTGCCCTGAAGAAGAATTTCACCAAAACAAACAAGTAAAAGAATTTTTAACTCTAAAATAGAAATAGCAAACTTTTTTAGAAGAGTTATCATATAATTTTGTGAGCCAGTATCTTACAGGTATAGTTAGTAATCTTTACTTAATCATTTCAAATTATGGCCTGGTGTATCCATGCTAAAGAAAGTGCCTTGTTTCTTCAAGCTAAATTTATCAAGTTAGTAACGTATTTGCTGTTTCTGGTCAGTCAGATTTCTGCTAAGACATTGCCTTTTTGGTCTACAACAACGAATATTTCTTGAATCATCAATTATTTGAATGTCAGCTGGGGTTTTCTCTTCCAGGCTGTGACTGGTATGTTCTGTAAGATCTCTTACATCAGAGTGTACTTGAAGCATGCTAATCTCTTGGCGTATGGAAGCCCATGAACCAAAGCCAACTTGCAGGAGCACTGACAAAGCCTGGGTTCAAACCACATTCATCAACATTCCATTGGCCAAGCAAAATCACGTAGTAGAGTCCAAATTTGATAAAACTGGGCGAGGTCTGTATACTGCCTCTTCTACTGAGAGGATTTGTGAGTCACTTAAGAAATGGTAGAAATGTTCACCACATTACAGGGAATGAGTGAAGAACTGGAAACAGTTATCTAATCTGTTCATATCATCTCATATGGATTTTATCATAATAGAAAGTAAATAAAACAATAGAGATTATAGAACGTGTGTGTGCATGTTGTTTAATATACAGTTGTAACCTTGAACACTTATTACACATTGTAATTTTTCTAACCATGATAAATTCTTCCCCTCTTGATTTCATTATAACTAGGGGGACCAGCCGATGGTGCAATGGTTGCGTTACTGGACTCCCACGTAGTCGATCACAGTTCTAATTCTAGATCCGGAGGCTTAACACTCATGCTGTGTGTGTGTGTGTGTGTGTGTGTGTGCATGCCCAACATCCCAAGAGGAGAATGAAAGCGAAGGGAGTTAGTTGATCATGTGAGTTAGCTGATGTGGGTATGTAGTAATAAGCCAAGATGGTACACACTTGCCTTTATGAAATTTCTAATTCAGTAAAGAATATAAGAATTAAGCTGATAGTTTAAAAATAAATGCAATAATTTAAAATTTAAAAATATTCTTGAATATTTTTAGTAATCTACAGAGTGCTACTGAGATATAGATAAGGAATTCTACTTTGGTCTTTTGCTTAAGCTGAGATACAAATTATAAATAGAAGTTATTGAGATTAAAATGAGACAGAAGTTAATTTCCAGAGAAAACCTTAAGCAGATGAAAATTAATTAACAAATCAAATTAAAGACACTAATACACAAAACAGTATCTCAAAGATTTTGTGGAGATACAAATAATAAGATCCTTGTCCTCTGAGTTATAATTATTATTATTATTATTTTTAGAGAGAGAGATTTTTGCTATAGGGCGCAAACACTCACCAGAGATATAGAGAGAAACAAAGAAATAGAAAGCGAGAAATCATTCCCCCCCAAGGGAGGGAGGGCACATTTCAATCCCTTCACTTTCATTCTCCTCTTGGGATTTTGGGCATGCATACACACACACACACACACACACACACACACACACACACACACACTATGAGTGTTAAGCCTCCGGATCTAGAACTTGAACTGTGGTCGACTACGTGGGAGTCCAGTAATGCAACCATTGCACCATTGGCTGGTCCCCCAAGTTATAATAAAATTAGGAGGGGAAGAATTTATCATGGTTAGAAAAATTATAATGTGTAGTAAGCATTCTAGAAAGTGTTCAAGGTTACAAATGTATATTAAACAGCACACACACACATGTTCTATAATCTCTATTGTTTTATTTACTTTCTACTATGATAAAACCCATTAAGTCTACTCCCTTAATAATTTTAATTATACAATAAAATATAAACTGTATGCACATTTATTTATAGCAGCTCTCTAGATATTTTTCATCTTGCATAACTGAAATTCTATACCTATTGATCAGCAGCTCCACATTTTTCCCTCACCACTGGCCCTGGCAACCACAATTTTACTTTCTTATTTTATGATTTTTATTATTTTAGATACTTCATTTAAGTGGAAACATTTGCTTGTCCTCCTGTCAGTGACTTATTTCACCTAGCATGATGTCTGCCAGTTTTAACCATGTTGTGACATACGATCTCTCTTTTTAAGGTAAAATATATTTCACTTTATGGATATACCATCTTTCCTATCTATCCATCTATCATTGGGTTGTTTTCACCACTTACTTATTATAAACAATGCTGCAAAGCCACGGGAGTACAGACAGCTCTTCAAGGTCCTATTTTAATAATTTTGGATAAATATCCACAAGTGGGATTGCTGGATCATAAAGTAGTTCTATTTTTAATTTTTTTTTGAGGAATCTGCTTTGTCTTGTCCATGTGACTGCTGCATTTTACTTTCCAATTAAAAATATGCAAGGATTTCAATTACCCCACATCCTTAACAATTCATTTATTTTCTGTTACTTATTATTATTGTTTTTTAAGGTTTTTGCTATCAGGTGTGTGCACTCACCAGAGAAAGACAGTGAGAGGAAAAGTGAGAAATCACCTCCCAGGAGGGATGGCCACACCACAATTTTTGCTCCTCCATTCACTTCTTGGAATTCTGGGTACGCACGCACACCGAGCGTGATTTTCAAGCAGCCAAATCCTGGACTTAAACCACAGTCGGCCATGTGGGAGTCCAGTTCCTTAATCACCATGCCACCTGCTGGCCCCACTGTTACTCTTTTTTTAATTGTCAGAGTTCATGTGTACTAACCAGAGAAAGAAAGGGAGAAAACACTCCCCAATGGGGCATAGTGGTACCACAATTCCTTCTCCTTCATTTCTTTCTTTTTTTTTTTTCTTTTTGGAGAGGTTTTTGCTATAGGGCATGTGTTCTCCACAAACAGTCAGAGACAGACAGAGAGACAAAAAGCGAGAAATCACCCCCCAGGGAGGATGACCATGCCGCAATCCCTTCTCCTCCATTCTCCTCCCGGGGTCTTGGGCATGCACGCGCACGCACCTGGCATGAGTTTAAGCCACCGGGTCCAGGGCGCGAACCGCGGACGGATCTGTTGCAGCCAAGCGACATAGCCATTACGCTAACTGCTGGTCCTTCTCTTCCATTTCTTCATCCTGTCAAGATTTGGGGCACATACACACACACACACACACACACACACACACACATACACCCCACATACACACAATCAGCATGTTTTTCACGCTACTGAGTCTGGGATTCAACCTGCCATCTGTCGTATGAAACCTGGCTTGCTTATCTTCTAGATTATGAAGCTGCCCTCATGTCACTTTTGAAAATGCCCAGCCTACCAAATATGACATGACATCCCATTGTGTAGTTTTGATCTTTACTTTCTTGATAGTTAGAAATGTTGAGCATACTGTTGACTAATTGTATCTCTTCTTTGAGAAATATCTCTTTAGATATTTTTTTTGCCTAAATTTTAATCAGGTTAATTTTTAGTTATTGTTAATTTCTGAGAGTTCCTTAAACATTTTACATATTAACCCCTCTTCAAATGCATGGTTTGCGAACATTTTTTCCATTTCTTAGATTGTCTCTTCACACTGTTGATTGTTTTGTTTACTGCATGGAAGTTTATAAATATGATATAGTCACCCTACCTTCCTTTTTATTTTATTTTCCGTGCGTTTGGTGCCTTATCCCAGAAATCACTGGATAAGGCACCATAGACCAATGCTATGTTTCCCTTGTTTTTTCTTAGTTTTATTGGTTTTGGTGTTATATTTAACTAATTCTTTTGGATTTATTTTGTTTGTGTGTGACATAAAATAACACTTCAATTTATCTCCAGCATTTAGATTATTGTATTTCGTAAGTAAGAGAAAACACATAGGATATCACAGTTCAGTGACTGAACACCACCAGTCTACTTCATATTCCCTTTTCTAAATCTTCTGTATTTCCACAGCTAGTTTAGATGTGACTTACTACTGCCTACCACTTCCTTATCTCGCCTGATTAATTATCTTCAGACCACCCACCTGTGGCTCCTTTAAGTGACTAACAAACCCTAGGGTACATGCCCAGTATCCTCATCTATCTTTTCCTGGTCTGAGCCCAAAGCACCTATTCTGAAAACTGACACTCGACATCTTTAGAAAGCAATTACTTTGTACCTACAGACTCTCTCTAGCATAGTCAAGCTCTCTTGGTTCTTTATAGCTTCCTCTGTTTCTATGGAGATAGATGGGTTTAGCTATTACCCTGTAGGGCCAAGGATTATGGAAATAGAAAAGGTGGGAATTAACTTGGACACTCTTTGTGTAATTAGCATCTAATGAATCCATCCTCGAAATAGATCAGCTACAACCCCATTAGTCTAGAGTCATAGCTGTTCATACTTCACGTAATAAGATGTGGAATGATAATGCACAGCAGGGACTCTGAAAAGGGCTTCTGGGGAGAAATGTTTACTGAATAAACAGTCTGGCCATCAGGGAGAGAATGTCTCATTTGTGTTTCCTGTTTTAATGTGTGAAAATGTGTTTCCTCTTGAAAGGGACTGCATTAAGGGGCTTGGAGGCATTTTGCCAGACTCACTTGTGGATTAGAATCTGAATAAGATTATACGATTGCACTTTGCCCATGGATGATGAGTACAGGTCCTCTTCACTTTCATAGCCACGTTACAAGACTTAATTCTTTACCACAGAAGGGCAGAGTCTACATGTCTTCTGTTTTACAAAAGAGGGAAATAAGACTCAGAGAGGATAAGGGGATAAACCAAAGTTCAGAGATAACCTACATCTAAATCTTTGGTGTTTCGATTCTTGACATTTCTCAAGGTCTTGTGATGCCTCTTCTATCTTAAAGGCTCGCCTTCTTAGATAATTTTAAGTTACATATCATCGTAGAATATGGTAAGGTCTGGGTTAATAAAAAAGGAAAATACAAGACCCTTCAGCAGAAATATGACAGAGCCCAAAACTAGGAAATAATTTCAAATCAGATTATCTTCTGTCATCAGTTTTTTTTTTTATTCTTTTTTTTTATTTTTGCTATAGGGTGCGTGCGCTTGCCAGACAGACAGAGAGAGACAGAGAGACAGAAAGCGAGAAATCACCCCCCAGGGGGGATGGTCACACCGCAATCCTTCTCCTCCATTCTCCTCTTGGGATCTTGGGCACACACGCACATGCGCCCGGCGTGAGTTTTAAGCCACCGGGTCCGGGACACGAACCTCGGTCGACTATGTGGGAGTCCAGCAACATAGCCATTATGCTAACTGCTGGTCCCTGTCATCAGTTTTAAAAAGAAATAGTGGGCCTACTCTAGCCGTGGTAGCATATGTTGGACAATGCTGCTCAGAGGGGTAAGGCCCGAGGATTTCTGACTCACCCGAAAAAGGCAGGCTTGGTAGCGCATGGATATCTAGTTCCAGCTATGTGGGAGTGTGAGTGCTGGAAGATTACAAACTTGCAACCAGCATTAACTACACAGAGAGACCCTACCTAAAAACACACCGCAGACGCATACAAGCATTTGCCTCTTTTTAGTGATTTCTCTGATATTTTCTTAAACTTTGATCTAAGCTTAAATCTTCCTACATTAAATCACACTGCTCTGAGAACTCATATGGCCCTAATGGGGTGTGATGGACACATTTTACTTCCCATCTTACAGTTTCATAATTCTTGTTTTTGTTGTAATCATTGTGGCATTGACCAAGTGTGCCTGTCTGGTGGCTCCTGGTGTCAGCTACGCCATGCCTGTCTTGTTTTGACCTGTGGCCACTTTGTGACCACAGCAACAACATCAGGAAAAATTAGGGAATTTATATGCCTGGAATGATGTTGACCAAAAGCATGAGATTCAATGAACAAATGCTCTCTTCTGCCTGTGTACCATTCCGAGGCATATTCTCAATGGTTCCTTCATCATTTCAATGGAATTTAGCATTAATTGTCCTGAACAGTAACTAATTTTTCACTCTTGCCTTGTCTGACTGTACCTTAAATCTTATTTCACTTTTCCCAAGCCACTCAAATTTTCCCATGTGATTAATTTCTGAAATATACTACCTATATGCATGTGCTGGTTACACTCTGCAGGGAGAACCCAAACAACAGGGTACAATTTCACCAACACCTAGAGAATGTATTTGTCAAGTGCCCCAGAGAGAGAGAAGTAGTAAATGTGTGCATCATCTATCTCTCAACTTAATATAAGGGATTGGCTGATGCAATTACAAAAGCTAAGAGGTTCCGATATTTTGAATTCCCTGTATGCTATAACTGCATCCTGTCAGAAGGCCTGAGACATAGAGAAGCTAATTATGTAAGTTGCAATCCAAGTCTGGTTCCAAAGGCAGAAGAATAACAAAGTCTCAGTGAAACCTAGCAGGGAATCTCTGAAAAGACTAAGTCCTTAGTTTCCTTTCTGCTGAGAAAAAAATTCAAATTTCCTAAATTGAAATCCTTAAGAGCTTGATTACAATGTGTATGGGGGTGGCTTTGACTGAACCAATATACAGTGTATTCATGATGGGAAAATTCATTTGACCTACTGTAATGAAACACAGTGATTGAATGTAAAAATATTTTATTTTATTTTTTTAAAAAAGAGCTAGACTAAAAGTAGAACATCATTCTCTGCAGCCCGAAATGCAAAGTCCATTTGCATTTTCATGGTTCAAAGTAAGGGTTGAGACTGTGAACTTTGATTACAGTAAATAAGTAACACTAGCCAAGAATGGGGGCCCTTACTCCCAAAACTCTCCCTGGAAGGAAAGATAAGATTTTCACTTAAATTCAGGATGGAAATTGTCAGCTGTGAGCAGAATAGTGCCAGAAACCTGATGATTGCTCCCTCTCAGAATAGAAATTGATTACCTAAGCTCCAGCTATCAAGAAAGCCCATGAGATGAGCGTGTCCTCTGGAGCCAATCATTGAGTTGACCATGTGCCAGAGACCCACACCCTTAATTTCGCCCTTAAAAAAGGATGCCTGAAACTCCTTGGGGATACCAGGCTTTTCCAGTATCAGCCGCCTGCTGTCCTTGCTAAGGTAATACATCTGTACTTTCTTTTATCACACACATGTCTACAGTTTGGTCTGTAGTGCGGGAGGGAGCCAACTTGGTTTGAGCTGGAAACACTAACTTGAAGACATTCTGGCATTTCCTTTCAGTCTTGTTCTATTTAGATTTTCAACTGATTGGCTGAGATCCACTACATTGGGGAGGGTACTCCACTTTCCCCAGGCTATCAACTAAAATGCTAATCTCATCTAAAAACACTGTCACAGAGACACCAGAATAATGTTCAAACAAATCTCTGGGTACCTCACGGTATAGTCAAGTTGATACATAAAACTAACCATCACAGTGGGGTAAATGTTATCTAATGATACAATCAAAATTGATCAAGAATCTGCTATGTTCCAAAAAGTTTATATACTTTATATTGTGATTAGTCAAAAATACAAGGGGAATCATTTTATAATTTTATTTTAAAGAAAAAAAATACTAAGAAACAGATGAATTATCTGATGTCAGACAGCTGGTTATTGATAGTAAAAGGACTAAAACCCAGATTGATACAAATAAAATTACACAATTTTTTATAACTATTAGCTTTTCAATGAGGTGCAAAATATGTCCTAAATATCCTCCCAACTTTTTTCCTCAAAACCAGACACTTTAACATATTACTTGAATTCATTGATTTTGACACTAATGCCTAGTTTCCCCTCATGTGTTTGTTTATTCCAGGATTCAGGTCTCACAACACACACAAACACACACACATGCATAAACATACTTTCAACTGTCAGCATCCTTATTGCCTAGGCATGCCAACTTTTTATTTTCCATACTAAAAAGCACTTTATTAATTCAAAGGAAGGAAATTTGCAGCGATACCTTGGTGTGCCTCATAAGGTCTCAGGTACTATGGCTTCCAGATTCTGTTATTCATTCTCCTTAAGGGCTCTGTCTTCTCTGCTCACATGGCCTATATAAATGTGTCTTTGTATGACAAAGATCACGCCACATAGTTAAAATCTTGAGTTGTCATTCTTCCTTCTAGAACACACACTTCTCAAGGAAAGAAAGAGAACAGTAATCCTGCATTCCCAGTGCCTAAACAAGCCCTAACTTGCTTCAGGGTATGCATTAAGTTCTTGAGAAAATTGTGAGATAGTTTAATGGAGTTTATTTTTTCATTTATCATTTGGGAATTTCATAACAAACTCTGTGGGAAGTTATTTTGAACTACACCAAACTAAGTACAAAGTTATTTTAAACTTATTCTCGCTAAGGAGACTATAATTGTCCTGAAGTCAAGCTTCTCCATTACCCTTCAGCTCAATCAGTGCATCCTCTCACCACTTTAACTTCATTGGCTTTTCACCATCCCAAAGATGATCTCCATCCCCTTCCGTTGATCAACAACCCAATTTCTTTCTTTGGTTTATTTATTTTTTCCATTTGACTGTTGAGCTGGACTTCATTGCTTTTCGCCCTCCATTTTGTCTAGTGCCCAAAGATGATCTCCATCCCCTTCCGTTGATCAACAACCCAATTTCTTTCTTTGGTTTATTTATTTTTTCCATTTGACTGTTGAGCTGGTTGAATGGAAGGCTAGAACAGAAACCAGCTTTCTGGAGTACAAATATCAGATCTGTCCCTTCTTTCTTGTATTATATTGGAGAAGTTACTCTCATCTCTGCTTTAGTTTTTCTCATCTGTGCATTGAGAGTGAAAATTATAATGCTTCTTTAAGATTCCCATTAGAAACAGATAACTTCTCCATCATTCGGTCAAGTCCTGAATTTATAGCCATAGTCAAGACCTATCAGCAGTCACTGATGCAAATCCACTTTGATACAAAGATATATAAATGAATAAAAAGACCAGAAAGTGTGAAGTGCTGTGTTATAAACAGTCATAATCCATCGATATGGGGTTTGAGCTGATGCTGCGGTACCTGGCATCTTGTTGTGTGTGTGTGTGTGGTGGGGTGAAATGTGCCCCCAAAATATACTTCTTTGTCATATTTCTGAGATAAGATTCAGAAGGCCTGCAGACACAAGAAGTAACTTGCTAACCTTTTGTGAAGGCAGTGCAGATCTATTTATATCAGTGAAGTAAAGTAAGCAGATGCCAGCAGTCTGCACTGGTGCTATCCTTTACCTTTCTTGGAATAGGAAGATTCCAGGTGACCTGGCTTAGAAAGACAAAATTCTTTGCACGTCCTCCCCTTCACCATTTCATAGCTTAATTCTGTCTCCTCTGTCCTGTATGATCTAAGCCTTCAGTCGTTTGGCCTTTTCTTTGAGCCACATTGTGTGTCTCCCTTGTACACATGCACACATTAACCAGTGTGCCTTTTTCTCTCATGTGTCTGCCTACTTGTCAGTGGTTTTGCAGCGAGCCTCAGAGGACACATTTCTTTGCATCTGCACTAGCTGCTAAGTCCACCTTGGCTTCTGATGGGGTGGGCAGGTCCTGGGTGCACTGAGAATTCATAATTCAAGGACCTGATGTGTCATTCAGATTTTCACAGGAACACCTTCACAGGGCATGCTTCTATTGCCCAGAAGAATCTGGATGTACAAGAAACTCATTTTCCTCAGGAGCAAAACTCCAGCAAGATTGGATCAATGAATAGATGTTCTCACTTCCTATTCAGGAAGCAAATTCTTCAAATTATTCTTTTGGGGTCTATTATGGATTTAGACTTCAGCTGTCCACAGCATTAACCATCTATTAGATTTCTCTCCTTCCTGCTGTTTTTCTGTGAAATACACTCATCCTGTCCAACTTGCAGAGATTGTCTTCCAAATAAGCCAATTGCACCCAATTCTTAGGTCACACTTTGCCATGAAGTAACTAAGACATGAAAGAATGGGGAAAAAATATTATTTCTACCTAAGAAGGTGATCAATTAATGCTTTGTAGTAGGAAAGATCCATATGTTAATATTTTAAAAAAGTGTGTTTCCTTGGAAAATGGCAAGTCCTGGGACATGCAGTGTAATCTAATATAAACAAAGATGTAGAGCTGGGAAGGCTCCAGTTCTGGCAGGGAACTATTGGTCAATGGCATTGTAGTCAGAGAATGGCTGGATGTGAGAAGTTATAGATAATTTTAGCAGAAAAAATTCATGGTCATAACAGCATTTAAGAAAATTACTTTTTATCTTATGTGGAGGAGAGAGAACAGTTTGGTGCAGTGAGAGTGTCAAGGTAAGAAGGAGAAAGAGTCTTGTAATAGCTCAAGCAGCTCAGCTTAGGTGATATGGTCTGCAGAGGACTGGGCTGCAGTGCTGAAAGCCACATGGCCAGCCACAGGTTCAGATCCCCAGGTCTTCTAAAAACATGCAGCATGCCAGCAGGCAGCCAGGATTCTGAGGATCTAAAGAGCTGGGCTCTCCGTTATCAAAAGAAAAAAAAGGTTCAGGCAGGAGATGCTTATAGAAGTAACAAGAGACTGGCAGAGAGGATGGAAAAAATAGTTATGAAGGTTTCAATACTATATGAATTATGGAAGAGTAGATTTAATGATGAAAAATAAATAGTAAAACAAGTCTCTAAGATTTATGGTTTGACTGAAAATATGGTCGATGGTCAGACATTACAGAAACTTACTATATTTCATCAATTGTTTTACTCTGTCTATTCAGAATTTTTTTTTTTTTTGGTATATCAGCTTCTTCACTATTTTTTAACATACAAGCATATACACACTCACTTCAAGCAAATTTTATCATCTTACAAATTCCTCAAGATTTTATATCTTTCAAGGCTTGTATGTTTTCAGAATTCTCAGTTAAATAATTCAGAGCTACCATAATTTAATAGTTTCCTAATATGAGGAAATAAACGAATAAATAGACAATAATGTTGCATCAGCAAATACTGCACATGGTGCTTGAAAAGCTACATAATGGAATGCCTATTAGATATCTTTTTGTATTACTTAAAAAATCAGCTTAATATCCTACTTATGTTAGAAAGAACTTATCTTTATGATTCCTAATTCCATAATCCTTCACTATGACCGAGGAGAGCAAAAACGACACAGCTCGTCCCACCCTGTGTGATTGTATACGCATCAAACTCTCAGAATGGCAATTGAAAAAAACATGATATACCCACCTGGTGATCTCACAGTGAGATAACCTCTACCTCCTTCCCAATCGTTATTAGTGAGTATAGAGGTAGTCACTGAAAGAATAAAGTTTTAAGTTTGGAGCTCTTAAATCCAACAATTCAAGCTCTAGAATTTGGCCTAAATTTGGCTTGTGTGTGCAAATATATCATTATAAATTAAGTCACAAGAACGTTTGTAAAAGAGAAACCACCAACTACTATGTAACAGAAAAAAAGGGAATTTCAGAAATAATTGAAAAAAATGTACAAAATAAACTACTATGTAGTAGTTCCAATGATTATGTAGAATGGTGACTTTTATCTATTGAAATCTCTTTTAATTCATAAGACACTGTATGTGGGATGGCCACGCCACAATCCCTTCTCCTCCATAATCCTCTTGGGATCTTGGGCACTGCGTGTGAGTTTAAACCACCGGGTCCGGGACTCAAACCGTGGTCGACTATGTGGGAGTCCAGTGACATAGCCATTATGCTAACTGCTGGTCCCCAGAATGATTCAATTTAAACCCAACTATGTCTTCAGGAGGCTTGCTATTTTGTAGAGGAAAATAAGAAAAGTTCATAAAATATTCATGGAAAG
Source organism: Tupaia belangeri chinensis (assembly GCF_000334495.1). NCBI lineage: Eukaryota > Metazoa > Chordata > Mammalia > Scandentia > Tupaiidae > Tupaia > Tupaia belangeri. Next base: position 4,969,465 of record NW_006159829.1, on the reverse strand, counting down.
ATAAATATATACAAATACATTGATAATCAGTGGAAAAGTTCGAAGGAGAGACATCATTTCTAGCTGTGGTGAACCAGGGAAGTCAAGGGTTGAACACTCATTCTGTAGGCTGGAAAGACAGAATAGGAATTAGATCTTAAATGGGTCAGAGGAGAATATTCAAATCAAAATGAGGACTACGTGTCACTCTGTAGGAGCATTAGTGGGGATACCAAATGACTGAGTCCCAGGAATAAACAGAAGGCATAGAGTAGAATCTGAAAACCCATATTGGGTTATATTGGAAAGGGCCTAAGGGATTGCCTTAAATATCTTGTGTTTTATTCTTCTATTGACATGGTTCTCAGGGAAACTTTTAATGGGGGGGGGTCAATATGGACAAATTCATACTTTCTAAGTCTTCATATTTTTGTGTGGTTATTTTTAAGTCAAACAATCTTTCCATCATTAGTTTCTGTATAGGTCTAGCTATCTAGAGAGCATTTATGTTCCTTCTATGTGAAGCAAGAAGTTCTCAAGTCAAATAACACCTCTATTGATACGCACCCAGAGATGGAAGTGTTATACAGCCACCAGCCAGCTTCTTGATAGTCCCTGTCTGTGATGAAAGTCCATTACTGGTCCTGAATAGTATATTTATAGACAAGAGATTTGGGGTACATTAGCCAAAAAGTGAGTCCTGCTAAGAATAGGTACTCCCATATTCTGAATCTCAGTTTCCTTGCCTGCTAAATAAAGCATTCACGTGCATATCATAAGCTCCAGGAGGGTTGCAGTGCTATATCATAAACAAGTCAGCCATGCTTAGCATATGTTAAATCCTTCCCAGCATCCACTTTGCTCACCATTTTTTTCTAAGTAATGACCAGAAAAGGGATGTTGTTTCAATCTACTGAAATGAAATATACCCAAACTGCTAAAGGATACTACCAGTCTGTCCATATACCATTTACGTGGGTACACACCAAAAAAAGCTGAGGTTCATTCACAACATTATCTTCCCTCTAAAATATCGCTCTTACTTCTACACCTCTACTGTATACTTTTGCTGTCTCTCAGGATGTTAAGATTGTGAGTCTCAATTACCCCAAGCACATTATCTAGCATAGAGAAGGTGCATTCAAATTTGTTCATTTGAATAAATCCTTGATTTTCACAGCTCAGTATCAGAAGGACCTACCTGTAGTTATGGTTTGTTGCTAGCCTCCAAAGAAAGAAACTCAAACTGATAGAGATACTTTCTGAGAGAGGGGCTAAAGAAACCATTTATTTCACTCAAGGGTAATGTTTACAACAAAAGTCATAAAATAGGTAATGTTCTTTTAGATCTCCAGTGAATGATTGAACAAAGCTAACTACACAAAGAGTGTGTTTTTCTCTCCCTATAGAATTTACACAGAGATTATAATGAATTCTTTAATTCTAATAATTCAGCCTTAAAGCAGATCTAGTCACTTTTGCCCTAACAGCACGATTAGTGCTCCAGGAAGTGTATTTCCCTGGATGTCACTAAAAATTTTATTGTACTAACACTGGAGAATAGAAATGAGCAATTTAGAATGCTCTAGAATGCCAAAGAATGTATTGGGTACCTTTTAGATATAAGAGTTCTAAAAAATGTCTTGGTTTGAGTTTTCTAAGTGAATGCAAAGGAGAGAAACAACATTTTGTTCATCTGGTCTTCATAAGTGGCCTCTAGTACTTCTACTTTCTTTCAATCTTTCTTAGGATTCCTTTATTTAGTAGAGTTATTTTTTAATTAATTTTTTTTTCATGAGTGGAGAGAAAGAGAGGGAGAAAAAGTGTGAGAGAGAGAAAAAGAGGTCACCCCTAATGAGGTCTTGATCCTGCAACCCATCCCCAGACTCATGCATGCCTGGTATACTTGGAGTACTCAGAATCTTCCCCTGTGGGTCATCCTCCATGAGCATCCCATTTTACTGCCAATGTCCAGGATTCTTTCATTTAGAAAAGGGAAAACAACATGGAAGCTTGTGAAGATGAGCATAACCATGAGAAATTAGCAACATCACCAGCTGAGAGCCTGCAATGTCATAGGTAGCATGCCAGTTACTGAGGATGCAGAGAAGGAAGCATGTTGGATTGTGGTAGAGGGTGTGTGAGAATGTCATACTCAGAGTTGAACAATGGGATACACAAAAGGAAATGAAAACAGGCAGATATTAAGACTGGTTCATATCATTTCCCAGGACTCTTAACACTTCTCTCTCTTTCTACTCCATTCTTTGGTGACCTCTTTCTTTCTATGTTTTTAATACACTTGCTTATATTCACAATGCCTATATTTATGTCTCCTGCTTTAAAACTCTCATTAAACTTCAAACTCTTACACCCAACTCCCTACCTGATATCTCTACCTGGACATAAATCACCAATGCCTTAAACTTCACAAGTCCAAAACTAATCCATTAAGGGTGTCTCACCTACTAGACATTGAAACCTTGTCTTCTAATACTGTTCTTCCCACCTTATTTACAACCAAAAAAAAAAATAGCACTGCCATTGACACATGTTCAAATTATAAACTGAACATCATTAGCGTCCCTTTTTTGTACTTCCACATCCAGCCTGTACTTCACACTAATCAGTTTAGCTCTAAAATATGTTTTGACTTTGTCCATTTATCTCTACCTCGACTGCCACCTCTCATAGTCTAAGTCATCAGTGTCATTCACCTTTACAATTGCAATAATCCCCTTATTCTTTCTACATTTCCTTTTCACTGCCTTATAACCAAAGGTATGCACAGAAACCCACATATTTTAAAATATCAATCGTTTTTTGCCAATTCACTGCTTAAATTCCATAAAAGGATAAGTAAACAAGTTTGCATTAAAACTACATTCCAAAGTCCTTATGTAATCAGTAACTCCTGCATGGCCTTTCTTTCTGTCCTTCGCCCATCACTCATTATCCAGTCCTCTCACTGTGATTCAGTAATAGCGATGTCCTTCCCCACCAATCTCTTTCCACTTCAATGACTGCTGGTTTTCTGCTCCTCTATTGTCTTCTTTCTTGTACGGTGACTTCGTGTTGTCCATCATTGCTCAGCTTATCATCACCTACTCCCAAAAGTCAGTCATGATCATCACATATAGACAGGTCTTTAACAAAAGGGAGAATCTACCTCAATTATTTCTGTGTGACATTTATCACAACAGATATGCTTACTTCATCTTTCCTTGTTGATCCTCAGCTTCAGTGAATCACAGGGTCCATGGTGGCGGATAAATGTGTACAGACATTTACCAGTATATATAACTCACTGAGTCTCCATTACATAATGGGTGCTCAACACATATTTGAGGAACTTAATGAGTGAACAAGTGAATGAATGTATTCTTCTATTAGTATGGAAATTCAGCTGCTCCAGAAAAAAAGTATTTTATTCAATAAAAGTCTTATACTTGTACTGTACTCCAGTATGGGTGTTGCAGATCAGCAGGAGTTCTGGAGGCAGAGTCTACGTCTCTTTCATCTTGTGGCTCTTCATACCTCCAGGTTCCCAGAGTTCTCTCCATTCAGCCTATGGAGAGAGAAAGAGCAGATCACTGTGGAAGTATGTTTTAGGGCAGAGCCTGAAGTACAGTTCTCCTGTCACATCTCCCTGGACTTGCCTGTTAAATAATATATCACATGGCCATACCTACCCACACAGGATGCTGGGAAATGTAATCAGTGATCTATGCTCAGGAAATAAATAAATATGCTTGAGGAACAACCTGCCCATCTTTGCCCAAAATCTTAATCTCAGTGCTGGGAAATCTTATGCTGCTCCATCATTTTTTTCCTACAATTTCAAAACTATACTTAATCAACACAGTGTGAACTTGCAGTATGAAGTGGCACTATTAGTCAGACATGAACATGTCTCCTATCTATTTCCTAATATTGATTTTTTAATTTTTTTATTTTTATTTTATATTCAATCACTACATATTATTATACAAAATGAATTTCTTCAGCATGAATATACTGTATTATCAGTCCAGTCAAAAATACTACCGTGCCCACTATTATCAACAGATAGTTTTCCATTTTCATGTCCCTTAAATGTTTTCCTTCTTTCGTTTTCCCCTTAATTCCCTTGCACCCACTCAGCCCCATTTCCAACCCCTCCAATACTGTCTCTAGTATCTGCAGTTGCTCTCCATGCTTTCATGTCTTTCAATCTTTCAGTTTCTGCCATAGAGTGCAGACATTTGTAATATTGAGTGGATGCATAAAATGTCTTTCTGTCATAGTCTGACTTGGTTCATTTTTTTTTTTTTTTTTTTTTTTTTTTTTTTTTTAGGTGGAGGGGAATAAGCCAAGCATCAATCCCCTTGGGAGATACAATATACACTTAATTTTATATTTACACTTTAAATTTTGTTCTACGAAACACAGACCATGAGAATTCCACAGTTCTTATATTCCCAACTTTGATCTGGATAATTTGCTGCCTGTCTATTATACAGGTCTCTAAATGCAAAGCTCTCCCACATGCAAAGGCTTTTGATAATAATTTGAAATAATAGCCTATGCTAAAAAAAAAGCTTGACATCTGAGGGGGCAGTGAATTCTTTTTTATTCTTTTTGGCAAGGACAACCACTGAGCTCTGTAATTATAATAGAGACTCTCCCTTAACAAAATCCAAGAGCAACGAGAGTAATAAAAAGTTAACCAGGAAAAGCATGATAAAGAAATAGCCCACATGCGAAGCGTAAAGAATGCCCTCAGCACAGGAGACATGCCAGTAACGGATTAAGAAGTACTGGGAAACAAAATTAAAGTATCCGAAGACCTACCATCATGGCACAGGCAAGGGGGAACCATGTGCGATGCTGGAGCCGTGTGGATAGCCCAGGTTCAGATCCCAGGTTGACCTGAACATATCGAGCATTCCCACATACGCTATTTCTAGCTGACTGGGTGGCTGGGAGAACGATCATGACATGGCAAGGCCCTATCCCTCTGTCAAGGAGGTATCTCTTTCTCAGAAATCAATTTTTAAAAATTAGCTTAAAATGCAAAAGACTCAACCTGGCAATCCTTAACTAGAAGGTCTAAAGTATAAGATTAGACCAAGTCTTTAAAGAGGAATTCTTTCAGTTACAAAATCCAAGTTCAATATCAACCCTTATTTCCTCAGAGGGATCTAAGACCTGAGATGTGAGAGGCATCTCGTGACTTACTCACAGGCCTAGCAGCACATTTAGGTGTCTGGGTCAAAGGCACTGCACAGTGATAGAGATCAATCCTCTGTTTTACAGGTCCTACCCCGTGAGCCTACTTGGAACTCCAGGAGGTCCTGGGCCTACCTACAGCCATAAAACCCCTGATAGGAGTAGCCAAAGAATAAAAAGCAAATAGGTGTAAAAGTATAAACCAATTTTATTTTGTGCTGATACATTTGTTTCTTAAAGAGTATTAAAGTTTCCATTTTGACTTAAAAATATCACTTCTATAAAATTATCTTGGCAACTCTAATTATCATGTCTGTGACCCAGTGGAGCCCAAAGTACACGTATGAAAGGCAATTCTTCACAGACACTGTGGGATTTCATAGCTACCTTTGGGTTATGATTCGGCCCTTTTGGTAAATATAGCCCATTATAGACTTTCTCCCAGAGCCTAATTATAGCAATGTGATTTTTAAAGCCACAGAACATTTTGTAGCAGAAATTAACTCAAGGGCTTTAAATTATACCCATTTCTGTTTTGTTTGTTTGTTTTTTGAGATTTATTTTTGCTATAGGGTGCATGCACTCGCCAACAGACAGAGAGAGACAGACAGAAAGCGAAAACTCACCCCCCGAGGGGATGGCCATGCCGCAATCCCTCCTCCTCCGTTCTCCTCTTGGGATCTTGGGCACGCACGCACACGCATCGGGTGTGAGTTTTAAGCCACCGGGTCCGGGACACGAACCGCGGTCAACTACATGGGAGTCTAGCGACATAGCCATTACGCTAACTGCTGGTCCCAATTATATTCATTTCTTGATGGATCACTAATATTTTTATTTTCCTGATTTCTTATTGGAATTTAAAATTGTCCCTTTTGTGTTTTCATGTGATCTTATTTTAGGCACTTTCTCCTGTGTGACTTTCTTTTTAATAAAGTTATCAGGTAAAATCTATTAAGAATTTATTGATGAAACTACTGGACTCCTGGGTGTTTGAACAGATGTAACTGTAGAGTAGAAGAGAAAAACTGTTTCTATATCCCCTAGACTGTCAGTTTCAGCCATAGAGTGTAGACAGTTGGTATAAATTAAGTGGAGACATACAATGTCTCTCCTTCATAGCCTGGCTTGCTTCACTCAGCAGTAAATCTTCCATATTCATCCACTTTCTGTCAAAAGTCAGGGTCATCTTTTTTTTTTTTTTAATGGTTAAGAAGTATTCCATAGAGTAAATGTTGTGCCACACGTTTCCAATCCATGTATTCATGTTGAATAATCACTTTACAAGCTAAAAGATGTATGAGACAAAATTTATAAAATAAATTAAAATTATATTTAAATCACATATATATATACACACACATATGTGTATATGTATATATATGAAGAGAAAAACCGAAGGGAGAATGAGTGGGTCTTTGCGTACAGAGAACTGGTAGGATAATGCCAAGTTCTATCCACTGGTCATAAGACTAACCAGGGCACTAGAGACCCAAAGGAGAGATCTGGAGACTTAGAAGTGTAAGGGCTCTCAGTGCTGGCAGGTGGTATGGTGGTTAAGGGGCTAGACTCCCACATGGCCAACTACGATTTGAGTCCCAGACCCAGTGGCTTGCTTTATGACTTTCCCTGTCTCTCTGTCTCTCCCTGTCTCTCTAGTCAAATTGAAAATAATAATAATAATACATAAAGTTAAGTAGATAATTATAAAAAGAAGTGTAAGAGTTCCCATGCAATTAACATATAAGAACATATTATTTTATAAAAAAGGAAAAAATACAATCAAGATTGCAAACACCTTGAATTCATTTAGTTGTGTTCTAAATAAATATCCATATGCAGCACCAAAGCTGTAACAGAATAACGCATATTTCTGCATATCAATGTATGTATTGTAGAGCTGCTGTTGATGGCAACTACTATCCCTTTGGTAAACGGTATCCCATATCTTCCGATGGTATAAGCCCCTGACTTTCTTCCTGTGGGCTTTCTCATACCCTGATTCGGAATTTGCTGAGGCAGTCTCCTCCAGTCTTAACAATACATCTTTTATAATGTTTCCCACAGGTTCCAGCAGGACTGAGCTTCTATAGCCCATAGCCAGAATCTGCTGGTTAAAACATCACCTGTATTGGCTTCCCTTCTACCTGCATCACTTCCCCATCCTCATGTCAGAGTTTCTAGAATCACCACCCAGATAAATCACTTATTTAAATCCTCATTATAAGAACTCCCTTTGAAAACTCAGCAAAGCCAGTAAAATCCAACGAAAGAATCACTGCCCAGTGGCAGGTTCTTTAGAATGGTCATTCCCAGTCATCTCGAATGTGCCTTGAGCTATATTACCGCCATTTATGTTCATCTGCCTCAATCACTCTACTACTCAATAATTTTATAGAAAAGACAGAAAGACAGTTACTTGACATTTAACCGTCTTTTAAGCCTACATCCACAAAAACCTAATGCATTTGTGCATTCTCACTGAAAAGGAGTTCCCAAATTTAGCAAATAAAAATATAGGATAACCAATTAAATCTGAATTTTAGATCAGTGAAGATCTTTTTTTTTTTTGGTGTATTTCCCATTTAATATTTGGAAAAACACTTATACTTTAAAAATGTCTTTTTTAAAAATCTGTAATTTCAATGTTACTGCATGTCTTGTATTTTATTTGATAACCCTAGCTGGCATGATTTTTAGAAACCTCAGAATCAACAGCTTTAAGTACAATTTCTTACTCAGTTTCTTACTCAAAACAGCCTTCTGTACAATCTCATTAGATTTGTTAATTATATAGCCATGTACTCAGTTTCCCATCCTGGAAACATCAGTTATGCCTGCCATGTTTAATCCAGGTTTCCATGTAAAGTAATTATCATTTCCAATAAGCACTTTCTTCAATCTAAGCACCAGAATTTTGCAAACAGAGGTAAACTCAGCACACTCTGTTACATGTTAGTATTTGTGGGCTTTTTAAATTTATTTCTTCCAAGAAAGAGATAAAGAGACACAGAGGTAGAGGGGCAGAAACCCCAACATGGTCCTCAGGCTGGGATCCACCTGGAGCCTCAACCAGCCTGTATCATGCACAGGTGCATTCACCTGGCCTGCAGGAGGATCTTGGATATGAACCTGACCCCTTCATTCTCACTTTCCCACTTGGGTCTAGATACATTATCACTGCACCACCATTGGGTCCATTCATGTCAGAGTTTTGACACCAACCCCAGTAAGCCCCTGACTGCCAAGCTGGACTAAACCACACGGTAGCCCTTCTTATAAGGGGATAGTCTAGAATTCCATTTTCCAAGCCTCCTTCTCCCAGGCTCTATCCTAGTTTCTGTTTGCTGTTTTAAGAAATAAAGCAAAAATGGTCTCTTTCCAAGCTTGAGAGTCCCAGGTTCACCTGACTATATGTGTTCTACACAAGAAAGAGAATGCAGCTTTTGTCGGAAAAAAAGGATTAGCATGGCAGAGAGTGACATGGTAAAGCAACCTCAAGATGTGTTATGTTCCTGAACTCCATTACTGAGTGTGGACAAACTGAACATCTCAACTTCACTGTAATTCCAATGGCTAATAGATTTTCTACTCCTTAACTATGAAAGGAAGTGGGAATGGAAAGTGTAAAGCATTCTGTTTTTTCCTAGAGCTTAAGGCAGTGATACTATTTTTCCTTTCCTTTTATCCTCACAGCTAAGGTCTCCAAAACGTTGTTCTCATCATCAAAGGCAGTGAGTAAAGCTTATTACTCTATCATAGAGACAGCTAGCAGAGCATCTCTTTATGCAATCTCCTAATCCAATTGCTTAAAGATGGGACTTAGTTCTGACTGCTAAACTGTTAAGAGGATCATTGACTGTCAGGACCACCTCTAGAGGAAATCAGCAGCATGAATGATCTAGAAAAATGTCAGATGGTGGATCTGAGGATACGTAACTTGGAAAGAGAAGGCACAGGGGAGACATAAGATCCATCCTCAGATAGCGCAAGTACTGTTACATATAAAAGAAATTAGCCTTATCCTGAGAATAAGGATCAATAAATATAGACAAGTTAGATTATCATATTTATTTATTAATTCAACAAGTAATTATGAAGATTTAACTGTGTCACATAGATGTGCATGCATGAAATTTCTGATACTAATGAGGCAAGATTTTTGGCTTCATGGACTCTTCAAAATAAAAAAGGCAGAAGAATATCAATTTAATTACCGAATCTAATAATCAAAAATATGATCTTTAGTGTTTATTCCATAATACCTATTGTCAGTATGGTAAAAATGGAAATATGCCTTTTATTTATCTCAAGCACACTCTTATATATGCTAATATCTTGAATCTCTTTTAATGCATAACACCCAGTACTGGCTCCTATGGTGAAATGAAGATCTAGCTTTATGGCCTCTGCTTTCAAGGATGAAGAGTTGGGAGGGTAAGACACAGGTGCTTTAACTGGGAAGTCTTATGTAAGTGGCACCAGAAGGAAATGCAAGATTTCATATAAATGTCTGTTGCCCTGAATGTCTAAAGTAATAGACACTCCGTGTGGTCTAGAAAATTCTGGGAATATTCAGGGAAGAAGCAGAATTCAGGGCGGCCCTCAGACAACAAAGTGGGATTGCTGTAGCTGCTGGAACCCCAACAACTGTCAAAAGGTGGAAGTACGCATAAAAACTCCAGGTTAAAGATATAAATCAGACTCAATGGAAGTCATGTCTAGAACAAGGAAGCATTCTAGGCCATAAACTCATTAACCACTTAACATTTTGGACCCACTTTGTCAGGTCTCAAGCCAAACAAAATGGTATGTAAGATTATTTTGAGAATAATAGGGAGGGTAAACACAGCCATGTAAAAATTCTGTGTAAAATTTATTTAACTATATAAATATCCTTTGTAATATGCACATACACACATATATCCCTTATATATTCATACACAAAATACATAATATACATATATGTACATAAAAATATAACAAGAGGATATTATTTATTCTGATACAATTAAGAAAACTGAAATTTCTAGAAGAAAGCAAGAGTTTTTAGAGAGAAATTAAAGCTGCCCTTGAAGATTTTTACATTGGGAAGTGCCCTGTTTCAACAAAGATGAGGTTGTATCAGCTTCTCAAGTAAACAATAATTCTCTCTTTCTTTTTTTACTTTTCCTTTTTTTTTTTTTTTTGGTTAATTTGTAATGGGGGACATGTGCTCTCTGGAGAGAAACAGAGAGAGAGAGAAAGCAAGTGGAAAGCATGCCTGGGGACATGACCATGCCACCATCCTCTATTCTCCTCTCAACATTTTAGGCATACATGCACACACACACCAAGTGTGCTTTTAAGCCATCAGGTTTAGGATTCAAATTGCACAGTCAGCTATGTGGGATCCAGTTGCCTTAACCTCCATGTCATCTGCTGGCTCCAGTAATTTTATTTTCTTTGCTCTTATGTATACTTTCTGTCATTCTATAATAAAAATGGTTATCAAAATACACATCATAAATGTGTTATGTTGCACAGCTCACAAAGAACTCCGTAGCTGTGAATGCTGACATGTCGAACATTCACACTCTTTGCCCTAGAGAAAGTCGGTGTTGCGTGTTACAGGCCCAGCATAGCCACAGAGCTACATGGTGTCAGACCGAAAACTGCCCAGCACCAGTAAAAGCATCTGACCCAGCCCAAGTCGCTCCTTTTCAATGGATAGAGATTAATTCTGCCAGCCAAACTGTTAGAGTGAGGTGGAGCGGGTTTTCCTCTCTGGGTGACTCCCGCTGCCCTTGCTGTGACAATCTGATAACCTTCTTTCTCTCTGAGTGCAGAGAGGTGCAGGGACGTGCAGGATCAGATAGGAGAAAATGGATTTTGACAAGGCATTTTCAGGTTTTCAAAAAGCAGGTCTTCATTCTGGCCTGATGTTTCATCTGGATTTATAATCTCCCCATTATGAGAAAACCAGAAGAGGTCATTTGGAGAGGTTTTATCTTCTTCTTTTGTAGACTCCTTATGAAACATTCATGAGTTTTCTGACAGTATCAAGCCAAGCTTTCTTTGCTGCTCTTCCTTCCAGGCAATGTCCTTCAGAGGGCCTGGCTCTTCCCCCTGATAGTGAGTACACATGATGCTGTCTCCTGAGATTACCTCATTAGTGGTGATGGTTCGCCTTTGCAATCTCCAAACTCTGCTACTCCCAGTCTTCTGAAATAATTAGTGGTAATTTTATCAAATGAAATAGCTTAATTTGGATTAATGAAATTGCTAATTTTCTATAGAAATTTTCTATTTTGCCATTAATCCTGAATATGAAAGATGCAAGCACTTGAATATAAACTGGGTTCTGAATCAGATTCTCTCTTGGTTGTATATTCTGGCTGAACATTCAACCTTTTTGAGTCTCATTTTCTTCATCTTTATACTCAAGGGAAAATCTAAGTTCATAGACTGTGCTACAGTATGGGAACAAATGTGTGGAAACATTCTGGAAATACTTCACAGCTACTTAAATATAAAAAAAAGTCATTATGGAACAAAATTTTTAAAAGTCATATTCAACTCTAAACTTACTCTTTTCTCACCACACTGGAGTTCTTGGAACTGTTTCTCTATTTTATATATGACACACACACGTGTGTGTGTGTGTGTCCTTTTATGTCTCTGTGTCTCTGCCTGTTTCTCTCTCCCTCACACACACACACACACACACACACACACACACACATGTATACTACTATATGATATACTCATGGAGGTTATATGCAAGCATATACAGTTTCAATTAATATAAAGAAAATATACATAAAAGATATGACTAGAGAGTTATAAAGTATAAACTGAAGATTAATTCAGTTCTTGTCCAGCTCCAGGATTGATCAAATAAAGTTCTAACATATTAAAATGGTTTCCTACACACTTCAACTACTTTTAATTTTAAAATGCCTTGCATTTTTGCTTTACAGTTTTATGTGTGTGTGTTTTAATTTTTTCACACTCATTAAATATTGGGTTTTGCATAAGAAATGAAACAAAGATGGTACCAGCAAATGGCATAATGTCTACGTCGCTGGACTCCCACGTAATTGACTGCAGTTTGATGCCCAGACCCAGTGGCTTCAAACTCACACTGTGCACATGTGCGTGCATGCCCAAAATTCCAAGAGGAGAATGGAGGAGAAGGGATTGCAGTGTGGCCATGTCCCCCCAGGATTGGGGAAGATGACTTCTTGTTTTCTGTCTTTCTGTCTCTGTCTGTCTGGCTGGCAATTGTATATTCCTTATATCAAAAATTTCTTTAAAAAAAAAAAGAAAAAAAGGAATGTCTTCTCTCCATCCCATTTCAAGAAGAGAGACATATAAAAGGGGAGCTATGGGACCAGCATATGGCAATGTGTTTAAGGTGCCTGGATCCCACATCATCAGCTTTACAGTTTGAGTTCCAGACCAGTGGTTTGAAAAACACACTGGGCACATATGTGTTCATGCCCCAAATCCTGACAGGATGGAGACATGGAGAAGGGATTGTGTTGTGACAATCCTCCATGGAGATGCCTTCTCACTTAAGATGCTTTCTCACTGTCTCTCTTTATTTCTCTTTCGTAAGTTCACATACTCTCTGGTTAAATTGTGTGTGTGTGTGTGTGTGTGTGTGTGTTGTTGTTGTTGTTGTTGTTAATTATGGCTCAAAATTGGTTGACTTACCAGATGTGTTGCTTCTATGTTCACTTAAAGAATAGGACATCTGGCTAAAGCTTTTCTGTACTATTTGCCCAATAAAAGGATTTGTCAAAAGTTAAACAAAAATGACCAATAATTTTCTAGGTCTTTCCCCCTAGAATGTTGATACTTCTTATTAGCTAGGTTGATCTGACACGCTTTTCAAACCTTTGGGTCTGGGACTTGAGAAGTGCTGTCGGCCACCTGAAAACCAGAGGGCTTAACCACCATGCCACCAGATGGCCCAAGAGCTATGGAGGTTCTGAGCTGCATGTTAGGCTGCTACTGTAAACAATCTTAAAGCCTTAATGGAAGTTCTGCAGGCAAACAGCAATTTTATAGTGCTAAGCTGTCAACTACTAAGTAAATCTTGAATGAACTCTGTGCAGCAAAGTCCCTTCCCACATGCTGTTTATTTTATGGATTTATTTTTCTCCTATATAATTACATGTAATTAAGCCCTTTTCGATTTTCCCCTCTCACCTCTTTCTAATCCTCTTCCACATGAACCACTGATCTATTTCTGTCACTACTATAAAACGTGAAGCCAACTGACATCATGAGTCTCTGGGCATGATGTACTGAGAAGGACATCACATTATCTGTGGTGCATTCTTGTAAATATGTTTAACTGAATATAAGCATGAGGAGACATTCGAACAAAATATAGATCATTGAAAATCCTACAAGACAGGTGTCCTGGACTCTTCAAAAATGGTAGTAAAATGAAAGATCATAAAAGGTGAGAATGCTGTTCTAAATTAAAGATCAAAGATGTGAGACAAGTTATTTCCACACTTGAGAGCTGGTTGAATTTTAGATAAAAAAAAGTATACACAAAAATTTGGAAGAGCCATGGGAACCAGCAATTAGCGTAATGGCTATGTCACTGGACTCCCATGTAGTCGACCGTGGTTCGCGTCCTGGACCCGGTGGCTTAAAACTCACGCCAGGCACATGTGCGTGCGTGCCCAAGATCCCGAGAGGAGAATGGAGGAGAAGGGATTGCGGCATGACCATCCCCCCTGGGGGGTGATTTCTCGCTTTCTGTCTCTATGTCTCTCTCTGTCTGTCTGGCGAACGCACACGCCCTATAGCAAAAACCTCTCCAAAAAAAAAAAATTGGACGAGCAAGAGGCATTCAAATATAAGTTATCTTCTAGGTAATATTATTGCTTCGATGTAAAATTTCTTGTGTATGAGAATGATTATATGGGATAATGTCCTTGCTTCTCGAAGACACATGCTGAAACATTTAGAGATTAATGCTCTATTGTCAGAAATTTCCTTTCCAAGTCAAGAGGCAAATGCAGTAAAATGTTAAAATTGACCAATTTAGGTGAATTTTCTATAGATATTTACTGTGTGTGTAATTTTTGTTAGGAGGAAATATTTAGTCTTAGTTGAGAGTAGTTGAAATATTTAACAGCTTAACTGGTACCTGTTCTGCCCAGATGAAGCAGAAAGTAATCTCTTAGAAGTTACCAGGAAGTTTGTAAAATCTCTGAAGCGGTCAGGTGATGGGGAGTGAGGCCGCCTCACCAGGAGCAGTAGAGTGAGTTTGTTCTATGCAGACATGTCTCTGCTTCTTCTAAGCATAGACAGGTATGTTCAGGGCAGTCCAATCATTCACTCCTGTTACCATGGGAAGAAATCTCTTTTTCTCACCAGAAAGGGTTCTACACAGTTTTTGGATCTAGTCAAAGCACAGGGCTGGTGGAAATGGTCAGGTCTTGTCATAGGTTCCCAGGAACTTGAGAAAGCAGAAATATGACTTCTTGTATACTTAGAAGTGGTTTTTGCCTTGTGATTAAACTTTTAGAGAATGGAATTCAATCCAAAAATAAAGAAGGTTGGTGTGCTGGACAGACGTCAAATAGTAACAGCCTAATGACAGACATTCAGCACAGACTCAAGTGATATTTCAGGGACCAGGCTATATCTGAAGGCATGCTTTTTGAACAGTAAAGTGTTAAACTTATCTCTGAGACTTCTACAAGATATAAGTCAGCTGACTAAAACAACAAGCAAAATAGGGCTTGGGTTCTATAAGCTTTGAAATTACAACACTACTCAGCCATAGAAAAAACAATGAGACCCTGCCACTTAATAGAAAGTGGACGAATATGGAATATTTACTGCTAAGTGAAGCAAGCCAGACTATGAAAGAGAAGCATTATTTGTCTCCACTCAACATACCAAATGTCTACAGTCTATGGCAGAAACTGAAAGTCTAGGAGATATAAAAGCATAGAAAACAATTTTGGATACTAGACACAGTGTAGGGGGAGAGTGGAAAATGGGGGAGAGTGAGAGGAAAGAAATTAAGGAGAAAGAGAAAGAAACAAACTATTTAAGAGACAGGAAAATTATCTGTTGATGATAATGTATATGATTATATCTTGAACTGGGCTAATATGCAGTATATTCATGTTGGGAAAATTCATTGTGCATGCTGTAATGATATACTGTGATTGGATGTATAAAATATATATATAAAATATATTAGAAGTAAATAAATAATATACAAAGTATTTAACAACTATTTTCCTATTCTCAAAGGAAAAAATAAATTAAAAAACTTACCAAGTTTTCATATGATCTGCAACTTTATATAATTCTAAAAGAGGTTATCACTCTCACAAAGTCATTTTGGCAAACTTTTGTCATCAACCTGTTAGCACAAGACTGTTGCTATATATTGTACATGCCATATTTTAAATGTAAAAAACAACAGACTTGCATTTTAAGAACATAAAATATATTAAGGAAAACATATTTGCTAAATAATATATTTATACTTAGCTTTTAATCTATATCAAGAATTGTTTAATACACACCCACACATTGATTTAATTCTTATGTGAGCCGTATCCATTTGGGGTAACACTATTCTTCTTGTACCTCAATTCACTGATGGAAAAATGAAGCTCACAGAGGCCAGCAGATGGCATAACAGTTATATCACTGGACTCCCACATGGCCAACTGTAGTTCGAGTCCTGGACCAGGTGGCTTGAAACACGCCAGGCGTGTGTGCATGCATTCCCATGATCCTGGGAGGAAAATGGAGGTGAAGAGATTGTGGTGTGGTCAAAAAAAAAAAACTTCTAAAAGAATAAAATAAAGCACAGAGACACATACAGTCCCATGGTTAGTAACGTGAGGGTTCTAACATTAGCACTCTAGCAGGCTACCATCAATCTGAAATAGAAAAAGACATTGGACATTGTGGAAAATAAACAAAGTCTGAATAAATATAAACTTGGATAATAATGCATTGGTACCAGCTCACTGTGACAAATGTTCCGTGTGTGGTGTTAACAGTAGGGGAAGCTGGGTGCGGGGTGTACTGGTACTCTCTGTGCTATTGTAGCTGGGTCAGCTGTGAGTCAGACCTAGTGACCAATCCCAAGTTCAGATGCTTATCACACAAAAGCCAATACTCAAGAGGCAAGCATTGATAGAAGGAAAAAGTAGCTTTATTCAGGCAAGTGGTGAACTGGGAATGTGGTGAACTAATATCCAAAAGCCATCTCCAAAGTCAAAGGCCAGGATGTGAGGAGCTTAAAGGTATGGCCATACCACCCTGAACACGCCCGATCTCGTCTGATCTCGGAAGCTAAGCAGGGTCAGGCCTGGTTAGTACTTGGATGGGAAAGGGCTACATACACTTCGGCATAGTGGCTAATCATTTTCTGGGCCACATGGTGACTCGTTGGCACAAAAGTGATTCCTCATAATTGTGGTCATCTACCCCTCAGGAACAGCCTGTTCTTGTCCTTTGTTTTCTTGACACATTTGCTCTTGGACTGAGGGTCCAAGACCCCAGTTCTAAGACCTCAGTTCCAAGTAAACTTTGGCAAAGTTGTAATTAGTTTTTGTAAGTTGAACAGTTAAGCAAGGCCAGATAACAAAGGGAAGCAAATCATCTTTAAGGCCCGGTCTATTATGCCAAATCTAACATGGAGTTATTATGGTTCACTTTTTAGTTGGGCTACAGCATCTTTCCCACTTTTATGCAAAATGAAAACTCTTCTTAAATGAAAAATTTGCTTAAATTAAAAGGGATAAGTACAATGAGAAAAATTGAGAAGAATAACTTGCCTGATATAATTTACATAGTAAGCATCATTTGTACCTGTTTTATACACACACACACACACACACACACATAAATAATTAGTGCATAGAAAAGGGCCTAGAAGTATATACAATGAAGGAATGTGAAATGTCCATGTCTCAATCCTTTCTCCTCCATTCTCTCCCTGGGATTTTGGGCACACATGCGCACATACCCAACATGATGCCACCAGGTCTGGGACTCAAAACAGTTGTCCATGTGGGAGTCCAGCCCCTTAAACACCATGCTACCTGCTGGCCCCACACCGAAGAGATTAATGGTACTTAATCTAAGGAGAGCACTGTACACATGTCTATATTTTTATATTATATGAGAACATTTTCTTGTATATCACTTATTTTTATACAATGAAGTTAAAAGAAGAATAAATTTTGGGGGGTAGAAGGGTGTGGCATGGCCATCCCTCTAGAAAACTTAAAAATGGATCATAGTTCAAAAGTGCACAGAGGTTAAAAAGGAACATTTTAATCAGCAACACTGCCATAACAAAAGGTCGGAGCTTACAATGTAATTTATCCAAGTTCTGGAAAATACACAGATATGAATGATCTTTTTTGTGTATGCCTACAAGTTACTCATGTGCTATCAATGAACTCCCACTCCACTTTCACTCCCAAGGTGAATTCAGGCTGCCTTACAGTCATTTTACTTAAATTGGGAATGCATCTGCTCTGGGGGAGGAGGCATTGTTAAAAGGATGAAAACAAGCATTGGTCATGTTGGCCAGGTCAAGCAGTCTTCAGACATGGAGCAAATGGAAAAGCTCCTTCCAAACGGGACCTGTTTCAGAGTCTTCAATTAATCTGAGATGCTGTTGTAAAACTGGCATTTAAGTAATAACAATTCTCTCATTGGGATTGAATGTTTATGCATTATGCATGTCTATGCAGATTTTTCACCTGTGGCAGCTGTAGTATAGGCAATTTCTCCAATATATTAAGAAAATCAGCCATAACACCAGTAAGGATGTAAATAACATGTTCCCATCAGTTTATTGAACTGTTTGCCATCACCCTACGGTGGGATCGTGCTGTGCGTGGAATCCACTTACTGGTGGGAGCCCTACATATATCAGCTCTCATGACGGGGCTCGTGATGAGATGATGGACAGGCTGTTGCTTCTTTACTGCCCCATTTGTGCATATTTGCATTTTTTCTGCTGATTTTTTTTACCATCTGAGTCGTGGCATATCCCACCTGAGAAAACAGCTGGCAAACTCTGCAGAGCAGTTCCCTGAAAGATCAGACAGATGTCAGAAAGGAGAGATGTTTTCTGTAACAAGCACCGCTCTGAAAACAATGGCACGGTGTTCCAGCTTGATGTGTTTTGGGTTGCAGGCATCTGGGTCCCATAATTCCCCACAATGAGGCTTCTCATCATTTGTAGTCCTTTTTATATGGCAAAGTCCTTAGTAAATTATGTTTAGGAAAATCAGATATAGCCTTTGGAAAGCCATATGAACTTTCCCTGCCAAGGTTAAGAACATGCTTTCTCAGTGAGAGAGCTCTGGACCAGGAAATCTAGTTCTTGCCATGACTGGAATTCACTGACTGCATACCTGCTGAGGGAAGTCACTGGAATTTATGGTCCCCCTTTTCTCACCTAAGTGTAAACTGTAGGACAAATGATTTCTTTTATTCTTAAGTTTCAAATTTTTTTCAGAAGGCTTATACGCTTTCCAGAGAGAATCAGAAAGAGAAGGGGAAAGGAAGAAAGCACCCTACAGTGGGGCGTAGTCATGCCACAATCCCTCTCTTCCCTTTCTCCACCCTGTTGGAGTTCACACACACACACACACACACACACACACACATGCTATAGGGTACATGCACTCACCAGAGAGACAGAGAGGCAGGGCAACAGAAAGCTAGAAATCATCCCATGTGGGGATGGCCACACTGCAATCTCCTCTTCTTTATTCTCCTCTCAGGATTTTGCTCATGCACACATATGCACCTGAAACGAGTTTCAAACCTCCAGGTCCAGGACTCGAACAGTGATTGAACATTTGGGAATCTAGCACCTCAACCACCACACAACCTGCTGGGCTGAAATGAACTATATTTAAATGTTGTTCTCTGCTCTTCACTTCCTTTCCAGTGGCAATACTCTATAGTACAATGGGGTGATCTCAATACTTCATCTTCAGAGTCCAGGGTGTTTTCTTCCCTTTGGACTGTCCCTTCAGTGTTTCACCTGCTTTCTCAGAGCCCACCCCAACAGACCTGGAGTAGCAGCCTGTGTCCTCATCATCTTCCACAAACACCTGACAGTCGGGAGGGACCACAGCATGTGATATGAGTTTCATTGCAGCTTTTTCTACTCACTCTCTTCCCTCCTCTCACTTTGTTCTACTTTAGAACTCATCCTTGTCATCCATCTCTGCTTGTTCGATCCCAAAGGTGCACCACTGACCACCAGCTGCACAGGTGGCTCTGGCCCTCCCACCTCCTCCCATGCTTCTGCACCTCTCATGGGAGGAGAAGCCCCCTACCCTTCTGTTCCCTTTGTAAAGGAGATCCACGGCAACTACTAAATGACAAACGGTAGCAGTGACTGTCCTCATTATGCCTTAACAGAAATGATCAGAAAATCATGACCAGATATTTCTCTACACATATTAAAAAGTAAAGTGAATCAAAGAGAATTTTGAAGAATCACAGTGTGGGACCAGACAGTGGCAGGGTGATTGGTGTGGCTGGACCCCACATGCTGACTGAGCAGTTCGAATCCCAGACTTGGCAGGTTGAGAATCACACCACGCATGTGTGCATGTGCCCAAAATTCTGGAAAGAGGGAGCAGTGGAGGAGAAGGGGTTGCAGGGGGACCGTTTCCCATGCAAGGTGCTTTCTCGTTTTCTCTCTCTGGTGATTGCACACAACCTTCTGGCAAATTAAAACAAAAACAACCCAGTGTGAAAGCGTTCAGTATGTGTTTTCATATATTCAAGAAAAAAGTACTTAAAAATTATTCATGATACAGCATGTGCGTGTTCATGAGGGAAACAAGGACAGAAAGAGAAGCATCCTCCACAGGGATCCGTTATGTCAGGGTTCTCTTCTTCCCGTCTCCCAGCCCACCACCACTCTGAGTACTCATACATGTGTTCAGCATACTTTTCAGTCTGACTGGCTGGGATTAAACCATAGTACACATGGGCCTTCCAGCTCCACATTCTGGAGTGTACTAGCTGCACCACAGAGGCTGGGCCAGTAGCTCACTTTTTAAAAATGATCACAAAAACTAAATGTGCATAGTAATAATATTTGACACGAACTATTGAGGAGGAACCAGCGTGAGGTTAGTATTAAGAATTCCCAACTGATACGTGCCTAAGGGTAGGTATCATGTTTCTGTTTTGTTTTATTTTGTTTGAATTGTGTCTCAAATGTAATAAATAGTGACTGAAACAAAATGGAAAGTTAGCATGTATTTAATGAACATGTATATAATGAATGGGTGAAGGGCTTTTCATGGGATTCATTCTACTCACTTTTTCAACAACTTTTGTAGGTCATCGGGTCCTCCAAAACATTCTTGGAAGGAAAGAAGGCAGATAGTCTTCTTTTATATCTGAGAAAATTGACGTTTGAACCACATCTTCTGGTTGCCACTTCAGATTCTACCCTGCCAGGTAACAATCCCCTCTTCCAGTCATGGAACACTCATAGCTGAGGGGCTGCCTGCTGTGAGGGTTATGACAAGTTTCAGAGAGCACTGGCCTGGTTATAAGAAATTTGAAACACATACTAATGTGGCTCTGGAATGAACGCTGTGAGAGTTAATAAGCAGAACTTAGTCGTGTGGCCACTGATGACACAGAAGCTGGTACTTCCTAGAATACACCCCAGCCATGCTGCTTGTCATAAATGGCAGGTTTCTAAATGCTATTATGACAGTGTATTAAAGAGGCCTCAGAGACCGCCATGCCTATGTAAAGAATACCAGATATTTCCTTAGGAACCTGCACTGATCCGTTAGCATGGCCATTACTAATCCCTTGACCCGGGCAAGACACATGACTTTCCTCTTAACACGCTTCTCACCTTTGACCTAACGAAGGCGTAGTCTTTGGTAGGAGGAGAAGTGCAGAGAAGGTGATTTACAGTTCAGTCTCAGATAGAAAAATAAAATAAAGCACATGCATAGCTGTTGTTAAGTGCCAGGCATCCCCTAATTGCTTAATGAGTGCTAGTTCACTTAATCCTCTTAACTCCAAAAGAGAATTAAATAATCCTCATTTTACTCTTGCAGGATCCAAAGAACAGGAAGAAGGTGTGCCCAATGTTGTGTGGTTCTTCAGTGGCAAAGCCATCATGTGACCCCAGATCAGTAGAGATGACTCCAAACTACTCAGACAAATCAAAAACCTCAAGGCTTTAAATTGTATTCCTGCTTTTCCGAAGTTGGATGAAAGAAGATTAGGACATTGTATTTTTCTGGATTCTGCTTTATACTATGACAGAGCTTCCTTGGGTGGAGTGAAATCTCTACAGCCTGTGATTTGGTGATGGGCAGAGGTAAGCGCATGGGCATGACTTGTTTCCACTTAGCATCTCGCAGGTATGGTGAATGTCACTGTCTGGAGTAGTGTCTAACTTTCCCTGGATAGAACATTCCCCACCCTGCATAGAACACTCTTGCAAACAGAGGCAGCTTGGCCAAGCAGCTAAGAGCTCAGACTAGCTGGGTCCCACTTAGCTCTTCTCTTTCTAGGTGTATGATTTTCTTTTTTTAAAACTTTTTTTATTTTTAATTTTGTTTTCTTTTATACAGTCAGTCACATTTTTTAGCTTACAAAGTGAATATTTTAACATGTGAACATTTCTCCCTAGTCCAGTTGACTAAACTATAAAATGTCTTTAACAGAAGTTGGCACATTTCTTTGTCTCATTAATGCTTTTCCTCCCATTTTTTCTTCTAATTGTTTTTCCTCAAACCCTACTCTTTCACACACACTATATCTGTATTTATATCTGTTTACTGTGTTTCTATATCTTTCAGTCATAGAGTGTGGACACTTAGTATATAGTAAGTGGGGACATACAATGTCTCTCCTTGATAGCCTGCAGAAGAAGAGTGGAGTGGGCGACATCTCACTCCCTGACACAAAAATATACTAAAAAGCTGTGGTAATCAAAACTGCATGGTACTGGAACAGGGATAGAGATGTGGACCAATGGAACAGAATAGAATCTCCAGAAATAAATTCCCAAACATACAGTCAACTGATTTTTGACAAGGGGTTCCAGTCAATCCAGCAGAAAAAGGAAAATCTCTTTGGCAAGTGGTGCTGGAAAAACTGGATTTCCACCTGCAGAAAGATGAATCTGAACCCCTACCTCTCACCTTTGACAAAAATCAAGTCAAAATGGATCAAAGATCTAAATCTAAGAGCTCACACTATAAAACTGCTCCTAGGTGTATGATTTTCTGAAAATTGGTTAACTTCCCTTCTCAGCTCCTTGTCCTCAAATGGTGTTAATAATGTGCCAACCCTTTTGGTCATGGTGCAGATTAAATGAGTCATAAAAGAAAAAGAAGAAAAAAATATATACATATATTTCAAATTCACTCCATTGTTAATAGCTGAAAATATTGGTGTCTGGGAATAGAGGTTTATTTGGCTAACACTGGGCAGTCTACGGTATAGGGGCCATATCTGAGGGAAGGGATCTTGCAGAGTCCCAAAACATCACATCACCAGAGCAAGATCAGGGCAGATCATCCATGTCTCTCTGCGCACCTATCCCGGCCTCATTCTCTCTTTTTTATGGACCCATCAGGAGTCAATAAAAGGGCCTCACTGTAACCACTTAATCATGCCCCCAAACCATATCTTTTTAAACACTTATTTATTTAATTTTATTATTATTATTTGTTTTCTAATTGCTTATAGGTCATATGTGCTCACCAGAGAGAGAGAGTGTGTGAAAAAGCAAATGAAAAAGCAAGCCACCAGATCCAAGATTATATCTTTCAACATCATGAAGATACGGGTTCTTCTCAATACCTTCACAACTAAACCTTAACACATGAATTTGGTGAGGACAGAAACCAGAGTGTGTGCGTGTGTTTGCATGTATGTACTCAGAATTATGTCTGGGCATAGCAAATATATGAAAGTAATAGCAGTTATTATTACCTATGCACTTTGCTTAAGTATAGTAGAAATATTCCTAGATAGAAGCAGTAATAGAATACATGGAAATAAGGAAGAGTCACATCAAGTGACCTGGTCATTTTGTTATGTGATTATGCTTTCTAGTTGATTACATGCAAGACTCTGGAAAAGTTACTCTAACTTTCTGAATGCTGGTTTCCCTCTTTCTAATATATGGCTATGTAGGAGCAAAGGAGAATTGTATTCTGGTCTATATTGTTTGGACTCCTTCAGATAGTAAATGTACCTTTAAGGTTTCTATAAGAAAATATTTTTCTGACACAGAATAGGCTGTCTGAGAAATTGAGATCCTTCCATCTGCTTTCTTCTACAGAATTCTAGGAGGGACATTCCACTACACTCTTCTGTAGATTGTTAGTTTATAAAAAGGAATTTGATAATCATATCTATCCTCATGGTATTGACAGGCGAATTCAATTAAGGAACAAGTAGAGGATTCGAAAACTGCTGTTAAGCTTCTACTTGACTAGATTATCTGTTAAGGCTCTACTTGACTAGATATTAGTAACTGCCAATTTCTCTAAATGACCACAAGCAAGCTCATATTTCATGGACTTTTAGCCATTAAAATCAATACTTTGGTCCATCAGAAATAAAAAAAGGGCCCAGCAGATGGCATAGCAGTCCTGTTGCTGGACTCCCACATGGTTGACCCTGGTTTAGTACCAAACTCTGTGGCTTAAAACTCAGGCCAGGCACGTGTGCATGTGTGCCCAAGATCCTGGGAGGAGAACAACGGAGAGAGGATTGTGTTATGACCATCTCCCTGGGAGAGTGATTTCTCACTTTTTCTCCACCACCACCCCCCCTTCCAGTGAGCACATGCCCCTAAGGCAAAAACATCTTTAAAAAAATCCAACATAGCATCATAATCAGAACCCTCATCTGAGTAAATTGCATGAAATCATGAATTCATCCTGCAGATTCACTTAGAATGCTGCTGTTCCCTTTTCAAGACTTACCAGTGTTACAGAAATGCCATAATTCTTTTGTTCTTCCTGAGATAACTGTCAGAGATGTGTAAATCATACTTCGTTCATCTTCCCCATATAAGATCAGCCTCTACTGTCGTAAGCAAATCGCTCAGGAACCCAGAAGGCCTCATTGCATCATTCCCTTGACTATGCTTCTCACTGTTTTTACAATAAAGTTTGGGAAATACCCTAGTAGGTAGTCAAGTCCCTGCAGGATCTGGCTCCTAGGTCCTCTGCTTCTGAGCTAGGGCTTAGGTTCTTTTATTTCACCACCCCAGCATATCCAACCCACTCACATGAACACTCTCATTTCTGTTGTAGGGCTAACATCAGTGTTCATTCGTTCCTTCATCAGTGAGGACTTAATCTCATCATTCAAATTTGGTATCAGGTTCTGTTATGACATGTTCATCCCAAATCTATTATTTTTTTCTTCTCAAAACTTAGACTACTGTTGTTTGAGTTTCTATTAAGATCATAAATTCCAAGACATCAAATGTTCTTGTCCACTGGAATTGTTTCTGCATGTAATTTAGAGTCTAACACTTAAATGCCAACTGAATATTGTTGGGTTATATTAAAATATGAATAGATCCTTTAGCTCATTCATGTTCTCTGTTATTATTGTTGTTGTTGTTTTTACTGGTAGTTCTAATATTAAACCTTTCTTACCTCTGTGGCATATTCTAGCACTGGATTCTGAAAGAGAGATTTTCTTATTTTTAATGCTATCTCATTTTTGCCTAGGTTCCTTGTATCTGAAGTTTTCCCATAAAACCCTTCAACTTTCATCTTTGTGAATTAATGTATTTTTCTGTACTCAAGGACACATGGATTCGTGGAGAGGAACATTTGTTATTCCTCTCTAGTCTAACTTATTTTTCCAACTCCTACCAAACACTTTTCATAAGGAAATTTTAGCCTTATTGAATTTCTGCTGCAGCTTTCTGTTACAGTTGTTTTTCAGTGTTTCCCTACATGTATTATGCACACATGTGCCTGTGGTTTTGAAATATTTTCCATAAAGGCAAAAAATTAGAAAATATATTAAAACAGAATGGATAGAATATCAAATAATCAATTTTATATTTTTCCACAAATTATTTTTATTTAATAATTTCTTTTTTTGCAAACTACATTAGATATCACTGTAGGCATATCGGATTAACCAGATTAACCAACAAATATACAGGTTAGTTTGTTTCTAACTAAATTATACATCTAAAATGGGCCACATTGCCACTGGGTGTTCCTGTATCTAGATGACAATTCTCTTTCCCAGGACTTAATAATCATTGGTGAGCACTGGCAACCTACTGTTGGTCCTCTTTGAGGACCCATTACGACAAACTCAGAAGCAGGCCGCCTTCCCCTATGTCAAAGGCTCACCTTACTTGTTGCTCATTCTGTTATATTTTCTCTGTAAACTGGGATTGGTCAGAGTAGTTAACATACAGTTTATAAAATAAAAAATAAATTAGCCAGCAATCTTTTCACTTTCCTCCTTCCTTCCTTCTTCTATACACAAAGTGTAGGGAGAGAAAAAATCCCTCATTGCTCAATTAGAAGTATGCCCATTACAAAAGACAGACTAATAAGAGAAGACAAGTTTATTAGTGTGTGTATTTAACTGAGGGAAGGAGTCATTTTCACAGGTAGCTTTGAATTCCAGTCTATAAGGTAATTTCAATAAAGAACTATACATTTTCAGAGAAGTTGCAAGACAAAGAAAAACCACTTTGAGTCTCTAGGGA
Organism: Tupaia belangeri chinensis; assembly: GCF_000334495.1. Lineage (NCBI taxonomy): Eukaryota > Metazoa > Chordata > Mammalia > Scandentia > Tupaiidae > Tupaia > Tupaia belangeri. Next base: position 4,943,502 of record NW_006159829.1, on the reverse strand, counting down.
TGGCAACTTGGAGAAAGGCAAAGAAATGGAACATAAAAACTAGCTAGGAAAGCTTATTAATGAAGATTCATTTGATAGCACTATCAGGACTGTATGAATTCAGAGTTATCTTCAATGATTACCCTTTCTTCTCTTTGATAGAAGAGGCAGGATACCTTGGGCCTTCCGAAAGCTATGTTCTGCATTAAGGCAAATAAAGGGAGGACAGAGAACATACCTGTCTCTGCTATTTTCATTGTGTTCAGTGCAAGTGTTCTTCACTGTTTTTGGATGCATGATCTGATATCCCACAGAAAATAACTGATTTCTCTCAGATTTTTGCATCATTCCTCTCTTCTCAATGTTCAGATTCCAGTGCAAAGTTTTCTCTCAAAACACCTTCATGACTAACTCACCTTACTTTCATTTTTAGTGTTTTTGTGGACTTATATCTGGTTTCCTCACTATATAATCTATGAATATACAAATTAGAATAAATATTGTTCCAACTTCTTCACAAATCTGTATTTCTTATTACAGTGAGACATACATAATAGATACTCAAAATAGTTGTTGAAGGAAAAGAGGAAGGGAAGGAAAGAGAGGAAGAAGTACTTAACTAGCAAAACATTAGCCCAGGAATGACCTAAACTAGGATGGTATTTAAAGAGTGAAATGTGCCGAGGGAAAGAAAACTGAAGGGTTTCCCAAGTCCAGTTTCTATTTATGCTCATTGACAAATGGCTAGTAGATTCTTTTATGTTCACTATACAGTTATGCTAGTCAAATAAATAAATAAATACATAAATAAATAAATAAATAAGTTTCACCACAGACTTTAGGTTTCCCATTACTTTTAGAACAATATTTGAAACATTTAGTGTCTCCTGGAATCCCCTATCTGGACATGGTCTTTTTCACATTTCCAGACTATTTGCATAATACTCTTCTTCCACTTCACTCCCTATGTTGTTAACCCACATACATACACACACACACACACACACACATATACACACACCAGTTACTTTGGGGTCCTTTGTTTCTAGTTCCTCTACTGAATATTCTGTTTGGGGTCTTTCACATCTCAGGGGCTATTTATAAAATTAGTATTATAAATTGAGAGTGTTATATGCCAGAGACTGCTATGCCTCTTACATAAGTCGACTCTAATTCTCATGATAGTCCTACAAGTAATCCCCCAGATTTATAGAGTAAGAGCACAGGAAGGTTTGATTGCAGCTCTGTCTGGCTTCAAACCACATCCTACCACACACTGTTAAGCAGTGAGTGCCTAATTAGCACTTGCTAGTTTTCACTGCAGAAAGATGATTAAATGAAAAGAAAGCCTTTGGTTAGCTGAGGGAGTGAGTTCTAAAATCTGAGAGGATGTAGGTGGCTGCTTGGAAGTTCTTTAGGTGTTTCAATGTCAATGAGAAATAATTGTATTCGCTTCTTAGAGGACCACTAAATGCCTAGGATAAAAAGATAGGCTTTAACAAATGTTAGTGAAGCTCCCTGAGACATCCAAAGAACTTTAAAATGTAGTTCTTTCTTTTTTTTTTTATGACCAGAAATGTTAAGTACTTTATTAGCATTTTATCTAATTAATAACTCCCTGAAAAGAAAGTGAAGATCAACTATGAAACTATCTAAAAATGAAATGCCATCCTAGAATGCTCACTCCTATACCTTTTGGGAAAAACCAAAAGAACATGGAGTGCTAATTATTGACATTTTGGCACATGTCATCTCTCTCATTTACCAGGTGGTTCCACTACTATCACTTTAGGTATTTGAAAAGTTACGCTAGCCTTGAGTTGAACTTAAATACATCTCTACTGTCTTAGGGGGAAATAATTTTGTTTTGTTTAAGTATTGTAACATAATAATTATAAGGGAAAATGAAAGTTATATCACAGTGCTAGGTAGGCTCCATCACTTGATCTGCAAAAAAATATGGATAACAACTACGAGGCCTTTTTTTAAAATTTTTGCTATAGGGTACATGTACTCTGGAGAGAAATAAAGAGAGGGAAGTGAGAAAGCATTCCCTCCAGGGGGACCAGCAGTTAGCGTAATGGCTATGTCGCTGGACTCCCATGTATTCAACTGCGGTTCGCGTCCCGGACCTGGTGGCTTAAAGATCATGCCGGGCGCGTGTGCGTGCATGCCCAAGATCCCGAGAGAAGAATGGAGGAGAAGGGATTGCGGCGTGGCCATCCCCCCGGGGGTGGGGGGGATTTCTCGCTTTCTGTCTCTCTCTCTGTCTGTCTGGCAAGCGCACGCGCCCTATAGCAAAAACCTCTCCAAAAAAAAAAGAAAGAAAGCATTCCCTCCAGGGAGTTACCCACAATTCCTTCTCCTCCATTTGTCCTCTCAGGATTTTGGGAATTCATGCACATACATCCTGCGTTTTTCTTTCTTTTTTTCTATTTTTATTTATTATTATTATTTTTATTTAAATTTCTTTTATACATTAAATCACATTATTTAGCTTGCAAAGTGAATATTCTAAGATGTATATATTTCTCACCTGTCCAGTGACAATACTATAAAGTTATCTTCAAAAGACAATATCCCATTTCTTTGTTTCATAAATGCTTTGCCTCCTAATTTTTTTCCTTAACGTTTTTCCTCAGACACTACTCCTTCACCCACCCTCTTACCACACTGTATCTGGTATTTACAACCATTTACTGTGTTTCTATATCCTTTAGTCAATCAGTTTTAATCATAAAGTGCAGACACTCAGTATGTATTATGTGGAGACATACAATGTCTCTCCTTCATAGCCTGACTATCTTCACTCAGCAGTAAATCTTTCATATTCATCCACTTTCTGTCAAAAGCTGGTTTTTTGTGTGTTTTTTTTTAATAGCTGAGTAGTATTCCACAGAGTATATGTGCCACAGTTTTTCAATCCATTCATCTGTTTGTGAGCATTTGGGTTGATTTCATGTCTTAGCAATTGTGAATAATGCCGCAATAAACATTGACATGCAAGCACTTTTTTGACTAAGAATTCTTCTCTCCTTTGGGTAGATACCAAGGAGTGTGATTGTTTTTATCATTTGGTAGTTCTATTTGTAGATCTTTGAGGAAACTTCAAATTGTTTTCCACAGTGGCTGGACCAATTTACATTCTCTCCAGCAATGTAAGAGAGTTCCCCCTTTTTTAATTAATTAATTTATTTTTATATACATTCAATGACATTGTTTAGCTTATGAAGTGAACATTTCAATATGTGAACATTTCTCCCCAGTCCAGTTGATCGAAATATCCTCAACAGATAACACCACATCTCCCCATTACATCCCCTTTCATCACACCCCACCAGCACTTATTCTGTCTGGGCTTAGGTGGTATCTTTTTGTGGTTTTGATCTGCATCCCCCTTTCAATGAGGGATATTGAGCATTTTTTTCATATGTCTTTTGGCTATTCATATGTCACCCTTAGAAATTAATTTTTTAACTCATTCTCTCATCTTTTAATAGGGTTGGTGATCTTTTCAGGACAGCTGCTTGAGTGCCTTGTGTATTCTTGTTATCAGTCCCTTATCTGATGCATAGTCTACAAAAATATTCTCCCATTCTGAGGGCTGTTGATTCACAATAATTACTGTGTCTTCTGCCATGCAGAAACTTCTTAGTCTGATGTAATTCCACTTGTTTATTTTGGAGATTATTGCCTCTACATTGGGGTCTTATTTGAGAAGACTTTGCCTACCCCAAAGTCTCCCAGAGTTTCCCCAGCGTTTTACACCAGTAATTTTATAGTCTGAGGTCTTAGGTTTAGATCTTTTATCCACTTTGAGTTGATTCTGGTCAATGGTGAGAGTTAGGGGTTCAGGTTCATCTTTCTGCAGGTGGATATTCAGTTTATCCAGCACCATTAACTGAAGAGGTTTTCCTTTTCCCACTAGATTGACTGGTACCCTTTGTCAAAATCAGTTGGCTGTATGTTTGGGAGTTTATTTCTGGAGACACTATTCTGTTCCCTTGGTCCACCTGTCTGTTTCTGTGCCAATACCATGCTGTTTTTGATTACCACAGCTTTGTAGTATATTTTTTAGGTTAGGGAGTGAGATGCTGCCCACTCTACTCTTCTTGTGCAGGACTGTTTTGGCAATACGAGGTCTTTTATGATTCCAGACAAATTTTATAATTGTTTTTTATAGATCTGTGAAGAATGTGCCTGGTACCTTGATTAGGATTGCATTAAATATGTAGATTAATTTGGGTGGAATTGCCAGTCTGGCTAAGATGTGCCTTGGGGAAGATCTTGTTGCGTTGATTCTATTTGGGGTCCTTTGAATTTCTTGGGTCTGGATGCTTGAGTGCTTCTCTAGACTTGAGAAGTTTTCTTCCAGAATTTTATGGAATAGATTTTCCATGCCCTTAGTAGTTTCTTCATCTTCTGGGATACGAATTATTCAGATGTTTGGATGTTTAATAGTATCTAGTATTTCTCATATATTATCCTTATTCTTTTTTTGAAATTTTCTCCATCTTTTTTTTTCTATGTCAGAGGTTTTATCTTCTATGTCAGAGATTTTATCTTCAGCATGGTCTTATTGACTTTTAATGCTTTTCAAAAGAGTTTTTGATTTCCTGTATTACAGACTTCATCTGTAATCGTTCCATCTGATTTTTTCTTATAGTGTCCATTTCTTCTTTCATATCATGAAAGGACTTCCTAATCTTGTGTACTTCATTGTCTTTTCTCTTCCAACTCATAGAGTTTTATCACCATGAATGTTCTAAATTCTTTCTCTGACATTTGGTAACTTCCACTGTTTGTTTGTTTCTTTGTTTGTTTTCCCATGAGATTGAAGGGAGTTATTGTGTTCTTTTGTTCTTTTGATGGAGACATATTTACTGGTTTATTCAGACCTGAGGCTTTTCTACTTCTAGCCATTGGATGATGTATTCACTTTTGACTATTTTTAGGAAAATGTTTCTTTGACTAGGAGCAAGCGTGTTTCCCTTTTGCTGTGGAATGATGTGTGTCGAAGGCTCTTTTCTGCTGTGTTTAGCAATGTGGTCCTCACAGGAGGAGTCTTTTATTTATGTGTATAAGGATGAGTATCTCCTTTTACGTAGGTGGTTCAATAAAATCGAGGATCCCAGGGAGCCTCACAATACTAGGGTTTTTGAGAACTGTGATTCTAGACCTGTCTAGTCCCTCTGGGAGTGTCGGCGTCCGCCCCAGGGCTTGGCGCTATTATGGAAGAAGCAGAAAAGATGAGACAAAAAGATAGAGTGGAAATGGACACAGGCAGCCTGAGCCTAGGTAGCAACTTGTGCCGCCCAGATGAACTGGACGTCTTTATTTATAGTACAAGGAGACATTACACATGTATGTTTCATGACACTTCATGGATTAGTTGCCAGGTTACAGACAATGAGAAGCAGTTAACAAATCTATAAGGGATTAGTCATACCCTGGGCAAGGTGTATCCCTTGGTGGTAATCCCATCTAGAGTAAATCTCATCTTCCTTTCTAATGCAGAGAACTAGCTGTTAGGTGTGGGGAAGGAGCTAAAGAACTTCTCCATAAGGAGTGCACCACCACACCCAGAGAAGTCTAAAGAACCTTTCAGATGCAGAGCAGGGATTGGATTTTACTATTTGGGGTCAAGATGTTTCTTGAAGTCCATCAGATGTGCCCCTAGTAATTTCCACCCTTGCTCTGTCTGCCACCAAGGAAACCCCAAAAGAGCATGGGGTGTTTGCTCAGCGCATGTCCCCACACCTCAGACTCTCTCTCTTAAATGTGTCTCCACATGGGAGGGTGGAGAATGAAGAGGATATGACAATATAAAAGGGAAGAAAAGAGTATGATGGAGAATAAAGAAAAAAACATGCATACGTTTTCACCAGGGGGCTGTAGATGGAACTGAGGCTCTGCTATAGAGCTAAGGGCTGGTTTGTGGGGTAAGGAGGAATAGGAAATTAACAAAAGAAAGAAGAGAGAAAAAAAAGTTGCCTACCTTCCTGAGAGCAGAGACTCTGGGAGCTGGGGAGCTGGAGCCAGGGTGGGGCCAGTGATTGGCCCTGCCTCAGAGTCCCTTGCTGGAAGGGATGCTGTAGATGGAAGTGGGGCTCTGCTGGATTGCTGACGGCTGGCCTGTGGGGTAAGGAGGAGTAGGAAATTCCCTATATGTTTTTCAAGCCACCAAGTCTGGGACTTGAGTAGTGAAGTCAGTCATGTGAGATCCAGCTGCCTTAACCACCATGTCACTGACTAGCCCCTGCTACCAGGTCTTGATGTACTACATTTGTTGGTCTCTGTTTTTCCATGTTTGCATATTTATTCCTCATTAGAGCTGGGAGAGGTAGTTATATACACCTCCAGTTTACAAATAAGGAATGTGGGAAACATGACTGAGGCTTGGTTAGTATTCGCTAGTGCTAAGTAAGCAGGTACTCTGTGACATACTCTATACTGAGTAGCTTCTGAGTTTGACAGTTCAATCCTGATAGCAGTTCTATCAGATAGGCATTGACATTATCTATTCTTAACAGATAAAAACATCAAGGCTTATAAAAATTAAACAACTTCAGCAGGGTCATGCAAATGATAAGGGACAGAGCAGGGATTCAAAATCCATACATTATCTTGGTGAAACTTACAGCAAATCATAGTCTGCCTGGTTTGAAATACAAGCATGCTTTCCATCTTTCTTGGTGAGTCTGTAATTAAAACGGGGATGGACACTTTTAGTTCATTTTATGGTATAAAAATATGTTTTATAAGTCACAGTGATTAAGTCTTATTTTAAAATCTCAACTACTCCGGGACTGTCCCTAAGGTTCTTCTGGAATTTTACAAAAGAGAGATTGTGAGTATCTGATCATTAAAGTTAACACATCAAAAAGTGCTAGAAACACAAGCTCTAAAGCCTTTGCCTTCTTTTATTTTTTTACAATCTCTGGTGACTCTTATCAAAAATACAGCTGAAGTTCTCTACAGCATTTGATGCCACTCACTTCTTTTTTTTCCTTTTCGTTTCTTACATTCGCTAGTCTGCTCTGGATAAACTGCTAAGATAATTTGACCTTGGTAGAGTTTGGGGATTTGGTGCTAATCCACTTGTGTTATTCATTGTACACTCACCTTGACCCAGTCTGCCATGAAAGCATATATTAACCTTGCCATTGAAATACTAAGGCTTGATATATGCCTGTTGTGGAATAAGTGCATATATTGCTGAAGGCAGGTAAGTTCTCTGTCCTTGGAGGCCTATCGTCCAAGTCCCTCTTACACCCTGGAGTGTCAAAAACCTATTACTTTATGTCCTCTTTCACATTCTTATAGCTTTTACTTCTTAGGAAATGGAGACACAACATTATTAATAGCTAACCTTTGTTAGAGTTTTGCAAATATTTAAAATATATTAACCCATGTATTTATCCCATTGATAATAGGAGTAAAGAACATCTACTACTGTCACTATCAACTGAGAAAATGAACACACAAGAAATTCTAGCTCATTAAGGTTATCAGTGGTGGAAAATTAGTAGTAGCACTGCAAGGTGACACACAACAGTCATCTCCCACTTCTCTTGATAATGAAACACTGGTTTTCCTGTGCACTGCTGTATAACACACAACACACCAAGTCCTCACTGCACTAAGGTGGTCATGTCGTCTAGATGTAAAGCAAAGTGTGCAGGGATTGAGGGGCCCTTGAGAGAGATTTTGCTTCCATTGGAAAAACATGGAATCTCATGAGATAAAAATCTTTGCACATGTTTTTTTGTTTGTTTGTGTTTTGTTTTGTTTTTCTTGTTGTTTGCTTGTTTTTCTGTTTTGGAGTACGCATGGAGGCTATAAGGCCTAGAATAACAGAAGAATTTATTAAGTTGTTACATAAGAGGCACTCAGATAGCAAATGTGATTTCTGGACATAGTCTCAATGAGGAAAACCATCTGCATCTCTAGTTACATTATTGACCTGCCGAATCAACACTGTACCACTCAGAAAGCCTCTGATTTAAGATGCTTAAAGCCTTGAGTGCTAAAGTCATTATTATTTGTTACTTGCAGCCAAAAGTATTAATAACAGAACTGCATTTTGTTCTCAAAGTGAATTATACATTTCAAGTAATAGATCCTAAAAGAACAATTTGACTAAGTAGACATAGGGTAGCAGGGAATAAGACCCTCATATTCCACCTGCCCTGAATCTATACTCTAGCCTCAACCAGTCCTCAAAATCCAAGGTCACTTACAAAACTATGGGTCTTGTAAGTGAAATCCATGGGTCCTACCATACAACTGAGTCCCAACACCTGACTGTCCATGGGGCATCCAAACCATAGGACCCTCTTCTCGTGAAAGCTATATGGTAGCAAAGAAGGCAGCTGATGATAATCATTAACTACAAATGTAACGGAAGAAATATATTACTTATATATGTTAATAAGCACACATACCTGATGTCATCATAAAATATAATGGAACTTTTGTCATAAGATGTCATGAAGGGTTTTCTATTATAACTACGATCTTTGAAAGAAAAGGGAAATAAAAAAAGTGTTGGCTAAAAAGGAATATGGGGACTATATTCAAAGAGATTAAATGAGGTAAAAGATTTATAAGAAAAAGAAAAATGAATTTCTGTTCTCCATAATCAATAGATGCAGTGAAAAAAAATAATAGTTATGCCTTCTTTTTGAATACTGTGTACAAGGAGACATATTACGCCCCAATTCATTTCCTAACACAATGGAACAAAATAAAGCAACAACAACAACAAAAAAATCTTTCTTCCCTCAAAGGCAATAACCAAGGCTTTAATAAATGAACTCTGTTAGCAAGACTGTTAGTCTCTGCTCTTCTTTTTGAATAACTGTAGGACATCTTACATTAAGGTGCAGACTTAAGAATAAGAAACAAATGGCATAAGATCTTTCTACTTCAGTGTCCTTTTAGACCATTCTGTTCTTCACTCCTGAGAGATGGATCACATCTCAACTGTTCTTCACACAAAAGTCCCAGTGCTTAGTATATAGTCAGTACTCAATAACACTAGTTCTTACCTTGACCACCCTAAAGACTGGGACAGACACAGAACCGTGTTACCATGCCATCTAAGCTAAGATATCATTTAGGTTACCTTTAGTATGTTCCAGTGAGCCTAGAGGTCATGACACATCTCTGAGTGTATCGAGAGAGTATGTATCATTGAATTGTACTGATATAACCAGTAATTCTTGGTTACCACATAGAATCAACTAGACTTTGACTTGAAGAATCATAGTATTCCCCCCCTTTTATTGATTTTTTTTTTCCATAGGGTATGTTCATTTGTCAAAGAGAGAGAGACAGTGAGAGGGAAAATGAGAAATCACCCTCTTGAAAGGATGACCGCACCTCAATCCTTTCTCTTCTATTCTCCTCCTGAGACTTTGGGATACATGCACATGTGCCTGGCTTAATTTTCAAGCCACCTGATCTGTAACTTGAATAGTGGTCAACAATGTGGGAATTCAGCACTTTAACCACTATACTAGCTGCTGGCCCCAGTTCCTCTTAATTTAACAACCTAAATCCTCACTTAATCACACTGGGTACTGGTGTGAGATGCAGGAGACCATATGGCAAGGCTCTGGTTTTATGTCCCAGGTCTACCTGATCTTCACTGTTTCAGAGCTGGAGGGAGGATACCATGAAGACCTTAGTGAGGATACCTTCTCTCTTTCTTTCTTTCTTTCTTTCTTTCTTCTTTCTTTCTTTCTTTCTTTTTTGGAGAGGATTTTGCTATAGGGCACGTGCGCTCACCAGACAGAGAGAGAGACAGAGAGACAGAAAGCAAGAAATCACCCCCCACCCTCGGGGGGATGGCCACGCCTCAATCCCTTCTCCTCTGTTCTCCTCTCGGGATCTTGGGCACGCGGGCTCACGCGCCCGGCATGAGTTTTAAGCCATCGGGTCCAGGTCACGAACCACGGTCGATTACATGGGATTCCAGTGACATAGCCATTACACTAACTGCTGGTCCCTCCTTCTCCTTTTCTTGCTCTCTCTCTCTCAAAGGAAAGAAAGAAACTTAAAAAATAATAATAAAAAAGAAATCTAAGTTGTATATATAGTGTTCTATGTGATTACTAAGAATCATGAAAATTGAGCAAATATTCTAACTTAAGAAAGGATAAAACACATCTGATATTTAAAATAGTAGTTTCATTTCCCCCTAGTATTCTATTATTTTTTAAATTCCAGGTACTAATTATGAATTAAGGTTGAATGTGTCTTTTAATGTTGTGTAAAGTTTATATTCCATAAAATAGATTTCAATGCAAGTTTCTGGGTGAGTAAACACCTTTAGTCCAGCTTCATTCTTGTCATTCTTCAGGAAAGAGCATTGGATTCAAAGAGCACTACGCACACATTTTAGTTTTGGCACCTACTTAATACAGAGTATGAGCATCGATAATGTTGTATATGTGAAGCAACCAGCACAATACAAATAAAAGATAGTCTGGAAGCTGCATCTGGGCTCAGCAGAGGAATACCATGATGGATTAGTGGTGTCTGCCAGGGGCATGGGGAGGAGATGTGATAAAGGGGGCATGTGGCAGTCTAAGACTTACTTATTTGTCATACCTGTAAAAAGCTATTATCGTGCCTTCCCATTTTCCATAATGTCTCTTGACATCAGTGGCCTCATCAGTCTAATGGGCATAATCATATTTACCACATGTGCATCCCAGGGTGACAGGAGCTGCAGCTGAGTTGATGTCTGTAAAAACTGTTAGAAAAGTAAGGAATTCAAAAAACATATGGATGAATAAAAGTTGCTTCATTCCTTAATCATTCAGAGACTATAGTTAGGGTGGCTTAAACATGATTTTGTACCTCACAAACCCTCAAATTAGAAATGTAAAATTAGAACAAAGGTTCTTGGGAATGTGTGTTGATTTTGAGGTGAAGAGCACTCACCCACTGTGTGATTCATGTTCACTTTGAGAAAGTAAGAGAAGCTGCACAGTTTAGGGTCTTCGTGGTGAGTGTTATTCCTCAGCTTAGTGATTCGAGGCAGAAACCTGATTCTGATATCTGCAAGCTGTTACCTCATACAAGGCATAGCCTCTGGGTGTCTTAGTTTCCATACCCATAAATGTATAATATTAAGAGTACCTAATACATGAACTTGCTAACATAATTAAACAAATTTGTACGTAAGTTATAATTACGTCTGACATAAATAGTTGGTAGCAGTTACTAATCAATTGGCACTCAAAGACAAGGGATTCTGGGACCAGCCATAGGATGACTTTAAGAAAAGGGGTGATCCAGAATTAGGTGGGGTAAGGATTGATAAAGTAAGCTGGCTGGGAACCTCGAGCCTGGCTAGGTTAGCCCATTAATCAACATGCAATGTCAGACTCAGTACTGGTCTTCACAGAATGGAACTTGTTAATGAGCTGGCATCCTCAAATCATTGGCAACCAAGTGACATGTCCAGGTTATCTTCAAGGAGAAAAATATACTTAAAATGTTAGTTATGATCTCTGTATTGAGTATGGGAAGGCTCTGGACCCAATTTTCAGTTCACTGAGAAATGAACCTGGTGTAAGAACTATATAGAAAGCAATAACCCCACCCAGGTCTCAGGCTCCCATTGAGCCTCTGGTACACAGCGCCATCTCCTTGGCCATATTCTAACCATATCCCTTTGGATATTATTTCTCTGATGCAAGAAAACACAGTCCAGGGATAGTAAGAAAAATGCTATTTTTTGTCTTATAATTAGAATGGAGCTAGTATGGCAATCCATTTCTTTATAAAAAGGGTATATCCCTGTGTGGGAAGTAGGAAAGTTTTAGAAAGATAGATAGATAGATAGATATATTCTCTGTACTTTTAACTAAATTTTGCTGTGAACCTAAAACTGACCTAAAACCAGAGAAAATTAAATGTATATGTACCCACTACAAGGGATCTTCATAAACGTTAATTAAAAAAAGTATATTATATTGGGACCAGCAGATGGTGTAATGGTTACATTGCTGGACACCCTTGGAGGCAACCGTGGAGGACAGCTTGGAGGACAGCTAACCTATATTCTTCAGAGAAGCCATTCCTAACTCCCCCAACGAAGTGACCACTCCCAGTTCTCGGTGATGATGGCACTCACTGTGAATTTCCTCATGGCACAGCAGAGGCGATTCTCTTGGAAGATTAATTTCTATGTCATATTTTCTCTATTGCTTAGTCTTTTTCTTTAATTTTAATGTACACATTGTCTACAATAAAAAAAAATCTATCTAGAATAAGGAATGTACTTGTGATGGTATGAAAATGGAGATAATCTGATAGTCCCTCTATTGTCACTGTCTCAGTAAGGCAACTGAATTCCATTTTAGGTTATTAAACATTAAAAACCATATAGACTTGTGGACAGTAGATGGCATACTGGTTAAGGCACTGGACACCTATTGGCCCACCATGGTTTGAATTCCAGACCAGGTGGTTTAAAAATCACACTGGGCAGGTGTGCATACATGCCCAAAATCCCAGAAGAATGGAGAAGGGTTGTAGTGTGGCCATCCTCCCTGGAGATGATTTCTCTTTCCCTTTCACTATCTTTCTCTGTATCTCTCTTTTGGTATCCTATGCCAAAAACATTTAGAAACAAAAGGCGAAAAAAAAAAGACATTTAGAGTCACAGAAGAACAGACAGACTCCAGTTGTACAAATCTTAGAGGGTTTCAAAATCATATTGTGTGATAAAAAGAAGCATGAACAAGGATGGGAAAAATTTTGTTGACATCAGAACAGAACAGTATCAAAAATTATCTCTGAAAGAACAAGCAGACCTCTTACAATGCCCTAACAAAAATTCTAAGCTAAAACAAATACAGCATACCTCATAAGATGTTGTTATTATTCTAGTGCAAAACAAAGCATTGGACTGACTGAGAAGTAGCAATTTCTTTACACTTGAAATGTCCAGTTCTAGGCTGAGAATTATTAGGCAAGGTAGGTGAGTTTCCTTCTCAAACATTCAATGAGTTGCTGACCCAGACTCCTTCATTATTAGCTCCAACTTTGAGAATCTAAGATTTTTCTCTGAAAATGACATGGAAGTAGGAACTACACCCATATGTCTCAGTAAAGGTCAACATACGGTATTATGCACTTGGTGGCAACATATGAATCTATGAAATTCCAGTTTTTCCCCACACTACAGGACTCGATAGCACATCTAGAGGTGCCTCGGACTTGCCTGATCACTGATGAATACCTAAACAAAACTTTAGGAGAATTCTGGGTATTGCCTTAGTATGAAGAGTCAGAAAAGTTAGAGTTAAGGCCAATCCTTTATTCTAAACTTCCCATTCTAATTGTGAAGAAATAAGCAATAAATGTAATCACCTTGTATTCACATTCATGTCATAACTATTTTCTACCCAGAGCCTGTAACTATCTCAATTATATGAAATGGTTTAATACCACAGTCAAAAATAGGCTAGAGTTGGCAATAACAATAAAGCTAAAAAGAGTCCTGGCTATTTTATGACTCTGTGGATCCATTATGTATCTCAGTATTCAAGTGAGACAGATAACAAGAGGACATTAAAATTTTAGCATCCTCAAACAACAGTATGGTTATTGCTTATTAATTATACCAAAGGAGCACAACTAATTAGTTTAATAGGTAGCATTATGTATGCCAGCGACAGATCAGAGGAAGGCAGTGGGCTGCATAAAATTCTGTAGAGGAGCAACTGACACCATCTATTAATGGTTGCTCAGCACACCTAAGACAAATGGGAGCAAGCATAAAGACTAGGGGAACTTGATTCATAGTCTTCTCATTTTGAGGGTAGATTGCAATTTGTATATCATAACAATTATTCTCACAGGAATTATTTCTCCCCTTCAAAGAAAGCTATAAACAATGTTTACTTTTTTTCTTATTTTGCTCCTTTCCCAGTGAGAATAAAAGTGGAGGAGTCAAAGTGGAGGCTGGAAAAGACATATCTAAATGTCGAGAATTGTGAAAATAAATTTGTAGATGAAAAGGTGAGCATATTTTAGGGCAAGCAAGTGGCATGATAGTTAAGGCACTGAATTCCCCACATAGTTAATCTCAGTTCAAGTTTCAGACCCAGTGACTTGAGAATCACCCCAGGCATGTGTGTGGGTGTCCAAAATCTTGAGGAGAATGGAGAAGGGATTGTAACGTGTGGCCATTCCCCTTGGGAGGTGATTTCTCAATTCCCCTGTCTGTCTCTCTCCAGCAAGTGCATACATGCACCCTATGGCAAATAAATAAATAAAAATAAGGAAAAGAAAAAAATCATGTGACCATAATTTTGAATGTAAATGATGCTATAACATTGCTTGTGAAAGCACTTCTGAAATTTGTGTTATGTATTAGTGAACATATTTGTTTGCTAATGTATTTATATATTGTATATACATAAATCTCTGTGTCTTAGTTCATTTTTACATTACTAATAGAAATACTGGCTGAATTATAACAAAATAGAAATTAAGTGGCTCCTAATTCTAGTGGCTGGGAGACCCAAAGGCATCACAATATGGTGGAAGGCAGAGCAGAACAGATCATGGTATGTACCGTGTGACTTTCTCTGGGCTTCTGGTCTCACCCTCTCTTCCTATCTGCCTGCCATAAGTCAACCACTGGGGCCCCACTCTACTGACATCATCACATCCAAAGACCTCACCCTGAGACATCATGTATGAATTAGGTTTTTGCTTTCTTGATTAAAAGTGATATCTAATAGTTATTTTATTTGTACACCTTTGATTTCTAGTGAAATTTTTGTTATGCCAGGTCTCAGCCATTTATACTAGCTTCTATTAAGTCATTTTTATTAAGTTGTTTGTGTGAGCTGGTTTTACTCTTTTAAAAAAAAAAAAACTATTTTACTATTTAGCCCTATTTATTTATTTATTTTTAATTTGACCAGAGAGGGACACACACAGAAAGAGAGAGAGAGAGAGTGAAGAAGTAAGCTGCCAGGTCTGGGACTTCACTGTGGTCAGCCCTGTGGGAGTCTAGCACCCTTAATGACCACACCACCTGCCAACTCCAAGCTGGTTTCACTCTTAATGTAAAAGCTACTTATATATCCTGGGCATTAGTCAATGAAAACCTACCTAGATGTCCTAGATACTGAAATGATCATAGGATGTTAAAACCTTGATAAGACATTTTTCTGGACATAAAGGCAAAGTTACTTATGAATAAACAAATGGGAAATATCTAAATAAGTGGAAATTAGTAAAAGAAGCAAATTTTATCATTAAATACAATGTCTCAAATAACCTCACTGGATTGGATTATCAGATTTGAGAAAGCAGGGAAAAATAAGACAGCAAATTTAAAGACAAAGCAATCAAAATGACACAATCTGAAAAAGGATATATTTCATTATAGGTACAGATATATATAAGAATTGTCTCTATTATATAAATATAAATATACATGATATAAGCTTCACTAACTTATGAGACAACAGGTCTACAGAATGCTCCCAAATGTAGGTAATGCAAGTATTCTGAGCATGTGCAAAGTAGGTGAGGCTGTGCTGGGACATTTGGTAGGTTAGGTAGATTAAACACATTTTCAACCTACAGTATTTTCAATTTAGGATAGATTTATTGAGTTTTAGCCCATCCTAAGATAAGGAGCATTTGTACAAGCATTCAGAATCCCACAAGGAAAGTCAAAAGTGAATGGGAAAACATAGTTTATAATAGTTTTTCATCTATACATTTGCCACAATTGTCCCTCAAGAGCAGGGTAATCTCAGGAACATTTTTGTTTTGTTTTTTAATTCTTGAATATATTTCTCAAGAGTAATGACACATGCTTTCCAGTGTAGCTATCTACCATGTAAAAACACACTTTTTTTTTTTTTGGAGAGGTTTTTTTTGTTTTGTTTTATTTTTGTTTTTGTTTTTGTTTTTTTCTATAGGGCACCTGTGCTCACCAAAAAGACAGAGAGAGACAGAAAGCGAGAAATCACCCCCCAGGATTGATGGCCACGTCCCAATCCCTTCTCCTCCATTCTCCTCAGGATCTTGGGCACACATGCACATGCACCTGGCGTGAGTTTAAGCCACTGGGTCCAGGACTCGAACCACAGTCAACTATATGGGAGTTCAGCGACATAGCCATCACGCTAACTTCTGGTCTCCAAAACACTCTTGTCATTACAGTATCAGGAGCAACTAGGCTAGACAATCTGTTTTTTAATCTCATTTTCTGACAACTATCTCCCCACTATAACTATCTCTTGGAAGCCAAAGACAATAGTTTCTGGATCTTCAGAGACCTTCACTTTATAGATGGTAGCTTGCTTGCTTGTTTGTATAGATGTATGTATGTATGTATTTATGGTTTTTGCTATAGAGCATGTGTGTTTGCCAGAGAGAAAGAGAGACAATGAGAGAGAAAAAGTGAGGAGATAGCCATGCTGCAATCCCTTTTCCTCCGTTCTCCTCTTGGAATTTTGGGCACACACACATGCACTCAGTGTAATTTTTCAAATCTTCCGACCTGGGATTCAAACCATGGTTGACCATGCGGGAGTCCAGCATCTTAACCATCGTGTCACCTGCTGGCCCACCACTTTTTTTTTCTTCACCATTTCATCCAGTCCGCATTTTCCCTGTCTGTAGATATAAAAGTCTATTGTCTTCTATGAATCCTTCCACACTCCTCATTCCTTTAGCCTTGTCCTACTCTGAAACTCCAACCTGATAATCTGTGTTATTTGAGCCTCCATTCAATAAAGTAAACATCATTAGAGAATGCACAGAACTATGCTAGCTAGTTTTAATTTAAATTTATATTCATGAACTTCAATGCTTATTTAATACTGTCTACTAAATATTTCCTGTGAGTTTATGTTTTCAGTCTCACAGAACATACTACATATATTATGTCTTCTGTTCAAACTTTTAGCATTTTTTTCCTGCTCTTATCCAGTCAGTCAATAACTTTCTATAATTTTTCACCACTTGAAAAATGACTAGCAAGGGAATCAGCAGTTAGCGTAATGGCTATGTCGCCGGACTCCCATGTAGTTGACCGCAGTTCGTGTCCCGGACCCGGTGGCTTAAAACTCACGCCGGGCGCGTGTGCGTGCGTGCCCAAGATCCCGAGAGGAGAATGGAGGAGAAGGGATTGCGGCGTGACCATCCCCCCTGGGGGGGTGATTTCTCCCTTTCTGTCTCTATGTCTCTCTCTGTCTGTCTGGTGAGCGCACACACCCTATAGAGAAAATCTCTCAAAAAAAAAAAATGACTAGCAAGAGTTTACTTGTCTTCACTCTGTTGTATTTATGAACTTCTTTACATCTAGATTCATGTGCTCTGTCTTCCCCACTGTTAAATTGACCATCTCTCTTGTTTTCTCCTAAAGCTTTTTTGTTTTTTAGAGATTTTGCTATAGGACACATGTGCCTGCCAGAAAGACAGAGAGAGACAGAGAAACAGAAAGTGAGAAATCACCCCCCAGGGGGAATGGCCATGCCACAATCCCTTCTCCTCCATTCTCTTCTTGGGATCTTGGGCATGCATGCACACGCGCCCAATGTGAGATTAAGCCGCTGAGTCCGAGACTCAAACTGTGGTCAACTACAAGGGAGTCCAGCAACATAGCCATTCTGCCAACTGCTGGTCTCTCAGATAGAGCTTTTAACCTATGGCCACCTAACCAACTTGTATTTGAGTGTCATTTATTTCACTTCCAAATGCCTACAGGAGCTTTCCTCCAGTAGCTGTCTTCTTTCTCCAAAATGGTCAATGTCTAATTCACGGCTAAAATAAATTCAGTAATCTAGAAAAGTGTCTTGGAAGGATGTTTATATTCAAGATCCTATGTACCCACATTTTTTTTTACTCCAATCTAACTTTCATATCCCTTTCCCCACTAAACATAAGTCTTTTTTCCAACCCTTTATCTCATTCTACCCTTGCTATCTATTCTACTCCCAAGTCTTTCTCATCACGATAAATGACTCCATTATTTAGTCAAACATGTAAGAAAGTTAAGAATCACTCTGAATACCTCAGTTTTCTTCTCCTCCGATATCCATCATACTACTGCGGTTCTAGTCAAAATTACCAACATTTCCACTTAGACAATACCAGTGATCTCCCACCTGGGCTTTCTCCTTTAAATATAACCACCTACAATTCCTTATCATCCAAAGTAGAGTTATCCTTAGTAACCAAAATTTTGTCTTGGTAATTCTCTCCTTGAAACTCTGCAATTGGCTGACTGTGGTTTGAATCCCAGACCTGGCAGCTTTCTCTCTCATTCTCACCCTTGCCCTGTCCCTCACTGGTCAAATTAAAATAAAAATAAATAAATAAATAAATAAATAAATAAAGTTAAATAAAATAATTCTTAAAAAGAAAAAAAAACTATGCAATTGAGGGACCAGCAGGTAGTTTGGTGGTTAAGGTGCTGGATCTCACATGGCTGAATCTGCAGTTTGAGTTCCAGACCTGGTGACTTAAAAATCATGCCGGGCATGTGTGTGTGTGTGTGTGTGTGTGTGTGTGTGTGTGTGTATGCCCAAAATCCTGAGAAGGTATTGAGGTATTGTGGCATGGCCATCCCCACTGGGGGGGTGATTTTTCACTTTCTCTCTCTGTCTCTCTCTGTGGAATGCAAGAAATCTACAGGAAAAACTTTTTTTAAAAAAATGAAAGAAAGAAAGAGAAATAAAAACAGAGAAAAGAATTCTGCAATGACTTTCCTTTTTTAAATTCTTTTTAATTTTTAATTTTTTAAAAAATTTATTTACAATGACTTTCCTTTTTATAGTTAGAATGTATTCCGAACTCTTAATCACATCTGCAGCCCTGATTAAGGAGTGCGAATCCCACATGGTCAACCTTGATTCACCCAGGACTGGTGGCTTGAAAAACATGCTGGGTGCATATGTGCGTATATGCCCAATCCCACAGGAGGGAAAAATGGAGGAGAAGGGAGTGCGGTGTGACCACATCCCATTGTGAGGCATTCTCTTCCTCTCTGTTTCTGTCTCTGGTGAGCACACGCGATTTCTCGCACCAATTAAAAAGTAGTCACCCACGTGCATACAGTATGTTTTACTTTATAAATCACAAAATTACCTATTTTTAGTGTCATCTGAAACTGAGATGCATGTATTATCATTATCTCCAAAGCACAGAGACCCAGACGGATCATGAGACTTACCCAAGGTCACATTTTAGAATAAACGCAAAGCTATTACTTGAACATATTTTTTTAAACTTCTAGTTAAATATTTTCTCTACTTCCCTATGTCACTCCTGCCAATATTTAAAAGTAATTAATATTCCCACTGTCTTCTCTGCTCCAAGCCAAGATCCCTTGGCTGATGTTTGCAGTTAATCTGATTAATACAAATAATTGTCCCAAGTTTTTTTTTTTTTTAATAATTTTTACTCTTCTTTCTTTATATTTTACCTTGGATTTGGAGTTTGGGGCTTCTTAATAAGTATAAATCTAAGGAGAATAATATTAGTGGTGAGGAGTATAAGAATTATATATGAGAAATGATATTAAAAGTCTGCAGATATTTTATCTCTAAGAGAATGTCAACTGCCTTTAAATATGTGAATAATTTTAGAAAATTCTACATACTGTGCCTAGCTCCAGATAACTAAATTTCCAGTTAGGAGGAAATTAATTTTATTCTATTTTACCTGGCATAGATCAAGTTGAATATTTCATTATATCCTGAACCCTTTGAATGAATAGAAGAATTAATGAGGAAGATTTTTCAAAGTCACAACTTTCCAAAATGAAAATAATCTACAGGCATGATCCGAAACACTTTCCTCTCAAACTCTTACATCGATCAGTTTTTCCTGGCTCATGTGTTCATCCATTTTCTGCTCTTTCTGATTCCTGTTTTAAAAGTTATTTTCCCCTATTAAAAATATGACTTTTAAGTAGTAGGAAGGAGGGGGTCATGGAAAATACAAACAAAACATTTAATATATGCAAAGATGAAACATTATCTGTGGATGAAAATACATAGGGTAGAATCTTTGGCTTAACTAATAGGCATTGAACATATTTTTTTAAACTTCTAGTTAAATATTTTCTCTACTTCCCTATGTCACTCCTGCCAATATTTAAAAGTAATTAATATTCCCACTGTCTTCTCTGCTCCAAGCCAAGATCCCTTGGCTGATGTTTGCAGTTAATCTGATTAATACAAATAATTGTCCCAAGTTTTTTTTTTTTTTTTAATAATTTTTACTCTTCTTTCTTTATATTTTACCTTGGATTTGGAGTTTGGGGCTTCTTAATAAGTATAAATCTAAGGAGAATAATATTAGTGGTGAGGAGTATAAGAATTATATATGAGAAATGATATTAAAAGTCTGCAGATATTTTATCTCTAAGAGAATGTCAACTGCCTTTAAATATGTGAATAATTTTAGAAAATTCTACATACTGTGCCTAGCTCCAGATAACTAAATTTCCAGTTAGGAGGAAATTAATTTTATTCTATTTTACCTGGCATAGATCAAGTTGAATATTTCATTATATCCTGAACCCTTTGAATGAATAGAAGAATTAATGAGGAAGATTTTTCAAAGTCACAACTTTCCAAAATGAAAATAATCTACAGGCATGATCCGAAACACTTTCCTCTCAAACTCTTACATCGATCAGTTTTTCCTGGCTCATGTGTTCATCCATTTTCTGCTCTTTCTGATTCCTGTTTTAAAAGTTATTTTCCCCTATTAAAAATATGACTTTTAAGTAGTAGGAAGGAGGGGGTCATGGAAAATACAAACAAAACATTTAATATATGCAAAGATGAAACATTATCTGTGGATGAAAATACATAGGGTAGAATCTTTGGCTTAACTAATAGGCACGGTATTCATGCTGGGAAAAACAGGTTGTACACTATAAAAATATACAGCGATTGAATGCAAATAAAAAATGTAAAAGAATGGTTTTTATAATTGTCAAATAACAATTGTAGGGACCAGCAGTTAGTGTAAAGTCTATGTCGCTGGACTCCCACGTAGTCGACCACAGTTTGAGTCCCAGACCTGGTGGCTTAAACTTGCGCCAGGTGCGTGTGCGTGTGCGTGCGTGCTCAAGCTCCTGAGAGGAGAGTGGAGGAGTAGGCATGGCCATCCCCCCTGGGGGGTGATTTCTCGCTTTCTGTCTCTCTGTCTCTCTTTGTCTGTCTGGCAATCGCACACGCCCTATAGCAAAAATCTCTCCAAAAAAAAACTATTGTATATATTTATTTGAATAGCACAATGTTTTGAAATATGCACACATTGCAGAGTGGGACTTTGCCAATAAATTACTCCACATACTTAAAACTTTTTTATGGTGAGGAAGCTCAAAGTTTATTTTCTTAGTAATTTTCAAGAATGCTATGCATTATTAATTGTAGCCTCCACATTGTACAATCGACCTCTTGAACTTACTCCCCCTTTGACCAACATTTTGTCAATCACTCCAACATCTCATTTTCTATTTTAAGCCCTGACTATGCCCTTACTGGGTCTCTGAAATATATCAGTTAGGAATGTATTCATCTGCAACTTACAGACTATCCAGCAAAAATGTCATATGATGACATTTTGAAGTACATTCAGAGTCAATGCCAAAAAGAGTAAAGACAGTGATGGTCAGTGCCATGACACAGTAAGCTTGCTGTCACTAAGAGAAGCTGGGCTACTAGACCAACAAAAATTATACAGAAGGGGTTCTTGGTGAGCAGGGTTTTGTTCTTAATCAGCATAGGGATTTTTTTTTTCTTTTTTTGGAGAGGTTTTTGCTACAGGGCGTGTATGCTTGCTAGAGAGACAGAGAGACAGAAAGCATCCCAGAGGGATGGCCACACCGCAATCCCTTCTCCTCCATTCTCCTCTTGGGATCTTGGGCACGCACATACACGCACCTAGTGTGAGTTTAAGCCACTGGGTCTGGGACTCGAACCATGATCAGCTACATGGGAGTCCAGCGACATAACCATTACAATAACTGCTGGTCCCTAGAGGATTTATTGAAATGGAAATTTTAAAAGTGGGGCCAGGGAATCTGTATTTTTACAAGATTCCTAGATGATTCAAAATAAAAAGTTTGAGAACCAATTGTCCTTGTCCCTGTACTAGTCAGTTTCATTGTTAATAACAGAAAATACCTGCATCTGATAGTTTAGGAGTATCAGTTCATGGTGTGGAGGTCCAAGGTCCAGGAGTCACATCTGCAGGTGTCTTACGAAGTTCCAGGGCATCGCGTCAGGATGGCAAGAATATACAAGACTAGCTATGTCCATCCAATCTCTGTCTCATTCCCTCTCTCACCAGGAATCTATTATGGGTCCCCTGCCCTGATGACCTCAATCCTAATCTCCCAAAGAATGCATCCGGTTGGATCTGTTTCTCTGGAGAATTTTGATTAATACTTCCATGCGTTTCCCTCTCCCTATCTGTGAATAGTAGACAGTAATAACACCTACCTCATAAAGTAGCCATGAAATTCAGAGATAATACATGAAAGTGTATAAGACAGTGCTCAGCATTTTATAAGCAATCCATAAAATCAGCTATCGTGATCACATTATAAAAGGAACACTCAGGCTGTTCTATTATAAATGTCTTCAGGGCAATAACAGAAACAGCAAGATGGCTACATTTTCTACAGCATAGGTGAGAGATGAGGGTTTGTAAAGGTGGCAAAAGTGATATGTCAACAGCTAGGCATCAACACCCACCAATCCTGAGGCCACTAGTAAAGATACCCAGTTTAACTCGGTGTCAGTCTGACCTTTGAATATATCTTTGCTCTGATCTACTCTTGGGAGATGAACCATCTGTTGGTAAAGTTCTTTAAAAATACAAATTACAATTTTTTTTTTCCGAAAGTACTTCCCCAGCTACTGGAAAAATAGCTGCCTACAAAGAGTCAATATATAACCTCCAAAATGTTTACAAAATGTTCACAAAATAGTTACTTGAAGTAAATCTTAGAAACATGTCAGGTGAATATTCTCTTGATTCGTTTTAATTTAATTCTATTGATGAATGTTGAGGCTAATCACCTGTAATCGATTTCTATTGATTTGTGTCTACTTGAATTCAATTAAAACCTAGTGATATGGATTGAACAAATTAAATTACATAGACTAACTGGATTCTAAGTGCTCTCTGAGGTGGAGAACACGTATGGGGATGAGCACACTGTGGTGTGGCTTTAATAGAGGCTCCTGGGGTGATGGTGGTTGGAACATTATTAAAACACAACAAATATGCTGATTAATAAAAACACATTTTTAAAGAAAGATAAATTATATAGGTCTTGTAGTTACATTGAATTCCCTGGATCCATCATCTTTAAGTAATTGGGGGTTGGTTCTAAGGACTGCTATTCTAATGGAGTTTGTCTTTAATTGTAAAAGATGAGGGGTGCATCTGGGCAGAAAAAGGAGAAGGTAGAGGATGCTAACACTGACTCCACACTGGGAGATTCCCTTGTACTTCTTTGTTTTTTTGAAAGTTAATACTCAGTTGGGACCAGCAGATGGTATAATGGTTACATTACTGGACTCCCACACAGTCTATACCAGTTTGAGTCCTGGATCTAGTGGTTTAAAACTCATGCTAGGCTCATGTGCATGCATACCCAATATCCTGAGGGGAGAATGAAGGAAAAGGGATTGTAGCATGGACATACACCCTGGAGGCTGATTTCTCACTATCTCTCTGTCTGTCACTGTTTCTACAGTGAGTGCATGCTCCCTACAGCATAAATCTCTCTCAAAAAAGGGTTAATACTCAGAATAAACCTACAAATAAGTGATTGTTTTGAATGTATCTTGTGTAACATTTCAGATTCAGATTGCTTATCCTTTATTTCCAGTACACTTGCAATGAGCTATATTGCAATGTGGATCCTACCAGTACAACGTCCCCAGATCCATAACAGTCTTATTTATCTCTTGGGGCTTCTCTGTTAATACAACTGTAAGGGACATCAGAGGAATTTACTGGAGGTTAATACATGTACAAACCAGAAATGCAGGACTGAAGCAAGTCAGCTCGAGGTTTAACAGGATGGCAGCCATTTTGAAATAAAGGCCTCTGTTCAAGGAATGATCAGATGAAAAACCAGGAATGGGTATTTAAAAAAAAGAAGACAGGAATCATAATAATTGGTCAAAGGAAAACAATTGACTTTGATTGATTGTAATGACAAATGATTTGCAGGTGCTTGTATCATGGATCTATTGGGTCTTTGGAAAAGCCATGGTGCATTTTTGCGTAGGAAAACATAGAAAATACATCATGGCTTTTCCGATGACTCAATATAAATAATGAGAACATGCTGAGCTTTATGAGAGTTTTCTGGTGATTGTGGACTATCTTCCTATAACCTGGTTGCAGAATCATATTTCCTTTTCCAGCCTCTGCCTCTTGTTTGATTGACTGCAAGTAGAAGTACCTAGACTTAGTTTGCTGATAACTGGAGAGTTGACATCCCAAGGAGTAAAAATGTCGAGTAAGGATTAATGGAAACTATTATTAACTTAGTGTTTTTGTCACCTGAATTTACATATTGAAGCCATAACCTCCTCTATGACATTATTTGAAGTGTATGGGGTGGGGCAGTCTGTTTTTTCTTTTTTTTTGGGGGGGGGAGATTTTCGCTATAGGGTGCGTGCGCTTGCCAGACAGACAGAGACATAGAGACAGAAAGCGAGAAATCACCTCCCAGGAGGGATGGTCACACCGCAATCCCTTCTCCATTCTCCTCTTGGGATCTTGGGCACACACGCACATGTGCCCGGTGTGAGTTTTAAGCCACCGGGTCCGGGATGCAAACCACAGTCGACGACGTGGGAGTCCAGCGACATAGCCATTTCGCTAACTGCTGGTTCCCAAGGGGGGGCAGTGTTTGACAGTTAGGTTTAGAAGAGGTCATGGAGGGTGGCCTCATGATAAAATCAGTGCCTTCATGATAAGAAATGTGAGTTCTCTTGCTCTCTCTCTCTCTCTCTCTCTCTCTGTCCCTCTTTCTCTCTGTGTGTATTAAAAGGACACAAGAAGATTGTCATCTACAAGACAGCCAAAAGACCCTCACCAGAAATCAATTCAGCCAGTACCCTGATCTTGAACTTCTCCATCACCAGAACTTTAAGAAAGAGATGTTGCTTAGGCCAAGGTTGTTAAGATAGTGTATCATAGCTGCATCTCTTAGTTTGTTCCTGCTGCTATAACAAAATACCTCAACTAGATAATTTATGAATAACAATATATCACTTATGGTCGTGGACCGAAAAGTCCAGGAAGAAGTTGCCAGAAGATTTAGTGTCTGTTGAGAGCCTGGTCCTCATGGATGGCACTTTTTATGTGTCCTCACTTGGTGGATGTGGCAAACCATCACTCTGAAGCCTGTTATTGGAGACACTAGTCTCATTAATGAGGGTAGAGCCCTCATGATCATATTAGTCCTCAAAGGCCTCACACTTAATACAATCTCCTCGCAGGTTCAGCTTTAAACATATAGTTTGGGGGAACACAAATCTTCAGATCATAGCACAGCCTGAGTAGACTAACAGCAATCAATGACTAATTACTTCTTCATTTCTTTTCTCTTCAATGGAAGTCCTGGTTACTTTTTAAAAATCTATTCAAGGAATTCCATAGGCTCAAAGAACCGGTCACTCAGCTCTATAAAACACCTTTAAATGGGTTTCCTTCAATCCCCAGCTTTGCTTCTGTACCTCCCTGCTGTCAGAAGAAAGTATTAGGTTATCAGTAAAGTCATGACATATTTTTCCATGTTTTTCTGTGCAAAAATGCATCATGACTTCCCCAACAACCCAATAGTTATAATTTGAGTCTTTATTTCAGGTTTGAGTTTTTGGGAAACAAAAGATAATCCAAATAGGTTGCCTTTGATTTGTAAGAAAGCATGTAGAACTCATACAGAGATGATTTAACAACTATTACACAAAATTTGTTAAACCAGAATTCAAATCAAGGTCTACATACCACAATGCCTCATGAGATGAAGGTCCAAGCAGCATAACTCATCACTCATCCTCACAGTCATCCATGATCTCTGATTCAATCCTTACAGTTTCTGCATCAATGTTCCTTGTCTGAGCTCCTACTAGCTCCCAAAGCTGGATGTGCTGATATCCATTTACCTGGGCAAGTTTCTAACTCACATCATGAGTGATTCAAGCATTTCAGACTCGTGTAACCTGGAATTAACTTCAGCTTCTCCACACTCCAACTGAGTTGTGTCCTTGGAATGTGACTCAGATATAGCATGCCCTGCTTGCCCTCTCATTGATCAGGAAGCCCTCTTAGATTTCCCACGACTGACTGTGGCAATCTGCCTGGAGGATCACTGCAGTTCCCTGGCCCTTGTCACTGAGATCACAACAGTCCTCATACCCCAGCAGATCCTAGTTATTTTTGGAATAATTTCCTAACTTGGGTTGTGCCTGACACACTACAGACCCCTAATAGCTGTCAGAAGGAAGGGAAGGTTGTAGAAAGAGATTGTCCAAAGCTAGGTAACAAAAATATCTCAGGGTAGTTAATTCAATGAGTATCAAACTCTGTGTTTTCCCATTCTAATAAGAAAATTGGTTTTAGACAAAGCAGATACTTCCTTGGAATCTGTCCTGGAAATTGGCAGCCACTAAAGAAGTTAAGTACTTACTCTGAAGCTCAGGGTACACTTACTTATCATTACCCATAGACATAGACTCAGTGTCTTCAGGTGTCTTCTTTTCTATCTTCCTTTCTTTCTTCTTCCCTCTCTCTTTTTCCTTTTTTGTTGCCTCAGCTTCCCAGGTAGCAGGGATTACCTCTCCACTCAGGAAAACAGACCTGGGCCTCCCATGTGGCCTCAGCCCTGCTGAGCAGCCTCATCTAGCAATAGCCTTGCTTCTGTGGCTGAGCTTTCAGGGTCTTTTCTGATGCTCACAGTATGGGTGCAATTTATTGACCATTTTTCTAGCTTTGGAATAAGGGTCCCTAAATTTTCACTTTTCACTTAGAGCTGCAAACTCTTGGGTTTATAATAAAATTTAAATTCTGGGGGATAGCCAAAGGCGTGGTGGTTAAGGCACTGGACTCCCACACGGCCGACTATGGTGCAAGTCCCAGACCTGGTGTCTTGAAAAACACACCAGATCCATGTGTGTGTGTGTGTGTGTGCCTAAAATCCAGAGAAGATAATGAAGAAGAAAGATGATGGTGTGGTCATCCTCCCAGGAGGTGATTTCTCACTTTCCCTTTCTCTGTTTCTCTCTGTCAAGCACACATGCCCTATGGCAAGAAAAAAAAATACAACCATTATATTCTAGGTCATGTCTTCTGCAAGTGCACATTCTAAGACTTTGGATAAGTCTTAGAAATATGTTCACATAGTTGGGGGCTAGCAGGTGGTGTGGTGGTTAAGGCGCTGGACACTCCCACATGTTCAGCCATGATTTGAGTGCCGGACCTGGTGGCTTGCTTTCTCACTTTCTTTTTCTTTCTTTCTGGGTGTGTCTTTCTCTCTGGTCAAATTAAAATAAAATGAATGAATAAATAAAATTAAATAAATAATTCTTTTAGAAAAAGAAATATGTTCACATAGTTGCTACATTTTGAGAAAATGTGCAAAACATATGTCATAGCACTTGAGTAAAACTGATTCCTTGTTGCATGTTTGCATAACACTTCCATACGCAGAGCATCATCTGGTCCATGTAACATCCCTGGGAGATTCTTATGGAAACATCATTATCACCAAACTGAATTAAGGATAATTCTGACTCTCTGTAGAACCATGCTGACTGTTTTCTTGATGCACAGCAGCTCTGATCTGCTAGTGTGCCTCTTCAACAGCACACTGTAAGTTCCTGGTGAATGGAATCCACACCTTACAAACTTTCGTCACCCCAGCGCTGACCTGGAGCTGGTCACCTAGTAGCAAAGCGTAAACGTCTCTTGTAAGACTTTACAGAAAACGTTACTTAACTAGCATTGTTTCTTTAACTAGTGATGATAATTTTCTCGTTTTCTGCTTTGTTTATTTTGTTTTGTTTTGTTTGGTTTTCCCTCGTTTTTTTCCTGCCCCTGCTAAAGACTGAAGGGCACAGGAATCAAAGGAGAGACAAAACAAAATATTTTGAAAAGCTTTTAGGAAATTGAGATCCACATAGTTTGCCTAATGAAGACCGGAGACATCTGTGAAGTCCTGGGTAACGAGCTCATTCTGCCTGGTAACTAAGGGGGTGGCTCTTATTCCAGCAGGTCAGAAACTCATCCATATGTTCACATTTTCAGTAGCATCTGGGCATTTCTACTTTGAATCCTAGAATATCAGAGTCAGAAAGGAACTTGGAGAGCATGTGTTCCAGAGCCTCCTTTCATGCTGAAGAAACTAGAATCCAGGGAGGACCCAGGGATATGCCAGAGATCACACGTTAAAGTTCGAATCAGAGCAAGGACTAGAAATCCTCACCCCATGGTTAACAATCCACTTCTCCCTAGATTCACACCCTCTCCTGGAATAAACTGTACCCCCAAATCTACACAGCATCTTTTCTTGAAGCTTATTCTCTTACTGTTGTCAGCTTTAGTAAAATTCCCTTCTTAAAACTTTCTCAGGATTTTCAGGACTGAATGCTTTCTCCTGTGCTTCTGTACCACCTCTCCTCCTCCTTCAGGGGCAGTTAGCCATTGGATTAGACCTACAATTTCCACGTGTGTATCTCCCAAATTACTCTATGATACAGTGACTGGGCTTTGTTTTCCATGCACCTCCAGCATCTCATAAAGTATATCTATGATAGTAATAAATGTTAAATACCAAAATGACACAGTTTGAATTTATTTCAGGTCCTTAAGTTGACAGCTGAGGATCTACTAAATATTGGGTTGTTGGGAAAGTCATGACTCGTTTGTGCATAGAAAAACATACAAAAATATATCGTGACTTTTCCGACAACCTAATAACTGTGTTTAATACCTATTCTGTGCCAGGTAGAGGTGCCCGGGGATGAAGCATGGAGAAAAACAGATAAGCACCCTCCTCGTGGAGCTTGCATCACAGAAGGAAAAGGAACGAAGCAGACAATAAATAAGTGAGCAATGAATAGCCAAAGGAGATAATTTTAGAAAGAGATAAGTAATCTCAGTCCTATAAGCAAAGACTAGCATAGCAGAATGGTGAGGCGAGACAAGAACAAACGCTTCAGAGAGGGTGTTACATAAAGCGTGTGTGAGAACCTGGGCTATCCTGTGTGGAATCTGGGAGAAGAGCTTTTCAGGCCAGGGAAACAGCAATAAGGCCTAAGGGAAGAGCAGATGGTGTAATAGTTACTTCACTGGACTCCCACATAGTTGACCATGGTTCAAGTCCTAGACCCGGAAGCTTAAAACTTATGCCAGGTGCACGTGCATGCATGCCCAAAATCCCAAGAGGTGAAAGAAGGAGAAGGGATTGCATGCAGTGTGGTCGCTCCCCCTGGGGGGGTGATTTTTCACTTTCTGTCTCTCTTTCTCTCTGATGAGCACATGCACCCTATGGCAAAAAGGTCTCTAAAAATAACAATAACAATAAGACCCAAGATAGCAGGGCTGTTTGAAAGGGTAGCGAGACGCATCACATATAAGGCAATAGCTTTCTTGGCTGTGAGTAGGAAAATGGGGTTATTATAAGTGAAATTTAGAAAGCATTGAAGGTTTTTTGTTTCTTCATTTTATTTATTTATTTATTTATCTATTTTTTGGAGAGGTTTTTCTATAGGGCATGTGCACTCGCCAGAAAGACAGAGAGACAAAAAGCAAGAAATCACCCCCCAGGGGGAGGATGGCCACAATCCCTTCTCCTCTACTCTCCTCTCAGGATCTTGGGCACGCACGCATACGTGCCCAGAGTGAGTTTAAGCCGCTGGGTCTGGGACTCGAATCACGATGGACTACACGGGAGTCCAGCGACATAGCCCTTACACCAACTGCTAGTCCCAGCATTGAAGGTTTTAATCAGGTGTGTGACTTCAACTATTCTCGTTTCAGAGTGCAAGGTGGATTTTAAAGCTAATCTAATGGAAAGTGAACATCTCGCAATGAAGCTGTTGTCCAGGTGAGAGAGGATGGTGACCCTGACTGGTGTGATAACAGTGTCAGTAGAAAGAAACACAAATAGGACTCGGTAGAAGATCTGCATTTTTGGAGTGAAGCTAAGCAAAGAGAGTGATCAAGAAAACCTGCTTTTGTTTTGTTTTATTTTATTTTTTAATTTGGGTAATTGAGTGGAGAGTGAAGCAGTTTACTGAACAGAAAAGGGAAAAGAGAAGTTTTAGGGAAATCAGTACTGTTACTCTGGACCTTCACAGTTTGGGGAATTTATAAATTCTATGTAACTGTCCTCCAAGAGATTGTATAAATGAGACCAGACTTCAAGAGAGTGGCAGTGCTAAAGCGAGATCTGGAAGTCATGAATGGGTAAGGATTCTACTTTAAGGCCCAGGCCTGAATGGGATCACCCAGGAAATGACATAAGAGGGATACGGAGAAGTTCAGACCTGAGCTCTCAGCACTCTAAAATAAAATGATTCCACAGGAGGCAGAGCCAGTGAATCCAAGGAAACCATAAGGCCAGTGAAGTAGGAGACATGGAAGTAAAGAACGTTAAAAGGTGGGTCTGATATGGAGAAGTCACATGAATAATGATATCTTCCCCTTATGAGTACTTACACTTTGCCCGTTAGTGAGAATCAGAGGCATTATATCCTCCTTCGAGGATAAGAGTTGAACTATGAATTTATCAGAAATGGGGGTTATTGGTTTTCTTCCTACTTTCAGAGCTGGCTCGTCTTCATTTTCTTGATATCTAAACCTTGCAGTGCCCATGGCTCACAGCTCTGGCTTTTTTTCTCATTTGTGCTCAATCTATTGCCAGAATTTTAATATCCTCTACAAGATGAGAATGCTCACATTGAATCTGAGTCCCAACTCCAATAAAGAGCTGTCAGCCAGCAGCTCTATTTGGATATTTGGTACCTAACTGAAGCTCAAAATGTCCAAACCTGAAACTATAGTTTCAAAGGCAGAACCAGCATGAAACTAATGAAGCTGGATTTAGGGTCCTTCACTCTCACTTTCCTCCAATTCCCAGTAGTTATTTGAAAATTCCTTTTTTTTTTTTTTTTTAGAGTTTTCAAATTGAATGAATCTTAGGCTCCCAGGATCTGGATCCAGCACTCTTCATTTCTCTAACTCCATCCTCCATCTCAGTTACTGAGAGCTCCATCCTCCCAGATGCTCAGGTCAAAAATCTTGAAATCATCCTGGATTCTTTTCATTCTCTCATATCCATATCACATGTCCTGTTCAACTCACCAGCAAACTCTGCCCACACCTTCACATTCCACCCAGAATCTAAACAGTTCATAATCTTGTCCTCATGCCGTTCACTCTAATTTCCATGACTTTGTCTCACCTGGGGAATTCAATAGCTAGGCAAGCCTGCTCCCTCTCACCCCTGACACTGTGTTCTATACCAATAGCATCTAGAACATTCCTTCTTCGTTGAAGGTCATATCATAGCACATCTGTGCTCAAAAAATTCTAAAAAAGAGGACCAGAGGTGGCGGTAAGGGACGCTGGACTCCCACATGGCTGACCACGGTTCGAGTCCCGGACCTAGCGGCTTGCTTTCTCATGTTCCTCTCTCTTGCTCTGTCCCTCTCTGGTCAAATGAAATAAATAAAGCTAAGTAAAATGAATTAAAAAAAAAAAAAACCTTCTAAAAATGTTTTCTTTTAAGAGTAACATCTCATGATGGACTCAAGACCTTTATGTCAGCTCCATGCCACCCTCCCACCCCTTGAATTACAATTTTCCTATGTTCTCACTCCAATAAGCAGACCTCCTTTTGATTATTGTTTCTATCACAGTCATAAGACCCTCAGCCTTCTTCCCAGACCTTGCAATCCCTCTTCTACCCTCCCGCAATACAGATACACAGGCCTAAATCACTGCTTCTGTCCATTTAGGTCTCCGCTCACATGCCACCTTACAGGAATCTCTGACTGCCCTGTGAAAGGCACACAGCCCCTCTCTGCGTCAGTTCACTCTGTGCATGTTCTGCTCTACCTTGTCATTGTACTTCTACCTGCAACAACAGTCTACAGTTACCTATGTTCTTTCCTCTCTCAACTAGGGTATAGTGCTGTAAGAATAGAGATTTGTTTTTAATTTTTTTTAATTTTTAAATTTCTATTGTATTCTGCATAGGCCATATTCTTGAAAAGTATTTTTTGAAGGAGGTGTAGGTTGAAAGCAATTCGAATAAATTGAGTGTGATATGCATTGATGTAGGTTAGAGGCAATTCTAATAAATGAAGTGTGATATGCATGTTCTGTGTAAACTTGGACCCTCTGTGAAAGTACTCACTGTGAGACGTGACTCCAGCCTGCATCTTAACAGTTTCCAGCCAGGGTAGTAGTGTTTCTTCAGCTCCTGTATTATGCTCTTCGCTCTTCTCAAAGGCTTCTCTGTCTTAGAATTCTAAGCTTTTAAGCTTTCTACCCTCCCCCTGAACATTCGGCTCTCTGAAATGGATCAGATAATCATTTATTCACCCCTGGGTGAGCATTTATGTCAGCGAGGACTTGCCTGTCACCGGGATAAATGCATTATACACCTCAGGTTCAGTGTGAAATAAAATGCTCTGTCTTCTGATAAAGAATTTTCTTTCCTCTTCTTTTCTTTTTTCTGTCTTTTTTTTTTTTTTCTTTAGACAGCAGCAGCAGTGTGGAAAGATTTATTTAAAATAAAGCAGAGTCTCTTATTCCCCTAAAACCTTCAACTTGTAAAATAGCATGATGACTAGGGAGAAGCCAGGCCTGGAAACTGAGGAATCGCCCTTCTGTCTGACCTCTATCTTTACTGAGGCCATGGGGGAGATTGGGGAGATGTCTGAAACGGCCCAACTTCTCAGTTCCTCTGCAACACATTTACTGATACAGGC
The DNA here is from genome assembly GCF_000334495.1 of Tupaia belangeri chinensis. Lineage (NCBI taxonomy): Eukaryota > Metazoa > Chordata > Mammalia > Scandentia > Tupaiidae > Tupaia > Tupaia belangeri. Next base: position 4,910,476 of record NW_006159829.1, on the reverse strand, counting down.
TGGGATTGCTGGGGGCGGGGGAAGGGGGCAACAAAGCTCCTCAGCCCTGAGCATCTATAGCCTGAATACCCAGAGGATGACACCTTGTACTCCACAGGACATCATGATGCAGCCTTAAAAAATGCAAACTTAGATGAAATAAAGACTATGAATTAAAAACTAAATGAAAGATAATAAGAAGTAAAAAATTAGGTAGGGTAAAAAATATAAAAATGAGAGGTGAGAACATAGAATTGTTTTAATTACACAAGTAAACTAAAAGAATGTATCACTATAGAACAAAATTAAAAGCAAACTAGAGGGAAAAAGAAGTACATAAATCTTAGATAATGTTAAAAATAATAAATTACTTATGAGAAGTAAAAAAGAAGAGCCAATAAAAACTAACTCAAAATAGAAACTAAAAGAAAAAGAAGTAAAATATAGAAAATTCAAACTACTAGAAATAATATTTAGGAAAGGAAAAATAGAAGAGTTGTGGGTAAATGAAGACAAAAATGAGAAAAACAGAAGAGGAAATCAAGAAGAAATGGAGAAAATCCATCATAAAAATCAAAGCAACATAAAATGTATTAAGGAAAACAAATTATAAAATTAAAATGTACTTTTATAAAAAAGAGAAGAAAGAAATATTAAAACTGAGGGAAAAACATAGTGATTAAAAGTCCTGAATAATCAAAGTACAATTTTAATAAAAAAGAAGATGCATAAGAAAGCAATGAAAATAGTCAATAGAATAAAGGCAACAAAGTAAAAAACATTAAGTGATCACTGAAAAATAAGACAAAGAAAGCCAAGAAATCAAGAGAAGAAAGAAATGGAAGAATGGGTATATGTGCTTGCTCTCGTCCTCTAAACAGGAACGGGGAGCCTAACTCCTTTGTTGCAACCACAAGAGTCCTGCCTTGAGCTGAAGTTGTTGATTTCAGTTTTGGAGAAAACAGAGGGTTTTGTAGTGAACAGAATTCTGATGAAGCTCTTTGTTTTTCTTCTTTGTTTTTGTCTTCTTTCCTTTTCTCTCTCTCTCTCTCTCTCTCTCTCTCTCTCTTTCTCTCTCTCTCTCTCTTTCTCTCTCTCTTTTAACAGCTAAACTTCCTGATGGATAAACTAATATTATTTAAGCCCTGAACTACTGACACTTCTTACCTGAAACAAGATTGTAGACATAAGAGTTCCCGGCAGAGGAAGATGATGAGAGAGAAGAGGATAAAGAATGAGAAGAATGGGAAAGAAAACATAATCAAACAATAGAATGATAATATAAAATAACTAGAAATAAATGAATATGTGGACAAAAAGGAAAGAAGGCAGGCAGGAAGGAAGGCAATGTGAAAGGAAGAAAAAAATAAAGGGGAACAATTTTAACAAGGACAAGAAAGAAAAAAATTTAAAGAAGAAAAATAAGATAAGAAAAGAAAAGATACATTGTCCTGAAATCTGGCTATCATCGAAGCACCTCTGCTATTGACCTTCAGAAGCTGAGATCACCGCCAAGGAAAAGAAGTAGTAGTTATCACTCAGAAACAACTATTTCTCTTGTCTTAGTCAAGGTGCGAAGCATCTGTAAGGAGTTCTGGAAAAGCATCAAGATAGAGCTAAGTTTCTTTTCTTTTTCCTTTATTTTAAATTTATTTATTTATTTCTTCCTTGAGAGAGCATCAGAGAGACAGACACCCCCAACAGGATCCCCATGCCATGATCCACCCTAGCCTGGACCATGGGTACAACCATGTGTGCTCAGTGCACTCAACAAGGTCCTAGGATATTAACCCAGGACCTTGTCCATGTGGGTGCAGTTACCTTACCACTGTGCCACCACCTGGTGCATAGCTTTCAGAATCATTATTTTATCTGTAATATTACATCCCTCTCAAAAAATATTAATGTTCTGGAGATGAAGGAATTTAGAAAATACCACGCCAGAATTCATATGTCTCATCGATATGTTGATTATTTCAAGTAGAATGAAATAACCAATGCATACAGAGACTCTCTGAATTTCCCTTATGGGACTAAAGGCAGATTCTCTGAAAGAAACCAATTGTCATGTTTACTCTCCCTGGAGGATTTTTATCTATTAGGGAAAATTAACAGAAGTGGGACCTACATGAGTTTGGAAGTTGATGCCTTGTTCAGACAGCTTTTCAGGTTTTACCTGTTTTTCTGCAGGACTAGTGCTTTCTTTTTTTGTTTTTGTTTTTGTTTTATTTTGGGGAGAATTTTGCTATAGAGTGCATACATTTGCTAGCGAGACAGAGATAGACAGAAAGCAAGAAATCACTCCCTGGGGGAAATGGTCAGGCTACAATCCCTTCTCTTCCTTTCTCCTCTGTAGAAATTTTGGGCACATATACACACACACCTGGTGCGAGTTTAAAGCTGCTGGGTCCAGACTCAAACCACAGTTGGCCATTTAGGGAGTCCAATGCCTCAACCACTATGTCACCTGCTGGCCTCCAAATTTAAAGATAAGGGTATGATGTTGTCTTGAAAGTAACTTAAAATGGCAATTGATAAAGGATATCACTGCCTTTTCTTTGGCTCTGTTGTTGCTGCTAGAAGGTATCTCCTGATTTATATTTATTTTCCACAAGAACATCTCTTTTTTTTCACTTTTTTTTATTTGTACATTAAATCACTATACATCATTTAGGTTGTGAAGAGATTTTACCCAGCATGATTTATACCTCAGTCCAGCCCAGCTGAGACTATTATACACATCCTCAACAGATAATAAACCTTATCTGTGTCCCACAAATGTCTTACCTATTTTCCCCCAAAATTTTCTTTTCTACACTCTTCCTCTCCCACACTCTCTTTCCACTTTGTCTCTAGTGTCCATTACAATTTTTAATACTTTTATGTTCTCCAGTCTTTCAGTCTCTACCATAGAGTGCGGACAGTCAATACATGTTAAGCCGAGACATACCGTGTTTCTCTTTCATAGCCTGACTTGCTCCACTAAGCCACACATCTTCCATATTCATCCACTTTCTATCAAATTCCAGGGTCTTGTTTTTTATGGCTGAATAGTATTCCATGGAGTATATGTGCCACAATTTTTCAATCTATTCATCAGTTTGTGGATATTTGGATTGGTTCCAAGTCTTAGCAATCATGAATAATGCTACAATGAAAATAGTTGTGCAAGCACTTTCCTGCACTAGTGCTCTCCTGTCCTTTGGGTAGATACCCAGGAGTGGAATTGCTGGATCATATGGAGGTTCCTCAAAGACCTTCAAATAGAACTACCATATGATCCAGCAATTCCACTCAAGAGCATCTCTTTTAATTGAAGTGTTGCTAGATATCCAACAGTTTTGAAGACTCTTAACTATGGGGTAAATAAGACTAAGAAATGGAAACTTCTAGTGGCAGGGTGAAATGTGAATGAGTGAGTACACAGAGCAGTGAAGCTCTCACATTTCACAATGTCTGTTGTTACTGTCTCAGGCAGTTGTCCAGAACATATCTGCTGAGGTCCAGGACCATCATTCCTAAGAGCTGGTTATAGCCCATTATGGGTTAGGCTATGCAGATGTGGACCATCTAGAGTAGCAGAGGGATGTATAATACCTAAGTGTTTTAGGAGATTTAAGGCATGACACAGGACTCTGGTACTGATGGTACTTTTAAATAAAAAATCATCTTTCCAAAGAGAAAATACCACTTGATAAAATAAAAATCAAGCACATAATTATAAATATGTTTGCAATGGAGAAGTGATTATATTTGAATTAGAAAGGACTGGACTGGTCACTGATATCAACAATTACAACATCTCTGTGAAAATGTGCCCTTCTTGAGAGCCAGACAGTAGCTCAGTGGTGACACGGGAAGGTTCTGGGTTTGCACCCAAAGACCTCTCTGTACACGACAGGCATGTGTACATCATAACCGGGGGCTGGCTGTAGGAGGCATGGATCATGGTATGAAGGGAAGAAAGGAAAAGTAAGTCCCTTTGATTAATTCTTGAGCAAGGTCATTGCCTGATACATGAAACATAGTCACAGTAGGTAAAAGATGAATAAAATATTTTAACATTCTTATGAAAAGATGACCATTTTTTAAGTTCATCCAGGTCCCTAATTATGACACTGGTAACTTATTACAGTTTAACCTCCAGCAATAACACTAACCATGGCTTCCAGTACCCCAAGTCTTGTTACTCCTGCATCACCAGGAATCGTGGCCCTGCCATTGCTAAACTGTATGTTTCATTTGAAACACCCTCTCCCCAATTTCTGGTGCCAAAACCATAAAGGAAGAAAAGGGGTGGAAAGTAGTTCACTGAGGACTCCTGAATGAAGTTGCCTTCTTTACATCAAGGAAACAAATTGATTTAAGAAATACCGTGGATATTGGATTAAGACAACTGAATTCTAGTCCATAAATTCCCTTCCACGTCTTACTTTCCATGTTTAGAAGTTACTCTGGCTCTTGACACAACAGATATTTAGAACAGACACCAATGAGGTCAGATCGTGTAGGTTCGGATTCTTCCAGGAGCGGCCACAAGGCAAAAACTCAGATTCATGGAGTTTATTTGGAAGTTGCAGAGACCACACAGTAAAGCAGTGGGAGATAGGTGGAGAATGAGTTACCAAGTCACTGTGGGTAACTGGAGCTTAATCTTGTGGAGGAAGTTCTGGAAAACTGTGGAATTATTCCAAATGAGGTCCACACAACTAGATCCTTTATAAACCAACTCTTACCCGCACTGGACAGATAACTGCTCTGCTAGGCAGAGCATCTTCCACAGCTTTGGAGAAATTCCTCTGTCCAAGGAATTATGTTGTTGGCAGCTGGAAGTCAAGGCCTGGGGAATAAGGACAGGACAGGTGCAACAACTACGACAAAGTGATTATTGAAGGGACCAGCAGATGGTGTAATGCTTATGTCACTGGACTCCCACACAGTCGACTGCACTTTGAGTCCTGTACCTGGTGGCTTAAACTTCATGCCAGGCATCTGTGCATATGTGTCCAAGACCCCAAGAGGAGAATGGAGGCTTAGAAGGGATTGTGGCATGGCCATCCCCCCACAGGGTGATTTTGTGCTTTCTGTCTTCAGTGAGTGCACGTGTCCTATAGCAAACACCTCTTTCTAAAAAAATAAAAAAGAAAAGAAAAACAAAGTGACTAGTGAAACACCACCACAAACTTATCATCTGCTCAACATTTATTTGTGTTAGGATTTTTCATGCATTATCTCTAAGCTTCCTACCACCCTTTGGGTAAGCATTAACTTTCCTCATTTACAGATCAGAAAATAGTCTTAGGGAAATGAAGTGACTTCCAGAGTAAACAACTAGAAATGCCAAGGGTTTAGTCAAATGGAGGTTTCTGTGATAGATTCCTTGACCTTTGGGTCTGTAAGAAAGTGTAACGATGAAAATTATCTCTAGAGAAAGAAGGAGAAGAAAAAGTTGAAGCTGGCACTCCAGACAGTGTTGCTGCCAGCAAAGCAGAGGGCTAGTCTCAAAACTGCCCTCATCTCAGATTTGGCACTGCCAGCGAGCTTCTGAAATAAAACGCTGTCCCTTTCTCCCCCTGCCTCCAAACCACCACTTTTCTGGAATTTTCTTGGGGCCTCTCCCAAAATCTCCAGGCCTTTTCGCCTTGGAAGTTTTTACTATTGTTCCCCCTGAGAAAGCAGTCAATAAACTTTAGAAACTATGGGAAATTGCAACGTTTCCATAATTGCTACCTTTGTTTTATAATGATAGAATACATTAGGATCTAGTAGTAACATTATTTAAAAATCATGGGCTTTATGGCAGGAACTACTAGGCACTTTTACTCCACTCAGTCTACAGTTCTCTCACCAGCTTTTTCGGACATTGGCGGGACATTTTAGCTAGCCCTGCTCCCAACCTAAATGTGAATTTTGCCCTAGTCCATGCCAAAGCCTGAAGTGAGGCAGATTAGATTCCCTAGAAATAAGTCCCAGAAAATCGCCATGCATCACGTCACAGTACATTGACTTTAGTTTATTTACAGGCAAAGAGCCTGTTGCTGGTTCAGAAAAGGAAAGGAGATACAAGACACCTGGGTTGGAGACAGGAGGGTGTTACTCATGGTAAAGCAGGCAGTATCAGCGTCACTCCTAGCCTTGCTTTCCGCTGCTCCTAAATGCCACGGGAGAGGGTTGGATATAAAGCCTGAACGGACATTATACACTCAGAGGGGTTGCTCTCAGCAGAGGAGCCTCAGACTTGGGGAATCTACAACTTTCATAGCACGGTGGAAACAAGCCTGCTGTTTGTCCAGAAAGAACAAGGTTATCAGCTACATAAACGTTAAAACATGACTTGGGTAAGAAGTTCTCCGAATTCTGTGATCCTGGCACAGCCAGCAATGCCTGCAG
>NW_006159829.1:4903838-4904076 GCF_000334495.1 Tupaia belangeri chinensis | reverse complement strand
AGTGCAACAGGCCACAGGGCACTGGCTTTCCCAAGTGGAAATCCTATCACAGGCAACTTGGGCAACGTGTTCCTTAGGGCACATGATGAAACTTTGCTGTGTTTAGAGTAGCTAAAGGACAAAAATATTTACTTACATTAATTGAAATACAAAATAATTTTGCATGCAATATATTCACAATGATATACCATGATTTCACAATGTTTGAATGACTGCTTACCATTGCCTGCATTCCTGG
>NW_006159829.1:4878713-4903813 GCF_000334495.1 Tupaia belangeri chinensis | reverse complement strand
TTAGGGTAGCCATCTGGAACCTACTTCTAAAGGGTGCTGTCTGTGTTGCCAAAGGATAAGCATATTAACAGTGGGAAGTCACAGCCACCTTCCTCTCAAAAAAGAAATGTATACAAATAAGTTTTTTGAAAGATTATTTACAGATAAAAAATCTTAAAATTGTATGATCTTACAATCCCGCTAAATTTGTAAAAAGAATCCACTAAGATTCTTTTTACAATCTTAGCAGGACTGCTGGTCCTGCTAACTATGGAACTAGCAGTTAGCATAATGGCTATGTCACTGGACTCCCATGTAGTCGACTGTAGTTCGAGTCCTGGACCCGGTGGCTTAAACTCACACGGGGTACGTGTGCATGTGTACCCAAGATCCTGAGAGGAGAATGGAGGAGACGGGATTGCAGCGTGGCTGTCCTCCCTGAGGGGAGATTTCTTGCTTTCTGTTTCTCTGTCTTTCCAGCAAGCGCACGCGCCCTATAGCAAGAGCCTCTAAAAGAAAAGAAGAAAGATTTTGCCCACAGGGCATGTGAACTCACCAGAGAGACAGAACACAATAAATCACCTCCCCCAGAGGGATGGCCATGCCACAATCCAGATTTGGGGCATGCACACATATGTACCCAGCTTGAATTTCAAGTCACCAGGTTTGAGACTCAAACCATGGTAGACCACATGGGAGTCTAGCACCTCAACCACGCCATCTCCTGGCCCCCAAAATGCTTAAGCATAGGCCAGCCAGTGGCATGTTGCTTAAGGTGGCTGGATCCTACATGGCCAATAGCACAATTCAAGTCTCAGCTTGAAGAAACATGCCAGGCACATGTGTATGCTTGTCCAAAATTCTGAAAGGAAAAATAGAGAAGAGATTGCAATATGACCATCCTCCATAGAGGATATTTCTCTCTTGGCCTATCTCTTTGTATCTCTCTCCCTCTCTGGCACTTACCCTCTGTCAAATTTTTAAAAATAATTTAAAAGATTACACGAATTTGTGTTTTAAAGTAAAAAAAAACCAACTCATATGCTTAATCCTTTTGACTTTCTCATTTATTCAGTCAACAAAAATACATTAAAAATTCTGGAGTATCTTGGCACAAATAGAGTGTAGATCATTCTACTTGGGCCTAGGACACTTATTTTCAAGGGTTTCACATAAAGAAAACCCTTTAATTGGGATATTGAATTGGGAAGCATACCAGATTCAGAATAAGCATGACAGAAAAGGGCTGCCTAAAAGATACCAAGCATTTGGAAGAAGTTTGACATGAAAATTCATGCTGTGTTTCCCAGACTTCTCAACATGTGATGAATATAGGATGAGAAACTCAAGTAATTATGAGACAACTGGGTATGTGTCCCTTCCTCCTGGCAGCCTGCATTCCAGCATTCACCCTCATGCAGATCCCGTTTGCTGACTCCCACTGTCTACTATGTTAACTGCTCTCCTACACGCTTCACCTTTATAGTAAAATGACAGCCAAGTGGGGGAAAGAATCCTGACAGCCTTTTCATCAATGAGGAGAGGGATTCCTCATCACTGAAGGATGTGCTAAGGGAAGGGGGAGAAACCACCTGAAATTTGTGTTTTCTAATTAGCAACAGCAACAGTAATCATCTACAAGGAGCATCTCCATTTGCACATTCTGCCCCATTTGAACTTCCCAGTAACCTTATGGGATGAGTATTAACTGTGGCCCATAGATTAAGGAACTGTGACTGAGAGACATGACATGACTTCTCAAGACTGTTTAGGAAGTGATGGAGGCAGGTATTCCGCTTCCTGAGTCAGGTCCTGTTCATCAAATTGAAGGGCCTGAGATGCAAGTTGCAAACCGCCTCCTGAGATGAGGCTGATGTTCTCTGGATGGGGACAGAGTTGCCCATTTGGGAAGTACCTAACTACAAATAGACAGAGGCTTTCCTCTTTTTAACTAGACAACATAGTATGAGTTGCTAAAACACCTTGCAACCTTGCATTCACCTAGCATTTGCCATTTGCACTCACTCAACTAGACAAAAAGAACTGACATTTTTTTTTTTTTTGTAAGAGATATTTTTGCTATAGGGCACACATGCTCACTGGAGAGAAAGAGTGCCAGAAAGCAAGAAATCACCTCCCAAGGAGTGATACCACAATACCTTCTCCATTCTCCTCTCAGGATTTTGGGTACACACACACATGCCCCTGGTGTGTTTTAAGCCACTGGGTCCAAGACTCAAAACCACTGTTGACCATGTGGGAGCCCAGTGATGTAGCCATTACACCATCTGCTGGTCCCAAATTAGCATATACTTTCAAAAAAATTTAACAAAGAACAAAAGACAGCAATTTATCATAAGGTTCCCACCTAGGAAATTCCACAGTGGAAGATTACAGAGTGTAAGGTAAGCATTCTCCACTAGTTAGGAGGAAAAGGTCCCTCTCATCACCCCAGGCCACATTCTTTCATCATCGTCATCATCCCTCCTCTCCTCACATCTCTTTCTTGCTCCTCTACCCTTTTTTCACTTTCCTCTTTCTTCTACTTTCTTTTCCTTTACCTCCTTCCACACACAACACACACACTCGCACATTTCATAAGAGATAAGAGAGACTTCTTTTTCATTTTTAAGGCAATTATTCCAATATGTTATTGACTTCAAGAAGTCTCATCTCAGAAGCTTAAAATATGAAATATCTCTTTTATTCCCTCCTGCCTTCACTCTCCTTAGTATTTCTTAATTTCATGGCTAGCTCTTGCCTTTGATTGAAAATGACAGTTTTGGAGGACTAGAGATGAGCACTGTCATTGTCTTTGCAATGATTCAATCTATCGAAAAGAAAAAAAATCACGCAGGCTGGAGGGCAGGCTCCGTCCAGAGATGGAGCCATAGAACCATTTTCCTTGCAGAGTTATTTTTGTGTATTGAGTTCATGTCTAATTTTCTGGAGTGCTGAATCTCAAGATTGAAAGAAGTACTTGTGTGTCCCTGACCAAGTATATTAGTTGGCTGCCTTCAGATGCAGAATTGCATGACTTCAAATAACACAGACTCTACAACTTAAATTTGAAAATGAGAGAGAAAAGGAGAGAGAAACAGCTATGTGGCATTTATCCCACAGAGCAGAGAGAGGTTTAAGCCTCAAATCAAAGGTTAAGGGTAGCACAAACCCTGGGTTTATGCTAGAAGATCCCTTTTCTCCCACAATAGACAAAAGGTGAAATATAATTGAAGTCAGCATACTCACTTTAAACTCATGTTGACTTGTTTTGTGAGACAATGTGAAACTACCAAAGATTCAGCAAAGGCAGTTGAGTAGAGAGTGACAAGACCATGCAGGAGGTGTGTCTCTGTTTTCTAGTTTCCCCAAGTGGCAAGGGAGAGTGGCCTGTGCAAACTCATTTGCACCCACAGAAGTTCGACTTTAATGAAAAGGGCTCTGAAAGAATTAAAGAGGAAATGATTTGAATGTGAAATAAGAAAAATAAAGGGAAATTTATCAGAAAAGACAATTTGGCATCTCAAATATCTTTTTGTTTTTTTTGGAGAGGTTTTTGCCACAGGGCGCATGCACTCACCAGACAGAGAGAGACAGCGACAAAAAGCAAGAAATCACCCCCCGGGGGGATGGCCATGCTGCAATCCCTTCTCTTCCATTTTCCTCTCGGGATCTTGGGCACGCATGCACATGTGCCCGGCATGAGTTTTAAGCCACCGGGTCCGGGACGCGAACCGCGGTCAGCTACATGGGAGTCCAGCGACATAGCCATTACGCCAACTGCTGGTCCCCCAAATATCTTTTAGATGCATGCCTTTCTTCTCCTTCCCATAGTACTGAACTAAGTGTTGTGTGTTTTGGCATGGAAGATGGTAACGGCTGGTCTCCTTCATAGCTAGCTCTTCTCATGTTATTCATATGGAAAAGGAGTGATCTTACTAAAAGAGAAAATGTGACCATGGAATGTCCTTCAAGACACACAGCTTTTGGTGAAGACTTTCCTGAGCTTACTCATTTACCTCCCCAAACCACAACAGTCTTACTGCACTCCTATGGCACTGTGCATTATCAGTGAGCTTTCACCATGTAACAAATAATCCCCAAAATCAGTCTATAAAAACAATGATTTGGGGCTAGCAGGTGGCATGGTGGGAAAGGCACTGGACTCCTACGTAGTTGACTGTGGTTCAAGTGCCAGACCCAGTGGCTTAAAACTCACACTGGGCACATGTGCGTGCATGCCCAAAATCCCAAGAAGAGAATGGAGAAGAAGGCATTGAAGCATGGCCATCCCCATGGGGGTGATTTCTGGCCTGGGTAGTTTGATTAGTCTTTTCATGAAAACATAAATAAAAAATAATTTTAAATGTTTTATGAACATAAAATATAAATCACCCGACTATGGTAAGTCAGAGGAGGGAAAGATAACTAAAAATCATTTGCATTGGAGAAATTTTTGTGGGGAAACAAGGGAACTTGAACTGATCCTTAATAGCCAAGTTCAGGGAACTGAGAATTACTTTGTCTTTGATACTCTGCTGAGAGTATTACATGAGTTAGCTTATTCTATCTTTCTGTAAATCCCCCCAAAGAGGCACTGCTAGCCTTATTTCACAGATTAAAAACCTGAATTCAAAAGGCAAAGGCTCTTACCTAAAATCACATACTTAAAAAGGGCAGAGTGAGCTTTTATTTGGAGCCAGATATCTCTGACTCCAAACTTAAGAGCTTTCTCCTCTTTGAGATTTAGATAAACAGATATTTATCATGGTTTTTTAAAATTTAAATCTATATAAATTACTAACACTTGTGTTTGCTTCCCATTGAAGACATTCTTTATAAGCTCATTTATTCCATAAACAGTACACACTGTCTCACTAGCAACAAGAAGGAGCATTGGTCAGACCAACGTGGCTTCAGAGAAATTCAGTTGTGATTCTTAAGAGTGTTGGCCATCAGGATCCCTAGATGGTGTAATGGTTACGTCATTAGATTCCCACATAGTCGACAGCAGTTCAAGTCCCGGACCTAGTGGCTTAAAACTCATGGTGTGTGTGTACATGTGTGTGTGTGTGTGTGTGTGTGTGTGTGTGTGTGTGCATGCCCAAAATCCTGAGAGGAGACCAGATGAGAAGGAATTCCAGTGTGGCCATCCTCTCTGGGGAATGATTTCTCACTTTCTTTCTTTCTGTCTGTCTCTGTCTCTCCAGAGAGAGCACACACTCAATAACAAAAATCTCTCTCTCTAAAAAACAAAAAAAAAGTGTTAAAGAGTGTTGGCTATGGGGAGTCCCCTGACATCATAAGGCCACAGATGCTTATTTATACATTTGCTTTACTTGATCAAATGGTAATAAGATTGTTTACAGGGTTGCCTTAAAGATTAAACAAAGTAATGTCTATGAAGCACTTAAGATCCTGCCTGAACACACATTGGGTGCTCATAAAATAATCACTGCTTTATTATCACTATATCTTAGTAGAGCACAATAAGGAAGGGAAACATTCTAAAAGAATGATACAGCGGTTAAGGAAAATGAGGAATGCAAGTGGAAGCAGGAAAAAAGACACATATCGGAAAATGTAATTAAACAATTAATGATAATGATGTGTTAAGTGATCAAACTAGACTAACCTTTGGAACAAGAGGAACCAACCTTGTAATATAGGCAATACCTCCAACAACTATCTATGAATTTTTGCAAAAATTACAATGGAAAGTATTTTGGTCTCTAGGAAACAACCCCTTTACAAATCAGGAAACATTGGCTACATAATCTTTAGTTAATTTGTATCCAATTCATCTGGACACATAGAAGGTGCTCAAAACTGGTGACTAAGTTGGACCCTACTGTCTGCTTGTCCTAATTATTTGTCAGATACATGTTGACTAAGTTAAATAATACTGGGACCAGCAGATGGCATAATAGTTATGTCACTGAACTCTCACATAGTCAGCTGTGATTATAGAGTCCCAGACCCAGCGATTTAAAACTTACGTCAGGCACATGTGTGTGCGTGCCCAAAATCCCATGAAAAGAATGAAGAAGAAGGGATTGTGGCATGACAATCCCCCCCGAGGATAGAAGTGATTTCTTGCTTTCTCTCTGTCTCTCAGCAAGCACACATGTCCTATGGCAAAAATCTTTCTAAAAATAAAATAAATTATACAGTAGTTACATTGCAAGAAGAAAATTAACTTTGTTCTCATGTGGATCATTTCTTGCAACAGTTTCTTTAATGCTAATAAGCATTTAATTACTTCTTTTATATTACTCTGCAGATACCTTTCATTTGAGAGGAAAAATTAGCAAAGTTCAGTGTCATTAATGATAAGCACCGATTGTTAAAGTGTACATATCACCTATTGAACTATATAGTGTTTGTCCCTGGTTGAAATAGCCGATCAGAACTCCCTGTTGGTGAAGCACATTCTCTTGCTCTCTCTCTCTCTCTCTTTTTTTTTTTTTTTTTTGAGAGGTTTTTGCTATAGGGCATGTGCACTCATCAGAAAGAATGAGAGAGACAGAGAGACAGAAAGTGAGAAATCACCTCCCCTAGGAAGGGTAGCCACACCATAATTCCTTATCCTCCATCCTTCTCCCGGGATCTTGGGCGTGCATGCACACACACCTGGCATGAGTTTAAGCCACCAGGTCCGGGACTCAAACCATGGTTGACTACATGGGAGTCCAACGACATAGCCATTATACCAACTGCTTGTCCCAGCACATTATCTCAATTAGTACAACATTCAGGCACTGTGAGCCTTCTACTCAAATGCAAGACAAAAGGTCTTAATGAGAATAGGAGTCATTTGGGCAACTTTGCCCACGTAATTGAAGATTGACTGCAGGTAAAACATGTCATACATCTGAGGCCAGCAGATGGTTTGGTGGTTAAGGTACTGGTCCCATATGCCCAGCTTCTTGGTTCTAGTCTCAGATCTGGTGGCTTGAAAATCACGCTGGGCACATGTGTGTGCATGCCCTGGATCCCTGGAGAAGAATGGAGGAGAAGGGATTGTGGTGTGGCCATCCCTCCTGAGGGGTGGGGTGATTTCTTACTTTCCCTATCACTATCTCTGTCTCTCTCTCAACAAGTACACACTGCCTAAGGGAAAAACTTCTCTAAAATAAAGAAAACATGGTGTGGGCCGGTCCAGTGCCTAGTGGTTAAGGGGCCCGATCCCACATGGCTGACTATATGATTTGAATCTGACCCAGTGTCTTGGAAACATTCTCGCTTTGTGTATGCATGCCCAAATTACTGACAGGGTAGAGAAATGGAGAAAGGATTATATTGTGACCTTTTCCCACAGGGAGTGTTTTGTCCCTCTTTCTCTGTCTTTCTGGTGAGAACATTCACCCTCTGATAAATATTAAAAAATAATTAAAAGAATACAGGGAATAGATCCAGAGACCTTTACACCAAGGCCACACTATCACTTAATGGTCGTGTGATTTTTGAACAACTGACCTACCTTTGTGCTTCAATTTTATGTGTATGTCAAATATACTGGAATCTAATTCATGGATTTTGGTTGCAAGGGGAGAAGTGAAATGTGCCCCGAGTTTAGCACGATATTAGATGTGTACACAACACTACAGCTATTAGCTATGATTGTTATTATAACACTTTCCATAGTTGACTTTCAAAGAAACGTTGGGTCATAGTAATAGAAATATTTATGATTCCACTGGGAAATATGCCTGTTTAACTAAATCTTTTTATTATAATTTTATCACCCTTATCATTAACATTATTGTCATGATCACTATGGCAAGTCATCAGTCATGTTAATGAAGGTAAGAAGTCTCATGGTGCTGAGATCAACAGTATGAAAGATAGAGTACTTCTGAGCTACAAATTGTGTTTTATTGATTCCTAGAAAAAATAGGAGACTGGATATAGTCAGTGTCAAATATGCTGCACTAGACGGTTTGTAGGAATTCATTGATTTCATTCTCAGAGTAACACTCCAGGTATTGGAAGATCTGAGTATTTAAACCACACTTTACAGATGAAATTGAGACAGAAGCTAAAACAACACCTACACTAGTGTTTTCCTCAGCTAGTATTTGACAAATCTGGGCTTTTAACTCGGTTTCTACTAACTCTAAAGTCCAGGTTCTTTACAGTATCCTAGTCAACTTTTGGAATTGATACATTTTAGGAAATGGGTTCCAGTTTCCTTGAGTTTCTAGTTTATTAAGTTACACTGTTCTGTAATAAGATGAACAATGATCCCAGTGTCAGAAGATTTTTCTTGATCTCAGGCCATTCCATTTAGCAACAGTGAACATGGGTAAGATGTTTTATATCTCTTGGGTCTCATTTTCCTTATCTGTAATATGGGCATATATGAACTTTTACTCACAGAAAACTGATAGACTTGCATAAGGGACTGACCGTGGGAGTGCTTCATTTAACATAAAGTCCCCATGCGCATTAGACTCAGTCACATAGTGTTAATGCATTTATAATGGTCATAATATCAGAAATATCAGGGTCCTATCTGTTCATGATCCTTTTTATTGCCATCCTCACTTCTTTATTTCCACCTCCAACTTAACGACTGTTAATTACATCAGCAAGCCATGTGAGTTCTGTTTAAAAATGTGCAGAAGGGTCAGCAGGCGGTGTGGTGATTAAGATGGCTAGATCCCATGCAACTGACTGCTAGGTGAGTCTTGAACTCGGCAGCTTGAAAACTAAGCCAGACGCATTTACATGTGAGCCCAAAATATTAAAAACAAACAAAAAAAAGATGATGGGAGGAATAGAGGAAAAAGGATTGAGACATGACCATGCTCCATGGGGGTGCTTTCTGACTCTCTCTGCACACTCTGGTAAAGAAAAAAGGAAGAGAAGAAAAAGGAAAAGAAAAAGGAAAAGGAAAAGAGAAAGGGAAAGAAGGAAAAGGAAAAGAAAAAGAAAAAGAAAAAGAAAGAAAGGAAGAAAGAGGGAAGAAAGAGAAGAAAAAGAAAGAGAAAGAAAGGAAGGAAGACAGAAAAAAAAGAAGAAAGAAAGAAAAAAAGAGAAAGAAAGAGAGAGAGAGAATGAGAAAAAGAAAGAAAGAAAGAGAATAAGGAAAGAATAGAAAGAGTACCCAGAAGTGCCACTTTCCTCCGTGGCCACTACTTACACCCCAGTCCACGTCGCCATCACCTGTAACCAGATGACTGCATTGGCTTGGATAACACATTGCCCTGTTGCCCCTTTCGCCCCTTGATAGTCCATGTACCACTATTTTAGAGTGATCTGTATAGGTCATGATAAAGGCAGCCACCAGTCTCCACTACACTAAAAGGTCCCTGAATGGCCCCATGAAGCCCAGCTCTTACCTGTCGCTCTGTCCTGGGACTTAAACTTCTCCCTCCCACTACCCCCAGCACTCTGGTCTCCCTGTTTGTCCTTCCTTGCAGCCTCCTGCGCCTTAATGCCCTCGTGCCCTGCCTGGAGCATGACAGCCTCACTGTGCCTGTGCTGCTTCCTTCCTACCACTCGGGTCTCAGCTCCAAAGGCTCTTCCTCAGCAGGGCTTTCCTGCCTCCTGATTGCAACAAGTGACTCACTCACTTTACTCAGGCCTACGACGCTTATGGTCTGCAAGGCGTTTGCTTGTTTTTTTTTTTTTTTTTGGAGAGATTTTCACTGTAGGGTGCGTGCGCTCGCCAGACAGACAGAGAGAGACATGGAGACAGAAAGCGAGAAATCACCCCCCGGGGGGATGGTCACGCCGCAATCCCTTCTCCTCCATTCTCCTCTTGGGATCTTGGGCACGCACGCACACGCGCCCGGCGTGAGTTTTAAGCCACCGGGTCCGGGACGTGAACCGCGGTCGACTACGTGGGAGTCCAGCGACATAGCCATTACGCTAACTGCTGGTTCCCTGCTTGTTTGTTTTTAAGAATTATTTTATTTAACTTTATTTATTCATTTATTTATTTTAATTTGACCAGAGTAGGACGGAATGAGAGAGAGAGAGAGAGAGAGAGAGAGAGAGAGAGAGAGAGGGAAAATGAGAAGGTATGTCGTCAGGTTCAGGTCTCAAACCACGGTGGGTATGTGAGAATCCAGTGCCCTTAACCACTATTCCATCTGCTGTCCCCTCCAAGGCATGTTTTGCTACCCAAAATAATCTTTATTTATCCACCTCTTCATTGTCTGATGATTTCAACTCCATGAATAGAGGAGCCTGTCTAACTCATCACTAACACCCAAAGCAGAACCTTAGGTATGCAATGAATGTGCATTAAATGGATTTTAAAAAGTGAATGTCTCTTAGCTAATAGAGTCATCTGCTTCATCCAGTGCCTTTCAATTCTACCCTGCACTGTCCAAGTCAGAGTGCCTTGGTATACCATGAAGCAGAAAATAAAATACATTTCTACTCTTACTATCTGATGTTCCCCAGGTCCCCACTGCACCCTGTCCCTGTGGCGTTGTTCCTCATAGCTTCTTCCTCATCCCTTTTTCTCCAGCCACATACCTTGCTTAGAACACATTTCCGCTCGTGTATCTCTTCTACTGTTCTTATTCATTTAAGCCATACTTGCGCTTTGCTTTGAGTAGTGAAGACGCTGTGTATTCCCTATGTGAAGCTTTCTCTGATGGTCTCAAGAGGAAAGAATCGCCCTTCACTGTGCACACAGCTCTACTTCAATTCCATACTTACTTGTGTCACGTCTTGTTTGTTTTCATCTGTGAGAGTCTTTCTGTAGTCTAGTTCTTTAAGAGTGACAGGAGTGAAGTAACATTCCGCATGCTGGCTGAGTACCAGTCATGTTTTCATAATGACCTGCTGGAAGTTCTATATCAGTAGGTCAAGGATCACTGCCCTGTTTCACAGATGAAGATATTTAAGTTGAGTGAGATAAATAAATGTCTTACGGGTTGCACCATTTATATGTGGCTGAGCTGGGAATAAATCCAGGTCTGACATCAAAGCGAACGCTCTGTCCTGCTTTTTCTTTGTTTCTCCCACCATGTCTACTCCTGAGTAATGCTGAATTTAGTTAAAGGGAAAGCATGGAACGGAAACAAGGCTGTACTGAGGCAAGTTTGTCTATCTCTCAATTTGATCTGGGAGTCCTGGAGCATGTCCTTATCTATTTTGTCTATTCTCTTCCCTTGCCTAAAAATCCTCACGAAGCGAAGGAAGAAGACCCAGTGCTGGGCAGCAGTGCCCCCTTCTGCTCATGTCAACAACTTCATGTATTCCTGGACTGTGAAGCTTATTGTTCTTTGGCGTTTGTTTTAATGGTCAGAACGAATGGATTGTGACTGTGGGATGATACTGAAAATTAGGTTTATTTGGAGATGAACTCATCTCAAGTTGCAAAAACTGTCATCTCAGGTGGCAAATATTCAGTTCATGCTTGAAATGAAACAAAAAACATAACATCTTCGCCCCAGGGATAGCTATAAGAAAACTTGAAAACCCACCAAATTAGGATAACATTGCTCTCACTGCATTCAGCCAGCTTCTCCCTATGTGCAAAGCAGTCATTTTATTCCAACAACTCAGATAAAACATATACTACTTAGCTTAAAAACTGAGGTTAAAACTTTACATAGGAAATAGTACTGGGGCCAGCCAAACGCAGTAGGGCAGCCTGTCTGGGAAAAGGTGTCTCATGCGGACACAGGGAGGTAAGAATCAAGGGTTGAGCCCAGTGATCCTACCTAGAGGGTGGGCAGTGCATGAGGAGGGTGCAGGATGCTGCTTTCCAGTCCTGAGTCTGGCATCTGGTTACTGACAGACCCTGAAAAAGCTGCGGAACTTCTCTGTAGACCCATTCTTTGCTTTGCAGCCTGGAGTACCTAGTACATGCTCCAGGAAGCTGGGAAACATTCTGGTGCCTGGAATTTAAATGAAACATCCTGAAGACCCAGTCACTCTTACTGAAGAACTTATTCAAAATAATGCCTCTGAATCTCACTTTCTTCTTTGCAAAAGTGAGATAACAGAGCCTTCTGCACAGGGTTATTTGAGAAATTTAAATGAGATAATGGATGTGAAAGTAGCAGGAACACGGTAAGGAACAAAGAGCCCAAAAGCTCAATAGTACAGTCAGTTACGAGGGGCCAAAATTTAGGGGTTAGTAAACCACTAAATTAGTAGCCCACAGCCCAGCTGCCTGTTTTTGTCGGTAAAGTGAAACTGGCATGGAAGTCATGCCTGCTCATTTATATATTGCCTACAACAACCGCAGAATTGTTGTGGAGACCACATGGTCCTGAAAAGCAAAAAGGCTCACTATCTGACCCTTTGCAGAAACGATTCACTAACTGTGGATTGGATGATTGCTATGCACCCATCTTAGGTTAAGAATTTGTCTTTATCTCTTCTTGTTCTTTGCTTCCTGCCTTTGTAATCTCTCTCCTCCCTCCTTCTTTCCAAGAGTTTTTCTTAACCTTCTTTTTTCTTCATTCTTTATTTTCTATTCTCCACAATGAGCAAATGCCTGGACACTTATGATGAGCCTTGTATAAAATAGGAAGAGTGGTTCTTCCTCTTGGCAGGTGCAGCTGGCCCAGAACCATGGTGTGGCCTGGTTGGCTGGGGCCAGATTACATCCAGGTGGCCCATGGGCTGGGATCTTTACCCAAGAACCAGCCTTACGTGTCATAAGCAGCCAGGTGTTGCTCAGATACTACGGGAGCTGTGCAACTTGATGCTGTACTTATCCTGTTAGGTTCATTTTGTTCATGCCATTTGTCATTTGTCTTTATTTATTTATTTGTTTGTTTCAGTTTTGCTATAGGATACTTGTGTTTGCTAAACAGAGAAAAAGAGAAAAAGAAAGTGAGAAATCACTCCCAGGGGGAATGGCCAATTCCTCTCTTCCACTCTCCTCTCAGGATTTTGGGCACACATGCACACATGCCCGATATGTTTTTCAAGTCAGCAGGTCCAAGAATCAAATCATGAGGTTAGCCGTTTGGGGATCCAGCTGCCTTAACCACCATACCAACAGCTGGCCCTATTCATGCCTTTCTTTATGATAGACTATGAACTTGAGAGTAAAGGCTATATCTTATTCTTTCTCTCTCTTCTTTCTTTCTTTCTTTCTTTCTTTCTTTCTTTCTTTCTTCTTTTTCTTTCTTCTTTCTTTCTTTTTCTTCTTTCTTCCTTCCCTTTCTTCTTTTTTGTTTTTAAAGGCATGATTGAGGCAGCCAGTAGTATAGTGGTTAAGGCAGCTGGATACCACGTAACTTACTGCACAGTTTAAGTCGCAGACACGGTGACTTGTAAAACATACTAGGTGCATATGCATACTTGCCCAAAATCCAGAGAAGAGAATGGAAGAGAAGGGATTGTGGGGTGGCCATCGCCCTGGGGCATGATTTCTCACCTTCCCTCCTTCTTTCTTCAGTGAGTGTCCATTAATTATAAAATTTTTAAAATATAAATTAGGAAAAAATCAAGGAGTAGGTCTTCTAATGTCACTGTCCTTGATCCTCCTGCCTCCACTTCCCAGGTGGGACAATAGGCATGCACCATGCCGGACTCCTGTTTCTAAGACAAGGTGTTAGAAACACCTTTGCTGTGTTGCCCAGGTCACCTGACCTTGTGATCCTCTTGTTCACCCTCTGAGTCATTGGGATCACAGCTACACCACAGTGCTCAACATGCTCATCCCTGGAACCGTGAGCACAGAGCACAGTGCCTAGCATAGGCTCAGTAAATGCTCGTGGAGCTGAAACACATTTTTTCAGAATTGTGTTTCTTATTAATTTTGCATTATGTTATTTATTGTGATGAATTCTCTACTGTGGCTTTGTCTTTTTTTATTTGCCTGCTTAAAAGGAAATGGTTTATTGAGAACAGGAATTGGCTCACTAGTCCACATAATCCATAAAGAGGTTAAACCAATGAATAAAGACCACATCTTTTATCGTTTGAATGATTTGAAGTGTTTTGCCCTCAAATTTAAAAATACTAAACACCTTTCCTATGTGACCCTCTATTCTGGGAGTGTATCAGTAGAAAAAGCTAGAACGCAGCTGGGTCACGGGCTAGCCTTGACTCTGTGTGACCAAAGCCACCTGCGAGACACAAATGCATTTCCATGATCTGCTCATCAGTTCCAAGTGGGTACAATTAAAGCCTCATTTGTAGGAAACCATGATTAGTTTCCTGCAAATTGGAGGAAATGCTGTTCCAATCAAATACATAATTCCCCTTCCCTTATGAGTTAAGTTTCCTGGTGTTATGTGACATTTAGCAGTTGGCATCACCCTCAAAATTATCCCTTTTAGGAAGGAATCTTTTCATTAGGAATAAAGTTCTAACTTGTGTTTTGTTTGGTGGAACTTGTTTTTTCCTGTCCAGCCTGTTCTAGTCTTACACAATTACATTTGCAAATTTGATATCAATTTAAGCATTTTCCATCCAGTTATTATATCATATGAATGTGGTAACAATGGTTTCCATTGCTCATTTAGGATACTTAGTAGGCAAATATCTCCCAAAGACTACTCATACTATCACCTTTAAACCTGAGAGCAACTTCAGGAGTTATTTTGTGATGTTGCCACCTTTTATAATGAAAAATAGCAATATCAGCAACAAACTAGAAGTTTAAAATGAGTCAGTAAGTTGCTCAACATTGCGTAATTAGTAAGTAGTGGTATTCGTTAGTGGTTCTGTTTAGTTGTGAGTCTGTGCTAGTGAGTAAGCTATATTGATTTTCAGGCCAAACATAGTGCAAGACAATAGACAGACATCATTTCTGTATTAGCATTACTGAAATTGCCTGCTGCTTGTAGGCAGGGTGGTTTGGCAATTCAGGGATGGGAGAGGGTTAGTCAGATGACTACCTTCTCTTAAATAGCCCAAACATGGAAGGGGTTGGCAAATTATGATTTTATTTTATTTTTCCATAGGGCGTGTGAGTTCGCCAAAGAGAAACAGAGAGACAGGCTGCCTGTGGCTGCAGGCCTGAACAACTGGGACCTATGGCTCATCCTCCCCCACACATTCACATTTGGGCTCTCAGGACTTTGGTGTTTTGGATAGCATGTGGCATGCAAGGCACGCCTGGCATTCTTTCCTTTGCTCCTGAGGTGAAACTCAGCTGCTCAGTTGGAGGTACACTTGTTCTTTAGAAACAAGGAGGAATTTGGTTCACCGAGTGTAGAGCGCCCCGCCCTAACATGGCGCCGAGAGCACCCAGACCTCTACATAAACAAGCCCATATTTGGTTATCATTCCTGTTCCGGAACGCGTAGGCACTGCCTCAGCCTATCAGTGCTTGCCTGGTGGCAAAAGAGGACTGGTTCGCAGGACGGATATATAGAGAGCCCAGGTGGGCTGGGAAAGGAAGGCTGCGGAGAAAGAAGGAGGGAGGGAGAAGGCTGGGGAGAATGGAGGAAGGAGGAAGAAGAAGATTGTAAGAAGCCTGGGATAATAAAGCATTCTGGAGAAGACCTTGTCAGCGTCGTCGTTTGAAGCGACAACCAAGGAACAGTGACAACAGTGCAGAGTACTGGTGAGCAACAGGGATGCAGAATGGAAGAGAGAGCACCAATTTTCTACTCCTGCATACCTTTGAATACTCAGAGATACTTTGAGTAATTTAGGAAGGAATGTATAGATCACCAAATGATTAGGAATAATTGCAGAGGCACAAGAAATATGAGCAACCATTAAAATGTCTCCCTCCCAAGGGAAAACATCAATTCCACATCACCCACAGACAACATAATGGAAGTTGTGGACATGTCTGAAAAGCAATTCAGAATATCTGTTGTGACCAAGCTAATTGAGACACAAGAGAAAAGAGACAACGAGCTCCAGGAGATGAAGAAGTCCTTCATGATTTGAAAGAAGAAATAGATGCTAAAAATAAATAAATAAATATCAAATGGAATTGTTAGGGATGAAGAATTTATACAGGAAATTAAAACATTCCTTGAGGGACCAGCAGTTGGTGTAATGGCTATGTCGTTGGACTCCCACATAATCGACCAGGGTTCAAGTTCCAGACCTGGTGACTGAAACTCATGCCGGGTGCATATGTGTGCGTGTCCAAGATCCCAAGAGAAGCATGGAGGAGAAGGGATTGCAGCATGGCCATTCCCCCTGGGAGGTGATTTCTTGCTTTCTGTCTCTCTCTCTGTCTTTGTGGCTAGCTCACATGCCCTATAGCAAAATCTTCTCCCCCCAAAAAAAGAATAATAATAACACCTCCCTCAAAAGTATTGAAAGTAGACAAGGCGGCACAGAAGATTGAATCTCAAATGTAGAAGACAAAACCTCTGACCTAGGAAAAAAGTATCAAAAAGATCGAGAAAAGAACCAAGAAAAATAAGCATAATATACAAGAAATACTAGATGTCATCAAATGCCCCTACATCCAAATAAGTGGTATCCCAGAAGAGGAAGAAAATAATAAGGGCATTGATAATTTATTTCATGAAATCCTGGAAGAAAACTTTCAAACCTAGAGAGGCATTCAAATATCCAGGCCCAAGAAATACATAGGACCCCCAACTAGAATAAATGCAAGAAGATCCTCTCCAGGCACATCACAGCTAGATTGGCCCAAACCACAGATAAAGACAAGATACTAAAATTGACAAGAGGGAAAAGTCAAGTTACTTACAAAGGTCATCCCATCAGGCTAACATTGGACCTCTCATCAGAAACAGTGTAGGCAAGGAAAGAATGTTGCAATATAGTCAAAGTGTTAAATGAAAAACTATTTCAAACAAGAATACTATACCTGGCAAGATTATTCTTCATATGGGAATAAAAAGATAAAAACATTCTCAGATAAACAAAACCTGAAAGAATTTACCAACTCCAGACCAGCTCTTCAAGAGGTTCTGAAGGGAGTGCTACCAAGAAAATTAAGAAGTGAGATGGACCATTATAAAAAAACAAAGAACAACCAAGTGAATTACTCACTTAATGAAAGAAACAGGTCTGGAAATATCAGTAATAACACTGAATGTTAATGGATTAAATTCTCCAATTAAGAGACATAGACTGGCTGAATGAATAAAAAAAAGAAACCCTCTATCTGTTGCCTACAAGAAACTCACCTTATAGATAAAAACATACATAGATTAAGATAGGCTGAAAGATATTCCATGCAAATGGAAATAAAAAAACTCTGGAGTTGTGATACTGATTTCACACAAAACAGGCTTCAAGACAAAGACTGTAAGAAGAGAAAAAGAAGGGCATTATATAATAGTAAATTGGCCAATTCAGCTAATTCAGCATGAAGACATAACCCTCATAAATACCTATGCACCCAACTAAGGAGCACCTAAATATGTGAAGGAAAGACTGCTGGAGAGAGAGGAATAAACACTATAATTGTTGGGGATTTCAACACCCCATTAGCTCCTTCAGACAGATCTTCTAGACAAAAAATAAATAGAGAGATACAGGACCAAAATAATACTATAAATTGAATGGGTTTGACAGACATCTATAGAACTTTCCACCCTATGAACACAAAATATACATTTTTCTCACCCCACCATGGAACCTTTTCAAAGATTGACCATATGATAGGACATAAATCAAGCCTTTGCAGATCTGACCATGATGAAATTAAACTCGATATTAATTTCAAGAAACACCCTCAATAATACACAAATACATGGAAACTAAACAACCTACTCCTGAATGACTTCTTAACTACTGAAGAAATTAAGTCTGAAATAAAAATAAATATGGAAACACATGAAAATGAGTACATGTGTTTCCATAATCTATGGGACATGGCAAAAGCAGTCAGAAGAGGGAAATTCATAGCAATTAGTGCACATAAAAAAAAAGAGATGGAAATTTGGCAAATAGACAACCTAACATCATGCCTCAGGGAATTGGAAAAATAACAACAACAACAAAAATGCCATTGAAAAGAAATCATAAGGATTTGAGCAGAAATAAATAAAATAGAAAATTTAAAAACTATACAGAAAATAAATGAAAGCAAAATATGTTTCTTTGAAAAGATTAACAAGACTGACACACCATTAGCTAGACTGATAAAGAAGAAGAAAGAAAGAAACCTGATAAATCAAATAAGTGACGAAATGGGCAACATTACAACAGATGCAATAGAAATACAAAACATCATTAGAGGATACTATGAGCAATGATATGCCAACAACAAAAGAACACGGAGGAGCTGGGTGCATGTAAAAATTCCTGGATGCATGTAATCTACCAAGATTGAATCTGGAGGACCTGGCTTAAAACTCCCACCAGGGATGTGTGCGTGCGTGCCCAAGGTCCCAAAAAGAGAACAGAAAAGAAGGAATTGCAGCGAAGCCATCTCCCCTGAGGGGTGATTTCTCACTTTCTGTCTCTCTGTCTGTCTGGTGAGTGCACGTGCCCTATAGCAAAAACCTCTCAAAAAAAAAAATAAAATAAAATAAAGATGAAACAGTCCCCATCTTTCACCATTAACAAAAATCAACTCAAAATAAATCAAAGATCTGAACCTAAGGCTTAAAAATATAAAACTACTGGTGGAAAACACTGGGGAAACGCTGGGAGACATTGGGGTAGGCAAAGACTTCTTTAATAAGACTCCCAAAGCACAGGCAATAATCCCTAAAATAGACAAATGGGACTATATCAGACTAAGAAGTTTCTGCACAGCAAAGGACACAGTAACAAGTGTGAACCGACAACACTCAGAATGGGAGGATATTTTTTTGTAAAATATGCCTCATACAAGGGACTGATAACCAAAATACACAGGGAACTCAAACGGCTCACTCAAAAAAAGAAAAATGATTAACCCAATTAAAAGATGGGAAAATGAGCTGAACAAAAATCTCTCTAAGGAAGACATACAAACAGCCAAGAAGCATATGAGGAAATGCTCAACATCCCTCATCATAAGGGAGATGCAGATTAAAACCACAATGAGATACCACCTAACCCCTGTCAGAATGGCAAAGATTAAATATATAAAAAGTGATAAGTGTTGTCAGGGATGTGGTGAAAAGGGAACTCTCCTACACTGTTGGTGGGAATGTAAACTGGTTCAGCCACTGTGGAGAACAATATGGGGGCTCCTCAAATGTCTACAAATAGAACTACCATTTGATCCAGCAATCCCACTTCCGAGTATCAACCTAAATGACAGGAGAATGCTCAGTTAGTAAAGCACCGGCACATCAATATTTATTGCTGCATTATTCATGATTGCTAAGACATGGAACCAACCTAAATGTTCACAAACAGATGAATGGATGGAAAAAGTGTGGCACATATACTCCATTTATTGCTACTCAACAATTAAAACAAACAAACAAACAAATAAAAACAAGACTCTTGCATTTGAAAGAAAGTAGTCAAATGTGGAGAATTTATTGCTGAGTGAAGCAAACCAGGATATGAAAGAAAGACAGTGTATGTATCCACTTAATATATACTGACTATCCACACTTTATGGTAGAGATTGAAATATTGGAGGTCATAAAAGCAGTGAAAATAGTTATGAATGTTGAAGACAGTGTGGAACAGGGTGGGGGAGGAGAAGGGAAGAGTATAGTGAAGGATTGCAAGAGAACAAATAGAGAGGCATGACATTAGTGGGTCACAGAAATGGTTTATTACTTGATGATAATGTGTATAGTATTTTCAACTGTACTGGTCTGAGAAGTTGGGTAAATTCATTATACAATTCAAATGATATATACTGATTGAATTTTTTTTCTTTTTTCTCTTTTTAAATGTATTTTATTTTTATTATTATTATTTTTTAAAACATTCCATTGCTATACATCATTGTGCTTAAAAAAAGAATTTACTCAACATGAAATAGTGATTGAACGTTTAAAAAATAATGAGAATTATTAAGAAATATACATTTAAAAAGTATGTGATTCAATGTAATATAAAAAGTTTATGATAATAAATAAAATTTAAAAATTTTTAAAAACTAAAAAAAATTCTTAAACTGAGGGAAAATATAGACAAGAGAAATATTAATATATATTTAATACATACGTAAACAGGATATCCTTCTTAAACTTTTTAAAAAATATACCCTGCCTATTTCATGCACAAGAGAGAGAGAGAGGGAGAGAGAGAGAGAAGGAAATAGGGGATGGTCATGCTGCAACCCCATCTCCTCCAGTCTCTTCTTGGTATTTTGGACCCACATGCACACACATGCCTGCGGTAATTTTCAAGCCACTGAGTCTGGGACTTGAGCTATAGTCTGCCATGTGGGAGTCCAGAGCCTTAACCACCATGCCACCTGCTGGTCACACAATCAAAAAAAAAAAAAAAAAAAAAAACCTGACATAGACTGTGTGCTCACCAGAGAGAGACAGAGGGAGAGGAAGAAGACATCCTCTTAAAGTGGCGTGGTCATGCCGCAGTCCTGTCTCTTGTCTCCTTTTCTCCATCGGGAATGCATACACACTTGTCCAAGGTGTTTTTCAAGCTATCGGTGATGAAATTCAAACTGCAGTCAACCATGTGGATTCCCATAACCACTAGACGATGGGCGTTACCTGGGAATTATGATTCCTAATATTTTAATTTATTTTTAAAATGTCAAAAGAAGGTCATTTTGTGAAATATGAAATTTATTATGAAATTCACCTATCAGTATACATAAACAAAGCTTTGTCAGAACAAACTGCAGTCATTTATTTCTGTGTTTCTATAGCCACTTTTGTGCTACAACGTGAAGCTGAGTAGTTATAACAGAGACCATGTGGATCATGAAGTCTGAAATATTTACAATCTGTCCTCTTCAACTGCTTTTCCCTGTTTGGGGGCATAACCCAGTTACCATCTCCTGCATGTAGCTATGTCTGGCGGCTCTTGCTCTGCTTCCTTCCTTTCTCCTGAATACAAACAGTACCTATAATATCTAAGGCATGCCATTTCATTTCTGCTGCTACTGCTGGGACTGACAGCTGTTAATTCCATCTCATCCAACTGCGGATGGTGTTTGAACTCTCCGTAACAACCGTCTCTGATAGGATTTTCTTGGCTCTGGATTTGCTCCATAGCTGTGCTGCCAGATACAGTCTATGTGGCCAGATGTGACTACTGAGCCATCAAAATGTGACTAGTGCGATTGAGACATTTAATTTTGGAATTAAATTACAAATTTAATTTGAGCTCCCTTACTGGATGTGAAGGTCAAGGAGTTCCCTGCTGAGCCATCTCACAGCCTCCACTTGAATTATTCAGCACCAAGAAATTTAAACCCTCCCAAGCATTCGTTGTTGGTCATCTCTTGCTATTTGTAAGTGTTCCTTTTCATTAAGACATGTTTTCAATAACTTAAATATCTTGTTCTTAGTTCTACTGCTTGGGTTACACAGAATAAGTATAACTTATTTGACAACGTTGTTTTATGTGTCTGAAATAAGTGAATGTATGTACTAACCCACACAGGCATCTCTGAGAGGCTTGCTTTGTCTTCCAGTGTTGGGCTGGAAGCAAAGGGGATGTAACTACACCAAGTATTGATAGAACCAAAGCTATTTTATTGGTACCTGCTGAGTACTTAACGCCCAGCAAGAAAATTCTTTTCTATACTGGACATTTAGCTCTAGCAGGTGGCAGGAATTCCACCACAGAAGATCAGATCTTCTGTCTCCTCATCTGTTCGAAGATAAAACTCAGGAATGTAACCAAAGTTGTCCTGAAAAATGACCCCCACCCTCTACTTTTAATTTGGAAAGAATAACATGAATAGAACAGAGAATAAGAGATAATTCACATCAGAGCAGTAAGGCCATTAAGAGTGATGTTTCAACCAGATCAATCCCTTGATTTGGACCTTGGATACATTCTTGTTTTTCTCCATATTTAAAGGTCTGGTCTTTTGTACAAGCCTGATCCTCCTGTCTCACCATGATTCTGTCAGCACTGTGACATAATTCTAGAAATTCGATTTTGTTCAAGTCAGCCAAAGTTTGTTTTTTTTTTTTAAACACTAATCACCCAGAGTGGTATAATTATATAAATTATTCACATGAATTTATACATGATTTTGAGGGTACTAGTCAATGTCTAGAGAACAGGAGCGATTCTGGGAAAAGTGACTGCTGTTAGTGTTGGGTGATCTTAGTCATATACAATCCAAAAGCAGTCGGAATCTGAAACAGGGTAAGACTGTTTCTACAGATTCCTTAACTGAGCAAGCTAGGACAGATATAGCCAACCATGTGGGGCTCAAAGCGAGGGAATTGGAATGTGATGATTACTACCTACCCCAACGTGAGGATCTGATGCTGACAGGGAGGGGATAATAAGATGCCAACAGAGTAATTACTGACAAGGAGAACTACATGGTTGCCATTTCCTCTCTTCTGCCCTGGCTTTCAGATAATTCAGAAGTAAACATAAAACTTGGACAGAAGGAACTATACAAACTACATAACTGGGACACTTGACTATTTGTTCCCAGTTTCTTGATATCAGCTTAGATTTTATATACCTGTTGTAGGATTCTTGTATGCCTTATTGAATTTAGTTTATCTTGAATAATTGTTTTGGACATAGATAAGTTATAAATTTAAAATAAATGGTGAGAAATGTGGCCAAACACTAGTACAGCAATAAAACAGAAAGCTCTGCAAGACGATCCCATGTGGGAAGTCTCCCTGAGTACATCGGGCATCATGTACCACGAACTTGAGTTAGCTGAAGACCAGGGGTAGATTGCACTTTCAGAACCCTGTTGGGGTGCTGTCTCTCTCTTTATCTCTCTCTGTCTCTCTCACTCATGGAGGAAATCAATACATTTAAATAATAAGTGATGAATCATTATTGAAAGAGAAAGCCAATTCTAAGCACACAACACAGGTAAGTTTAATAAGTGATGCATCATTATTAAAAGAGCAAGCCAATTCTAAGCACACAACACAGGTAAGTGTTGGGGACAAAGGTGTGGCTTCCCTCCAGGAGGAGCACACACTACATCTGGGTAGTGACCTCTGTCAACAGCTCATTCTTTTGGATGTTAAGGCCAATGGACAAAGCTATCAGAGGAGGGAGCCTAGAGAAGCATGAGGATGGAAGTCATGGGGATCAGGAAACAGTTCATGGAGACTGACTTGCATTTGGAGAGTCAGGAGGCTGGTTGTCGTGGCATGTGGTCAAGGTTTCCACACGTGTGCTGCAGGAGGTTCTGTGGGAGCAAACTGAGGAAGAGCAGAGTGGCATTAGAAAAGAAAGTGGTCTTTTTGGAAACATGGAAAAGCCGTCATAGAGGTGTCAAAAGGTAACAGCTGAGCTTAATGGGAACAAAGTAGGGAAACCAGAGAATATGTTACGTTTCTGCATAACAGGGCATATCTATGGTCTTGAGCCATAACTCATGGACCTGAGCCCTGGCCTGAAATGAAGGACTCTGGTATTGTTGAGAGCCACAACAAACCCAGAGGCACATAAAGATTATCCCAAAGCCACAGTTAAGGCAAGAATGGCCCTTGTCACTTAGCATCACAGGTAAAGTCAATACATATTAAAAATTCAAAAGTTATCCCAAATAATTTCTTTTAGCTCAGATGCCTGGCACTCCCAGGCACAGGAGATATTATTCTTATTATAGAATCGGGAAGATTTTAATTCCAGAACATGTGCTGTATAAGCTTGTCTAAGCCATCGCATCTTTCAAGCCTCAGTTTTTCATCACCTATGATGAAATTGAGGCAATGATACTTAGTTTGTGGAATTTGACTGTGGTGCTAAATGAGACAGTGAACCTAACATTCCTGGCATGTCAAAGATCTCAACAAAGAGAGTGACAGGCTACCTCACTAGAACCCCTGTTCTTCCAGCTGGAATCCTTCATTTTGTTTCTGCTGCTTGAAGCATGCATTAACCCAATCAACTCTGTAAGTTCAAATCCCATCCATTAAGTCCCAGTTGACCTGCATCCATCTTCATGGGTTCTTCCAACATTTTCTCGTCAGAAGGACTATCTGAAACTGCTGTCTTCTGCCATTCGAGGGACATGGGCTGCATCTCTCCTAGGGTACAGCTTTTACCAATTATCACAGACTTTTATGGTGATGCTTTCACTTCCCTACAGACCTGTAATTTCCTGGAAGGCAGGGTCCAGGCCTTGATGCACAGTCAGCTTATGTTAATTCCAACAAACATTTTCCCAGGGACTTCTGCCATCCAGGCTTCATACTGGTCATAAATCAGCCTGAAGTCCTGTTCAGGGCCTGGCACACCTACCAGGAGTAACAGTGACAGGCATTAGATTCCCAAGACAGAGTCTGTTCATGCTGTATTTGTTTTCAGAGACTGAAACTATGGAGAAAGAGGCATGGAAAAGTGATGCTAAAACCTGAAGTTGAGTCAAGAAGTCATCATTTAGGGGCCAGCTCCATGGTGCAACGAAAACATGTTACTCAAGAGAGGTCAGATTCCTCATGGCTACCACAGGTTGAACCACTCACTTGGTCAGCCTAAAATACAGGCAAGGTCCCAGGATCTGGTGGGTTGGAGGACTAGAGGAGAGGTATCGTGGCATAACCAGACCCTGCAGAGAGTGCCTCTCTCTCTCTCTGCACACACATGATCTAAATTAGTATTTGACAATCCTTTTTGAAACATGGAAGAGGTGTGAGGGAAATGCTTATAATACTAGATATTATGGGTAGAGAAAAACTACTAAGAGTCACAAAAATTTTGTAGTTACTGATATTAGGTAGAAATCACAATAATGGTGATTGATTGGAAAACTAATAAAAAAAGAAAGAAAGAAAAAATGAAATAAGGGCCCCTTGATGGCTGTTAATTTATCTCCCTAAAGAACATTTATGGCAGTCTGCAAAATTGCAGCACTAGATCCTCTAGAGGCAAAATTAATCAGATGGTGCTTGCCCTCAAAGAGCTGCAGTGGAGAAGGAAAAAAGTGCCAAAATATAAATGAGGACCCAGTCTAATAGTGCTATTATGGAAAGGAGCTCAAGCTATAATGTAAGTTGGAGAAATCTGGTAGAAGCACAAAGGAGGAAAAGGTCAATTTTATATGGAGAGGACAATGATAGGCAAGATATTAAGGGGGAGGTATTTTCACTGTCCTGAAAGACAATTGACTGTTGGTCAGTGATTGGGCATTCACGGCAAAGGGTTAGTATGAGGGA
>NW_006159829.1:4864000-4878682 GCF_000334495.1 Tupaia belangeri chinensis | reverse complement strand
CTGACGCTAGAGCACCTGAGAAGAACAACTATGATATCACTAGAATGTGGAGCCAAGGAGAGAGAGAAGTTTGAGCTACAGACACTACCCAGGTCTCAGAGCACAGAGGCCACTTTACATCCTACCAAGAATCTTGGGCATTGTTCTGAGTCATTGAGAAGTCAGGAAACTTTTTTTTCTATAAGGCCTGGGTGTTCACCAGAGAGAGACAGAGAGTGATAAAGAACCCCCCTACATACACACACACACACACACACACACACACACACACAAGGGACAGACACACCACAATCCCTTCTCCATCCTCTTCTCAGGATTTTGGGCATGCATGCATATCCACCTGGCTTCATTTTCAAGCCACCTGAACTGCAGTCGGCCCTATGGGATTCATCACCTTAATCTCCACACTATCTGCTTGCTTGACATGAAACATTTGAATGAAAAAGTTGCATTGTTAAACTTGCATTTTAGAAAAATCTCTCAACATATCAGATGGTGCAATACTGGTATCAATGAGTCAAGTTAAGAGATTGTTGCAATTTTATAGCTGAAAGATGATGAGAACCAGTGTAAGGTAGAACTGGCCATGTTGAAAAGAGAGAAGACACAGAGACATTAAGATGTCAACTTCTGGATCCTGGCAACTGATATAGTTACAAGAAGTTTCAGAAGTTTTGCATGTTTCTTATTTGATTTTCCAAATGGGTAACAGAAAATTATCATTTTATCTTTCATTAGATACATACAAAAAATAGATCTCTTATTAATTGTTTTTGTTTTCAGTACTTGGTGATTTATTTTTCCACTGCCTATCATGGAAAGAACTGGAATTATGTAATAATTCTGAAATCAAAATGCAAGATTATTAGTCTAATTTAAATCAACCCTGTTACAGATCTGTGTCTATATGCTCTGTCTGCACACACATTTATGTACATTTACTCACATATGTATGCATATGTGTATACTTAGACACATATATCTCTAAGTAAGCTATTATTGGCAAGTTATTGGTAGTACTGAAGCAGATACAGGGACAGTGATCCTATGGGAGGGAAGTGTTGACATGCTTTTGTATAAACAAATGAACTTGATCACCATCTGAGCAGGTAGTAGTCTTTGGAGGACCATCAGAATCAATTTGTTCAGCTAAGAGTCATATAGACCAATATGTAAACTGATGCAGATAATTTTGATTTTGTTTTATGAGAATTATTTAAGTGATTTTAATAATAACTCAAACTCATCAAGGTCCCAATATGTGGCAGTCATTACATGCAGATGATCTCTTATCCAATAGTACCTCAAGACAGGTATTTTTACTCCCAATGTGAAGATAAATGACTGACTCTGAAGAGTTTAAGTGGCATGACTAGCTTCTGAATGATGGTCTGAATGTTCAAATCTAGGTCTCTCTGGCTTCAATCCCTGAGTGTGCATTGCACGGCACACTTTGTCAAAAAATATATTAAAATAGGACTAGAAGTTGACTTTTCTTTCCAGGCGCTCATTGTAACAGTGTAACAGAAGCTTGGAAAGCCTTCAAATTTACGACATGATATTTTCCTAATATAATGGGCATTGGAATATAAAATATCATGTTTCAGAAAATGTCAACACATGTTAAGAATGAGAGTTTACATTATAAACAAGAGTAACAACCTGGAGGTGTAGACCTGGATTTCTCATCCAGTTGCTGTGGACATTCCATCAGCCTTTCCCAAAGGCTACTTCATCAACATTCCATTTTCATAGATCCTAATTCTATCAGGGTAGATCGTTAGAAATTTTCCATAAACAAAATGGGAACCTGATGTTCCCTAGTAAGAAAAGAAAAACAAAATACCCTAAATGAAATTACTAGAAAACATTCATAATGTATTAGGGAAAAATATAATTATTATTATTTTAGTTTTGCTATAGGGCATGTGAGCTTGCCAGAGAGCAAGAGAGAAAGGGGAGAGAAAGTACCCTCTAGAGGATATGACTACCCTATAATCACTTTTCCATGCTGCTCTTGGGATTTTGGGCATACATGTACATGCACCCACCATATCCCTCAAGTTGCCAGATCCAGGACTGTAAATGTACAGTTGGTCATTTGAAATCTAGCCACCTCAACCACCATGCTACCAGTTTCCTCCTCAAAAAAAATTATATATATTTGCCATAGGGTACATGTACTTGCTAGAGAGACAGGTTGTGATAGTGAGAGGGAACGTGAGAACTCACCCCCCCCAGGATGATGACCACTCTACAGTTCTTTTTCCTCCATTCTCTCCTTGGGTTTTGGGCATGAGCACACACACATCCAGCATGATTTTCAAGCTGCCAGAGCTGGAACCCAAACCATAGTTGACATGTGGGAGTTTAGTGCCTTAATTACTGTGTCACCTATTGGCCCCTCAAAAAATATTGTTAATATTGTCTTTTCTTACCTCTAAAACCCAGTTTTCATCAGATCTGGATAAATGAAGTCAAATTAATTCAGCAATAGTGTACTGGATAAATCTGCTGCACTCGAGGCTCTACTAGGGAAGCCTCAGTGATTCCTCGCCTCTTGTCACTTTGCACTTGACTGGTAGACATCTGTCCTCTATTGAAGACACCAAGGACAGGCAGAGGTAGGCTGCAAGTAGCAGCAATAACCACATTTTCAACAGGGCTTTAGAACAGAAATCAGCAAACTATGATCTGGTTCCTTTTTCATAAATAAAACTTTATCAGAAAATCACCACATCTGTTTTCTACACATTGTATTGTTCATAGCTGCTCTTGTTCTGCAATAACAGGGTTAAATATCTGTGACAGAGGTCAACTGGCACACTCAATTAAAATAGTTCTATGTGGCCCATACACAAAAAGATTACTAATCTCTACTTTGGAGTCACACTGAAGTCAATACTTGGGTTTCCATAATTAAGAATCCACACTTGTAGAGCCAGCATATGGCATAGTGGTTATGTCGCTGGACTCCTACATGGCCAACTGTGATTGGAAACCCAGACTGAGTGGCTTGAGACTCACACCAGGTGCATGTGTGTGTGTGTGCTCAAGATACCAGGAGGAGAATGGGGGAGAATGGAATGCAGTGTGGCCATTTCCCCTGGGGCTGATTTCTCACTTCCTCTGTTTCTCTCTCTGGTGAGCACACATATCCTAAGGCAAAAGCCTCTTTAAAAAATCCACACTTGTTTCAGGCATTACTCTCTTGAGAAGCAGAGAGGAGGGTGAAAAAATACAGAGCTAAGGAAGTTGGTAAATCAAAACCATCTCATGAATACAACCAGATTCTGCTATCATTAGATGTACCAGAAATATAATATATACAAATAAACACTAATGTAATACCAGCTAAAACCATACAGGAATTCTCCAATGTGTTTTCCAAATGCTTGGATTAGAGATATTGTTATTTCTCTATTTTTAGAGTCCAAACTGCACAATTCCATTTCTTCTCTCTGATGCTGACATTAGACCATGTCTTGAAAATAGATCACAGTGTTTTTTTCTTGTTTTCTTTTTCTTTTCTTTTTTTTTTTTTGAGAGGTTTTCCCTATAGGGCACATGCACTCGCCAGACAGACATAGAGACAGAAAGCAAGAAATCACCCCCCCGGGGGGATGGTCATGCAGTAATCCCTTCTCCTCCATTCTCCTCTCAGGATCTTGGGCATGCACGCACACGCGCCCGGCGTGAGTTTTAAGCCACCGGGTCGGGGATGCAAACCGTGGTCAACTACATGGGAGTCCAGCGACATAGCCATTACGCTAACTGCTGGTTCCCATCACAGTGTTTTATCACAAGGGACACATTTAAGACATTTGCCAAGCTGAATGATTTGTTCCAAAGCAGATTGATGACCCCCTTTGGGGGAAGGTATTTTATGCAGGGCGTTTCCAAGACCCTTAAAGCTCCTTTGTCTGTCCTTTTTCATTGCAGTGGTCAGATCAAGCAGAGAAATGAAGGTAGTGCTCCTAAAACCTAGGACTAAGCTCTGCGAACTTCTCTGTTGAGAGAAGGAAACCACAAATCATCCTTGGAAGTGACACATATGACATTAAAGAACTCATGGGCTACTGAGCTAGATATGTACATAGTGAACATGGCTACATCTCAGGGGACACCCTCTAAAACAGACATGTCCAAGACAAGTACTGGGGGATGGGGGGAGGGCAGTGGTTTCTTCTTCATCTGATATCTGAGATAAAGAACTTATGGGCTACTGAGCTAGATATGTATGTACATAGTGAACATGGCTACATCTCAGGGGACACCCTCTAAAACAGACATGTCCAAGACAAGTACTGGGGGATGGGGGGAGGGCAGTGGTTTCTTCTTCATCTGATATCTGAGATATCAGATGCAGCTGTTTAAATTGGGCTTCAGGAGACCAAATCAGTCTTTCAGAAGAAAATAGATTTCAGAAGTATTGGGGTGGTTCACAGAGGCATATGTGAGGAGTAAATGACAAAAGCAAAGGCACAGGGCAGAATCAGGTGAAACAGGTTCCCCTGCTCATCTCAGTGCCTGCCCACTGGGAGTTCTGCACAGGTCCTCATAAGATGAAAGAATGGCATGTTCAAAGGAAATCGTATTAAGCACTTTAGACAGGGAGCCTCTACTCTGGATGGGAAGCGGTATTAAATGGCCTTTAAGCTCATTAGTGACTCTTACTCTTCATATGGGAAAAGGAAAAGAGAAGAGGAAGAGGAGAAGCAGGAAGATGCTAAGGAGGAGGAAGAGGAAGAACAAGAAAGTAGCTTTGGTAAATGCAGCAGGCTATCCGAGAAGAAAAAGGGAGGAATGTGCTCTCAAAATAGGAGAAAGTTAAGGGGCAATTAGAAGATAAAAAAAATAGAATAAGCTCACAGTTGACATTTAGCTATTTTGAAATATAAAGCTAATTTATGTTGATTGCTTCCAAAGATATAGAGGTCTTGATTGTTTCAACAACTGATCTACAAGCATAATGAGCATCCACTCCGTGTAAGCAAGCTTTGTAGCTGGGTCAGACCCAATGAGGAGGAAGAAGGCAATGTTTGTTGAATGTTATCTATGTACCAAGCATGTTATCACATTTAATACTCACAAAACCTTGCAAGGGAAACATAATTGTCAGTAGTCTGTGGTGACATAAAACTTGCAGAGGATGCTGGTTCATGGTCTGGTGATTAAGGGAAATGGATTCCACATGACTGATGGCCTGGTTTGGGAACTGGACCCGGAAGCTTGAAAAACATTGTGTGTGTGTGTGTGTGTGTGTGTGTGTGTGCATGTGTACCCAAAATCTCAAAAGGAGGGAGAAATGAAGAAGAGATGTTGGCATGAACATGCCTATAGTGGATGCTTTCTCACTTTCCCTCTTTCTCTCTCTCTCTCTCCAGTGAGCACACATGCCCTCTGGCAAATCAATTTTAAAAAAGGTGCAGAGGATTCGAATACGACAAAATAAATCATAATGCATACTTACTGTGTAGACCAAATAAACACTTTTATGGGGTAGCTGACTCTTAGGAAAAGGATCTGTGGTAGATATCAGGAAAGATGAGAACTGTGTGTAGGCACTAGTTTATGTGGATAATCTATGGAGTGTACAAGATATAATCAGTCCTTAATCTGTAGGCAATGGAAAGTTATTAAAAGGTGTTAGCCCAGATATGTAGTGATGCCTTTTGAAGTTCCAAAGGGTCCATATAGCAGCAGTGTATAAGATGTGTCAGAATGGGGTAAGAAAGAGAAGTTAGGAAGCAGTAGCAAAAATGCAAGCAAGAAGTGACGGAGGGACAGGGAAGAACAGCACAGATTAAGAGCAGGTGCTCAACCCAAGAGATGGAAAGCAGGAGAACGGAGGCATGGGGCGTTTCTTTGAAACTGAACACTAGAGAAACATGGAGAGATGGTTACGTTGAGTCTGCATTTGAATTTCTGGATAAGTAGCTGTCAAACATACACATGAGACAAAATTAGACAAATAACAAGGCCAACTGTTGACCAGAGAAACATATCCAGCCACTCTTAGATTGGACAGTATATTGGATGCTTTCTCACTTTCCCTCTTTCTCTCTCTCTCTCTCCAGTGAGCACACATGCCCTCTGGCAAATCAATTTTAAAAAAGGTGCAGAGGATTCGAATACGACAAAATAAATCATAATGCATACTTACTGTGTAGACCAAATAAACACTTTTATGGGGTAGCTGACTCTTAGGAAAAGGATCTGTGGTAGATATCAGGAAAGATGAGAACTGTGTGTAGGCACTAGTTTATGTGGATAATCTATGGAGTGTACAAGATATAATCAGTCCTTAATCTGTAGGCAATGGAAAGTTATTAAAAGGTGTTAGCCCAGATATGTAGTGATGCCTTTTGAAGTTCCAAAGGGTCCATGTAGCAGCAGTGTATAAGATGTGTCAGAATGGGGTAAGAAAGAGAAGTTAGGAAGCAGTAGCAAAAATGCAAGCAAGAAGTGACGGAGGGACAGGGAAGAACAGCACAGATTAAGATCAGGTGCTCAACCCAAGAGATGGAAAGCAGGAGAACGGAGGCATGGGGCGTTTCTTTGAAACTGAACACTAGAGAAACATGGAGAGATGGTTACGTTGAGTCTGCATTTGAATTTCTGGATAAGTAGCTGTCAAACATACACATGAGACAAAATTAGACAAATAACAAGGCCAACTGTTGACCAGAGAAACATATCCAGCCACTCTTAGATTGGACAGTATATTACTTAAAAAGGGAAAGGAAGATCAAGCCAAGTTTTCTGCCTTCATGGATCTAGTCCTACCTATCAGAAAGGACATCATCCAAACAGGCCAGGTGACTGTAGTAGGAGATGTTGAGTGCCCTACTAGTGGGCTAAAGAGTGTCCACCAAAACTCACATCTATCCAGAACTGGAAAACATGACCTTACTTAAAAAGTACAGTCTTTACAAATGTAATTAGTTTAGTATTTTGAGATACTAAATCAATTTTAGGTAGACCCTAACTCCAATGACCAGGGTCCTTACAAGAAGAGTAGAAAGCACACAGAGGGGAAGGCCATGTAAAGGTGGGGACAGATAGTGGATGATGTTGGCACCAGCCGAGGAATGCCAGGGCCTAACAGAAGCTGAAAGAGGCAGGAATACATGTGTCAAGAGCCTACAGAGTGTTTGTTGACATATTACTTTTTTGGAGAGGTTTTTGCTATAGGGCACATGCACTCGCTGGAGAGACAGAGAAACAGAAAGTAAAATATCATTCCCCAGAAGAATGACCACACCACAATACCCTCTCCTCCATTCTCCTCTCAGAATTTTGGTCATACATGCATATGAGCCTGGGATTTGAACCATGGTTGACTATATGGGAGTCCAGTGTTGTAATCACTATGCCATCTGCTGGTCCCACTATGTTGACACCTTTATGAGGGATTTTTGACCTCCAGACCTGTAAGAGAATAAATCCCTTTTGTCTCAAACCTCCTAAAGTGTAATAATTTGTCATGGCAACCCTAGGATACTAGTACGCCCCTTTCCCAAGGAGCCAATTCTGGTGTGCAGCTGAGTGATTTTGCATCCTGTAGCTCTATTCTGAGAGTCTGCAACAGACTTTCAGACTCTATGGCAATCCAGGAGGAGATGAGAGACTGTCTCAAGACAGCTCCCAGAGGAGAGAGGGAAGTGAGCACAAGGTGGTGGGGCATGGGTTGCTCTCTCATGACTCAGATTAACTTCATGTCAAGGCACTGCTTGTGTGGTCTGTGTGTATATGTGCTTCAGGGTGCCCTGGAGTAGCCATCCTCCCAGTGACCTCATGCT
This sequence comes from Tupaia belangeri chinensis, assembly GCF_000334495.1. Classification (NCBI taxonomy): domain Eukaryota; kingdom Metazoa; phylum Chordata; class Mammalia; order Scandentia; family Tupaiidae; genus Tupaia; species Tupaia belangeri. The sequence goes on along the minus strand of NW_006159829.1, from coordinate 4,870,877 downwards.
CTGGTACTGGAATCACCAAACAGGCATGCGTGTTCAGTTATAGAGAAGAGCCTTCCCTCACAGTCACGTTCTCTGATGCTGCAAATGACAGAACCACAGCTGCTCGGCACCCACTTAGCACTCCTCTGCTGAAAGACCCTGACATAATGAACTGGATGATCCTTGAATGTGCTCTCAATGCCTCTTTTGCTCCCTCACTAGCATGACCTGCCTGTTGGGTTGAGTCTGCCCTGACCTTTGCTCCCTCACTTGCATGACCTGCCTGTTGAGTTGAGTCTGCCCTGACCACTCTCAGTATGGCCTGGCCCAGTGCCCTGCTGACCACTTCCCAGTGACTGGGAATTTTCCAGCTCTCATACCCTAAGTAAGGCTCTGATTTCTCTCCCCTCCACCTATCAGTAAAAGTTACTCTCAAAATGTGCAGACTTTTTCAGAACCCTGGGGGCCCTTGAAGTCTTCAGATTGTCGGGCTATAGACTTGCCCCTTTCCTCAGTCACCTCCCTGCTCTGGCCACCCATGGGACACAGTTTCACAGAACTGATCATTTCTGAAGCATGGTAGTTCCTGTCCTTAGTTCATGTCTTCTGTGTTTACCAGCACAAGTCTCAGTGACAAGCTCCTATAATCCATGCCCATGTCAAGCCCAGTGGCCGAATGTATCCTGCTATTTTAACATTGCCATGCACATATTCCATGAAGTGTGCAGAAAAAGTGGAGAATTAACCATCTGTGCTTTGAGGCCAAACTATCCAAGTTTGATTCCTATCTGCTGCTTAGTAACTCTGCATTTTAGGAAAGTTACTGAACATCTCTGAGCTATAATTTTCATGCAAAAATAATGTAAGGATTAAATTAATTAACATGAATCGCCTAAACCATGGCCTTCCAAAGAGTGGAGCCCAGCCCTCTAGGGACAGGATCACTGACGGTGAAGCCACTGTTGGTGGTGTTGATGTTAACTCTGATGGTGGTGCTGGTGCCCAGGTTTCTCCTCATGCCCTTAACTTCACATTGTTCTCTAAAAAGGAAGTCACCACTTTGTAAGTAAAATACGAAAGCATCTATTTTTTTTTTCTGGACCTTTACATTAAAGTGCATTTTCTGAGGTCTGGCACCTTGCTTCCCCTCATCATCATGTTCCTGGCACTAGACATAGTTCTGAGTATACAGAGTTTTAGTAACTTTATGGTCCTCACTGCCCTCTTCACCTTACAAACTTTTTAACAGGATGTACGAATGGGCTAGATCAACTAAAAGAAACACAATGCTTCAACAATTTAAATAATTAGGTGGTATATAAAATATTTCTAAGCCTAAACCTCAAGTTACATATTGGATAACAATTATATGAGCAGTCTGAAATATAAAGCCATATTACATTATACACTTTTCAGAAATATTTTGAGTAGAATTATATAGGGCTTTTTTTCATCTCTTTAGCGGTTATTTAACTCTATCAATCTTATTTCTAGTTCAGTTATGAAACCAACATGCCACACACACCATACATCCAAAAACAAATTCAGAGAAACAGAAAGTAAAATATCATTCCCCAGAAGAATGACCACACCGCAATACCCTCTCCTCCATTCTCCTCTCAGAATTTTGGTCATACATGCATATGAGCCTGGGATTTGAACCATGGTTGACTATATGGGAGTCCAGTGTTGTAATCACTATGCCATCTGCTGGTCCCACTATGTTGACACCTTTATGAGGGATTTTTGACCTCCAGACCTGTAAGAGAATAAATCCCTTTTGTCTCAAACCTCCTAAAGTGTAATAATTTGTCATGGCAACCCTAGGATACTAGTACGCCCCTTTCCCAAGGAGCCAATTCTGGTGTGCAGCTGAGTGATTTTGCATCCTGTAGCTCTATTCTGAGAGTCTGCAACAGACTTTCAGACTCTATGGCAATCCAGGAGGAGATGAGAGACTGTCTCAAGACAGCTCCCAGAGGAGAGAGGGAAGTGAGCACAAGGTGGTGGGGCATGGGTTGCTCTCTCATGACTCAGATTAACTTCATGTCAAGGCACTGCTTGTGTGGTCTGTGTGTATATGTGCTTCAGGGTGCCCTGGAGTAGCCATCCTCCCAGTGACCTCATGCTCTGGTACTGGAATCACCAAACAGGCATGCGTGTTCAGTTACAGAGAAGAGCCTTCCCTCACAGTCACGTTCTCTGATGCTGCAAATGACAGAACCACAGCTGCTCGGCACCCACTTAGCACTCCTCTGCTGAAAGACCCTGACATAATGAACTGGATGATCCTTGAATGTGCTCTCAATGCCTCTTTTGCTCCCTCACTAGCATGACCTGCCTGTTGGGTTGAGTCTGCCCTGACCTTTGCTCCCTCACTTGCATGACCTGCCTGTTGAGTTGAGTCTGCCCTGACCACTCTCAGTATGGCCTGGCCCAGTGCCCTGCTGACCACTTCCCAGTGACTGGGAATTTTCCAGCTCTCATACCCTAAGTAAGGCTCTGATTTCTCTCCCCTCCACCTATCAGTAAAAGTTACTCTCAAAATGTGCAGACTTTTTCAGAACCCTGGGGGCCCTTGAAGTCTTCAGATTGTCTGGCTATAGACTGGACCCTTTCCTCAGTCACCTCCCTGCTCTGGCCACCCATGGGACACAGTTTCACAGAACTGATCATTTCTGAAGCATGGTAGTTCCTGTCCTTAGTTCATGTCTTCTGTGTTTACCAGCACAAGTCTCAGTGACAAGCTCCTATAATCCATGCCCATGTCAAGCCCAGTGGCCGAATGTATCCTGCTATTTTAACATTGCCATGCACATATTCCATGAAGTGTGCAGAAAAAGTGGAGAATTAACCATCTGTGCTTTGAGGCCAAACTATCCAAGTTTGATTCCTATCTGCTGCTTAGTAACTCTGCATTTTAGGAAAGTTACTGAACATCTCTGAGCTATAATTTTCATGCAAAAATAATGTAAGGATTAAATTAATTAACATGAATCGCCTAAACCATGGCCTTCCAAAGAGTGGAGCCCAGCCCTCTAGGGACAGGATCACTGACGGTGAAGCCACTGTTGGTGGTGTTGATGTTAACTCTGATGGTGGTGCTGGTGCCCAGGTTTCTCCTCATGCCCTTAACTTCACATTGTTCTCTAAAAAGGAAGTCACCACTTTGTAAGTAAAATACGAAAGCATCTATTTTTTTTTTCTGGACCTTTACATTAAAGTGCATTTTCTGAGGTCTGGCACCTTGCTTCCCCTCATCATCATGTTCCTGGCACTAGACATAGTTCTGAGTATACAGAGTTTTAGTAACTTTATGGTCCTCACTGCCCTCTTCACCTTACAAACTTTTTAACAGGATGTACGAATGGGCTAGATCAACTAAAAGAAACACAATGCTTCAACAATTTAAATAATTAGGTGGTATATAAAATATTTCTAAGCCTAAACCTCAAGTTACATATTGGATAACAATTATATGAGCAGTCTGAAATATAAAGCCATATTACATTATACACTTTTCAGAAATATTTTGAGTAGAATTATATAGGGCTTTTTTTCATCTCTTTAGCGGTTATTTAACTCTATCAATCTTATTTCTAGTTCAGTTATGAAACCAACATGCCACACACACCATACATCCAAAAACAAATTTAGTCTTCTGAATATTAACTAACATTGTTTCAAAGAGACGGCCACTGTTTATCATTGATTTAAATTAAATATTGAGAAGGAAATTAAAGAGATTTTTATTTCATTTATTCAGCAGCAACATTACAATTTATACAAATGAAGGCATAATTAAACAGTCTGCCATTAAATTACAATCTGCATCTCATGTAAGCAAACATATTAAAATTGAAAATGCTTGTCATGAATATAAAACCAGCTTGCTTGAATAAGAATTACTCTGAATGTATGATGCACATTTAAGCAATTATTTTGTTTATTTTCCAAAACCAGACTGTGGTTCTTTGGATGTATCCAGAGTTGCAGGTTGCATTACTTTCAAGACATACAGTTAGTAATACTTATAGTAAGACTACTAAGAGTAGCTAAAACTGCAGTAATCTCTGGTAAGTACTTAATTAACATGGTCTAATTTGATAACTTAATTCATGAGGTAGATGCCATTATTTTCTCTTGTAAGACATATCTGTTTTGTTGACTGTTCTGTTTTGTTTGAGGGAGGGAGAAAGGACAGTCATTAGGACACATTGCTTCTGAACCCTGATATGTGTGGAGGGGGAAGAAAGGAAACAGAACTCTCTGGAGAGGCTGTGACAGAAATTCAACTCAGACTCAGTTACAGTTGGAACAAGAAGGCAAAGGAACCATGGAAAAAGAGAAGGTTCTAGGCTGACTAGTTCTAAGAAACCCTTGGTGGCCTTCTCCCTAGTATACTCAGTTAAAGCACTGGTCCAAATATGTAGATACAGTGAAATATGATGTGTGTGTGTGTGTGTGTGTGTGTGTGTGTGCATGCATATGTGTGAGTGTCTTGGGTGCATGTGGCATTTTGAACAAGGTTTTGCTGTGTTGTGATCCTCCTGCTTCAACAACCTTAGTAGCTGGGACTACAGGTGTGTATCAATGAGCCCACCTTTTCAAGGTGGGCCAGGAATTGAACCAGGGCCTCCCATGTGGCCTCAGGCTACTGAGCAACAGTGTCCAGTATGTGGACTGCAGATAAGGCTAGATACATGCTTTTTAGAATTTTATTTACTTATATGTTATGACAAAGTGAGAGGAAGATAAAGATAGGTATTTCAACAGAGACTCACCATGCCACGATCCTTCTATCCCAGACTTCCAGTTACATGGGGTTACAGGCTTGCACTGCTTTGTCCATTGTGTGCAGGTTGGCTTGCAATCCAAATCTAGTCCTTCCATGAGGCTCTAGCAGCATGCAGTGAAACCCTACTGCCTAGACTATGACTACTGAGACTAAGTAAGATTTTTAATAAACTAGCATAAAATCATGTCCTTATATTAGATGAATAACCTTGAATAGGTTACTTAACTTCTTTATTCTTCTCTTGCTCATATATGAAGGAGGAATAATATTTATAATCCTCCCAATCCCTAAGGTGAACATCACCTGATAATATACAGTGCCTGGCATCTACCTGGGGCCCAAAGGAACATTTACTAAATGCTTGCACACTTAGACAATAATTTTCTGAATTTCCAAAAGCAGCATTCAAGAGAAAAGTGCCATCTTCACTGTAAATGAAGAAATATCTGTCAGTGGATGCATGGGATCTCAGGGAATGTTCACCAATTAGCTTATTCCCTTCCCTGGTTGTACTCCTGATAGCTGGTGGGCATGTTTTTCAATCGGAGTAGTCCCAGTAACTCATAGTCCTTCTAAGGATGCAGGATCCATCGTGACTGGGGTAAAAACACAGAAAGCAGTAAAAGTAAATTAAACAATAAATAAATAAAAAGCTGGCAAGCTCACCCGCAGCCATGCTGGGAATCATCAGCTGGCAATTGCAAACAATTGATGTGACTGAAATGCAATGATCTGACCAAGGAAAACTGGATCACAGGAAATCTGCTTAAGTGAAGGAGGAATTGAATGATAAGGACATATTCCAGAGAGGGACATGGACCTTGTTGCTAGGTAGGTTAACTAATTTGACAAGATCCAACTTTCCAACTTCTTCCCCTGGAGAAGAGTTGGGTGTTGATTCAAGCTTCAGGCACTCAAAGTTCCTCTGCTGTTTGAGCCAAGTGCCTGCCTGCTCCATGTCAAGTCCCCAGGGCTGCTCCACAGTTAGCTCCAGTAAAGCTCTCTTCACAAATAAACAAATATCCTCATTTGTGAAGATTTTCCTTTTTGAAGTGGTCTCAAACAATCTCCACTTTCCAGTAATTTATGTATTCATTTCACATATCTTCATCCCAATACTGTAGTCCCAACTAGAGCTTTGTTACCTGCTAGGAGATAAATATGAACAGAAAACTAAGCTACTCAGAGCTACTGCTCACTATTCCAGGGGACCTCGAGCATATGTGTCAAATTAATTTTCTCTTTAAATAACATGGTTATGATTTATGCCTGTTTGGGGACCATTTTATTCAGTTATGTCTAACACATGACAAATATTCAATGTATATAATTTAATGAGTTTGGGGATAGATGCACACTCTTAAGACCATCACCATAATTAAGGCCATCACATTCCTATCACCTCCAGAAGTTTCCTACCCTCTTCTCTACTTATTTTTATTTTTGTGTGTTGCATGATAGAATATTTAATGAAAGTTCTACTCTCTTAGACATTGTTTAAGTATATTCCCACCACTGGTGTTAAACCTGTGGTTTCTGGCTTGAAGAACAAAGAGTCTCACAGTGACCATCAGCTGAGTTAAATATGGCATCGTGTCATATGTTGATAGGTGGCTTCAGTTAAACTAGAAATACTTGTGGCCTAAGGATGTCACAGCAGTTTAACGTGATGCTCTGCAAAGCTGAGCCACACGGAAGGTTCTGGGTCAGCATCTGTAGACCTCACAGGGTATGCCAGGCTCACATGTGCCATGAACTAGGGCTGGCTAAAGTTGGGGTGATGCATGGCACTAGGACCCCATTGGGGGTGCTCTTTCTGTGTGTGTGTCTCTCTGTGCCTGTCTCTTTCATTCACGGAAGAAATAAACCTTTATAAAAGTTTTTAAAAATAGAAATACTTGTTAAAATAATAGTGGGGCTCAAATGTTACATATACTAAGTTCAGCTAAGGTAAATAGTATGCAGAATTTAGAGAGATAGTAAGCAATGTAATTACCTAGATTCCTCTAGCAAAAAATTCTAAGTCACCACTTAATGGAACCCAGTTTTCTAGAAGTTAATTCTATTCTGACTTTCTGAACTTGCACATGGGGTATCCTG
>NW_006159829.1:4848505-4863582 GCF_000334495.1 Tupaia belangeri chinensis | reverse complement strand
GCGCCCTGCTTATATTCTGGACAAGTCTATACCTAGAAGATAAAGCCATGCCCCACCCCCCCACCCCCAGATCAGCTGGAGAGCAGGATGGTCCCTCCTGGCAGTAAACTTGTTTTGTTTCTTCTAATTGAAACATAGCAGTGGGGTTAGTGAGTTGGCTTCTGGGAACATGTGTGTAAAAACACTTTGTTTCATTTTATAACCTCCCAAGCCTGTGCCTTAAACCTAGGACTCTCCACTTCTTTTTCCACCTGTGACAACTCTTTGTATTTGCTCTATTAATGTCATTTTCATTTGTTAGAACAAGGTACAGCTGCTTCAGGAAAAAAAGGTTTTGAGGAAGTAGCTTGCCTATAAATCCATTTGCTTCATGATAATTAATTTGAACAAACTCCAAAAATATGCTTTAATAACTTTTCAGATCCCAATTAGGGCCAAATAAATGGCTTCCATTTCTGGCAGAACCAATCTGATTAGGTTTCTTGTTTGGTGAACTACAAGCATGCAAAATATCCACCCCGAGGGGTACCAACTGAAATCCAAAACTTCAAATTTATTTAACTGCAAATGCATATTTATAAATTGCAACAGACTTTTCTAATTAATTTTTCATCATGTTAATGACTTTGCTGTGTAACAACTGTTTATATTAGGAAGAGTCACAGCCAGATCTAGAACCATTTGTGGTAACTTTTCATTTGGATGAAAAAGAAAGGAAACAATAAAGAAAGCAACTTTCGGGGACATGAATCTTGAGAGGTAATTACTGATTTGACCAAATGTCTACTGAAACAATCCAGTCAATAACCATTAAAACCTACTATATCGGCCACTTCACGGCTAGATTTCCTTTCAGTTGAAATGTTTTTTGCTGAAGAAAATGTTTTTACTAAAGTTTGTATCAATGCTGAACATGAATAATATCAAATAGCCCAGATATTGAGAGAAAATAAGTGAAAATGACACTTTATCAGATGATCAGGCAAATAGAAGGTGTCATGGGAAAAAAAATGGACTAAGATGGAATAAACCTGGGGTCCTTGTACATGTCTGTTTTTCTTTTTTTCTTTTTCTTCTTCTTGCTTTTGTCTCCCCCCCCCCAGAGGGCAAGTATACTTGCCAGAGAGAGAGAGAAGAGAAATCCACTCAGTGGGGCACGGTCTCCCACGGCCCTTTTCTCTCCATCCTTTCTTCCTGGCGGAGGGTGGGGCATGCCTGCACATCCACCCCACATGTTTTTAAAGCCACCGAAGGCTGGCCACACGGGAACTAGCTTTCAGACCTGGTGGGCCATAGGGCTGGTCCCACTTTCTGTTTTTGTTTTGTTTTGTTTTGCTTTGTTTGTTTTTTTAATAAGAGTAGTTCTAAGTTGGTCAAATGGACATATATATATATATATAAGGAAGGCCGTTCCAGTTCTGAGTGTCCAATTAGACCCATTGGAATAGATTCAGTATTTTTTATTAGAAAAGAGCATCAAGGGCTGGCCTTATAGCCCAGTAAGTGAGAGCACTGGATCCCACATGGTCAACTGCAGTTTGAATCCCAGTCCTGGCCACCTGAAAACACGCTGAGCATACATGCATGTGCAGTAAGTGAGGGCACTGGATCCCACATGGTCAACTGCAGTTTGAATCCCAGTCCCGGCCACCTGAAAACACGCTGAGCATACACGCATGTGCACTCCAAATCCCAGCAGGGTTCCTTCCACCCAAGGATCAGCAAACCTTCCTCCTCACTTTGGGTCTTTGTGGTTCTCCTGGATCCTGTCCCACCGGTTGTTCCTCTTGCAATACAAGCTTCTCTGTGGGGTGAGTTCCACAACCTTTCTCTTGTCATAGCCATAGCACAAGCATGTTTCTTACCACCCTCTTTCTAATTCACTGAAGTAAAAAAAAGAAAACTAAACTAAAAAAGAAAGCATCATGTATCATAAATGTCACATTACAGACTTTAAAGGTCAAGAATGAGTTCCACATAAAAACAGTTTGCTTCATTTTGAAAGAGGATTCGGGGGCAGCATGTGACAACCAAGACAAGGAACATGGAAAATTGCTAGAAAACCACTAGAAGCTGGGAGCTGGGAGGAGAGGAAAGGTACAGTCTTCCTCATAGCCTCAGGTAACAACTACCCCGCCGACACTTGATATAAACCTCTCCCAGCCAGAGCTGGGGGATAATTAATTTTCTGGGTTTTTTTTGTTGGTGGTGGTTTTTTTTTTGTTTGTTTGTTTGTTTGTTTATTTTTGTAGCCAAATTTATGGCATTCTGTTACAGCAGCCCTAGCAAACTAACCCAAGCAATCAGGGAGATTCTCTCAAAAGGAAGTAAATAGAATTATTGAAAGTAGAAATAAAATTGTTCAAATTGAAAACACAACAAATAATCTATCAGCCAATGCGGTGTAGGTGAAATAGCAATGCTACCTGGTATTCTAGGAGCAGGCAGTAGGAAGAATTTAACCCAGGAAACCAGTCTATTCAAATTACTGTTTCCTGAAATGGTCCTAACACCATGCAGCCCTGCCCCACCAAGGCTGCCATGAGAGGCACTCCAGGAGCAAGAATTTACTTCCACCACCTCCAGTGTGTGTGCTGCATGTTCTCAGAAAGCCAGAGAACAGAAACCAAAACCCTGACCTATGACGATGGTAGGTCAAGAAAACAAAACCACTGTCACTGCACTACCATTGCCATTGACTGTCAGCATGATTAATCTCAGTAGCACCTGAAATCAAACAAAATGCAAGAAAACAGGACCCCGACAGTGGCATGGTGGTAATGCAATGGACTCAGCATGGGAAGGGCCCAGCTTGATCTCTAGGACCACACCTGTACATACGGTGGACATGTGTTTGTGCCTGCGATGCAGGCTGGCTGAGGCTGTGGGTAAATCATGGCATGAAGACCCTGCTAGGAGGCCCTGTCTATTTCCCTCTCTTCCTGTCTGTCTCATATAAAAGTAAATAAATAAAAGTGCAAAACAAAACCTTCGACATTATGGATTAAAAAGGAAGAGTCAATAAATTTCAGGTAACTGGTATCACACAATGTTATGTGAAATGCCACGTGGTGGCAGACTGAGGGCAAGACCAGCCCCAAGTTCTCTTGCCTCTTAGTGCTCATGCACTTTGAGAGTACCTGCCACTCTGACCTGGACTCGGCCTGGCACTTACAGCAAAGCCGAGTCAGCAGAAGCTTGCGAATAGGCTGTGTGTGTCCACTTTCTCCTCTCCGGGATCCTGGCCACTGCTTGAAGACAAGCACAGAGTAGCTTGCAGGAGGGCTATGGAAAGTGAGGAAAAGAACCAGGCCATTTAGCCCAGCGTGTCACCAGTCGGTGTACAGTCAGCATCAGAAATAGTGCTTTGTAAGCAGGTGAAGCAGGCCTGAGGGCAGCCAATGCTAGATGTACTGCCAGACAGCCCATAGATGTAGAAGCAGCAAAGACCCTTATTCTCTTAGGTCACTTGGCTTGGGGAGAGGGGTATTCAGTGTTTGATATCATAAACAGCATGGGACTACTGCACTTGTGGATGTGAAATTTCAGGATAAAAGAATAAATAAATTTAAAAACAGGAATTAACAATCCACCTCTTAGCTCTAACAGTTGTAAGAGGAACTATTTCCTTACCAGCTCAATTTTTTGAATATAGGAAAATTATGCTATATCTCGTGTCATAATTGCACTTAAAATACACTCATTGTTGAGACCAACAGATAGTGAAATTTTGGACTCCTACATAGTCAACTGCGGTTCGATTCCCAGGCCCAATGGCCAAAAACTCTCACCAGGCATGTGTGTATGCATGCCCAAGATCCCAAGAGGAGAATGTAGGAGAAGGGATTGTGATGTGGCCATCCCCCTGGGGGGTAATTTCTTACTTTCTGTCTCTCTGGCAAGCACACGTACCCTATAGCAAACATCTCTAAAATAAAATAAATAAAAATTAAAAATAAAAAACATTCATTGAAGGGCCAGACAGTGGCACAGTGATAAAATGCAGTACTTGTGAGATAATTCCACATGGGAAGGTCCCAGGATCAAGTCTAGAGATCTGCTGAGTACACTGAGCACATCCTTGCCCAGGTTCCAGGTCTGCCTGAAGGCTGGAGATGGATGGTGGCATCGAGACCTTGTTGGCTGTGGGACTCTCTCTCTCTCTCTCTCTCTCTCTCTGAGACCTTGTTGGCTGTGGGACTGTCTCTCTCTCTCTCTCTCTCTCACTTGCTCACAGATGAAATAAATAAGTAAACTGAAAAAAATTAAAATATACCTATTGAATCAGAAGAAGAAGGCATCCTGACAATTAGGAAGGAGTAAACAATCTGTGGACACATATTTTCCACTCTGTTGGCTAACATTTATGGAGTACCACATTCTGACCCTGGACAACCAGTCTTTTCACTGAGCTCAGGGATTCTACAAGGATGTTAGAGCTGATGGAAACAGGTCTGTCTCTGGAGCTGCAGGAAGGTTATGCACCAGCCTCTATGTAGTTTCAGTCATTTATTTAATAGCTTATTCCAACGGCTTGATGTCGCCTGAGTGGCACAGAGAGCAAGAAAGTCAGATGTAGGAGGGAGGTCTCCTGACACTTTTGAAGTGAAGGTGACTGTTGTGGAAACCCTTCTGAAAAAGTCTGTCTCCTGAGTTTCAAGGAGGAGCTTCTGCGATAGGTGTTGGTTAGCGGAGGGGCCGCCTTGAGTGACATTCTCACAAGGAAGACGACTCAACATGACATGCTAAAGTCAACCTTGAAGTGCACATAAAACTGGAATTAGGTTTATATTTGGGTGATAAAATGCAATTCCACTGAATTCATAGTAAATCAACAAATATTGTAGAATGTTTACTCTGCTCCAAGCGCTGGGTCTAGAATTGGGGGTTCAACAGTGAATATGAGAGAACCCTTGCTTTCAAAGACATGACTGGGTAAAAATCCTAATTAAAGGGAGAGTGGGAAGGCTTATGATAAGGATTATACGGACTTGGTGGGTTATTGAAGCCTCAGGGAGATAAGAAAACGCTAACCCAGTATGCACAGTGAGAGTGGGTGGGAGGAAGAGGAATGTCTGTCAAAGGCTTCCTAGAGGCAGGATAACAGAGCTTCAGTGACATAATGTGGCTTACCACTGTCTGTAACGTATGCAACTCAGAGATCTGGGGACATAAACTATTTGTCAAATAAGGAAGCTCTGAGGATTAAATGAGGTGCACACCGTCTGGAATACAGTAGCTGCTCCATGCGTATTAGCTTTGCTATTCTAGTCATGACCAGTACTCACTGAATACAATGGTGGGTGAGGCAATTAGCCACATAGTTGTGTTTTTGTCCTGAAAACAAATGAATGTCTCACTAAATCGTCACTTTGTTCTGTGAGCACTGTTCTCTCCCTTGTACGGTGGAGGCATTTAGACCCAGTCGGCAGGTAGGGCAGAGGCCACGGAGCTCATACGTAGCAGAAGCTGGAGGCACACCTCCTCCGACTTAGTTTCTATTTTTAGGAAAGGCACTACAGCCGTGACAGCAATAACAATGATCACCACAGAGAACAGTCCCACGACACTTTGGTGTATAACTGTTCTGTCTACTTACTCATACCTCACTTGATTTTCTTCACAATCTGATGAGGAAGGGATTATTGCCACTGAACAGATAATGATGGAAGTGTCTGGAGCTTAAGTAACTTGCTCAAGTTTACACAGTACGTGCCTTTGAACCCACATAGATTCTGTGAGTTTGGCCACACTTCCCGATCAAATCCTCTGAGATGGGAATTAGTGTGCGGTTGGTACGTGGGGAAAGTGCCCTCACAGTTAGCACAATGGAGAAGGGAAGATCGAACCAAAGTCCGATCACAAAAGCCGTAGCAGATTCCACTGAGAAGTTTGGAAATAGGATTAGCCTCCAACGTCGTCCCAAACTAAGGAAACAGGGCTGGGATTTATTCTGCTGCACTGATCAAGCAACCATTTGGTGCAGGCTGTCTCTGTGAAAGAGCTTAGTATGTCAGGGAGGGTAATTCCCAGGGCAGGATTCAGCTGCAGGCTGTTCACAGCCAGTACTCTCAGCAGCTGGTCTAGCCTCACAGTCTGATGTCTCTCTCAGCCCAATCCTGCTCCTTAGCCTTTTCCTTCCATTATTCTCAAAACATCGGTGGCACCCCCAGATCCACTTGAGCAACCAGCACACTCTGGCAAAGTGGAAGAGTATCCCTGTAATCGACTAGCTACCAAGTGACTGGCTGATGTCATCAAGGGATGGAAAATCATGCTGGGCTTTCAGCACTGATACCAACTGTAGGGGATTTGTTTTGTTTTTGCTATAGGGGGTGTGAACTCCCCAGAGAGAGAGAGAAAGTGAGAAAGCACCCCCCACAAGGGGATGGCCACAGTGCAATCCTCTCTCCTCCAGTCTCTTCTTGGGATTTTTGGGTGTGCACACATGCTCCTGGCATGATTTTCAGACTGCTAGGTCCAGGACTTGAACCACACAGTTAGCCATGTGGGCTCCAGCATCTTAACCTCCATGCCACCTGCTGGCCCAAGTGTGGCAGTTTTGACATCTGTCTGTTGATATTATCTCCTGGGCCCCTCACAGTCTGTGGAAAGTCCAAGCCCGAGGTCCTGTGGAGCCAAACTCTTACCAGACCTGAGCTGTCCCCTCTCGGGATCCAGTACCCTCGGAGGTCAGTCCCTGATGTGCTCTCCCAGGTGCTGCCAAGTCATGCTGCCTGTGTGCTGCAGCTCCTTTGAGGCCGTCTCCTTCCCTCTTAGTAGACTAGCACCCTCTAGGATGGGGTACGCTGTTGGTCTGGCCTCCAGGAGGAGTCTAGTTCTATCCCAAGGGAGGCACATATTATCCTCAAGACAAAGGTTTTCCATTGCCCGCAAGCAAGAAAAGAGAATCAACTTTTGATCAGAAAGGGGTGGGCCATCTCTATAGGACAAGAGGGTTCATGGAAATCTATTGGCTCAATTATGTTATTTCCTACCGTGTTGATGTAAATGTCACTGCAACAGATTTCAGTCCTTCCCTGTTAGGGTCCTGACTCTTTGACCTAGTAGACTGTGGAAACTGAAAATTCAACTACCTTTGGAGAACAGTGACACCCCCCACAAGGGGATGGCCACAGTGCAATCCTCTCTCCTCCAGTCTCTTCTTGGGATTTTTGGGTGTGCACACATGCTCCTGGCATGATTTTCAGACTGCTAGGTCCAGGACTTGAACCACACAGTTAGCCATGTGGGCTCCAGCATCTTAACCTCCATGCCACCTGCTGGCCCAAGTGTGGCAGTTTTGACATCTGTCTGTTGATATTATCTCCTGGGCCCCTCACAGTCTGTGGAAAGTCCAAGCCCGAGGTCCTGTGGAGCCAAACTCTTACCAGACCTGAGCTGTCCCCTCTCGGGATCCAGTACCCTCGGAGGTCAGTCCCTGATGTGCTCTCCCAGGTGCTGCCAAGTCATGCTGCCTGTGTGCTGCAGCTCCTTTGAGGCCGTCTCCTTCCCTCTTAGTAGACTAGCACCCTCTAGGATGGGGTACGCTGTTGGTCTGGCCTCCAGGAGGAGTCTAGTTCTATCCCAAGGGAGGCACATATTATCCTCAAGACAAAGGTTTTCCATTGCCCGCAAGCAAGAAAAGAGAATCAACTTTTGATCAGAAAGGGGTGGGCCATCTCTATAGGACAAGAGGGTTCATGGAAATCTATTGGCTCAATTATGTTATTTCCTACCGTGTTGATGTAAATGTCACTGCAACAGATTTCAGTCCTTCCCTGTTAGGGTCCTGACTCTTTGACCTAGTAGACTGTGGAAACTGAAAATTCAACTACCTTTGGAGAACAGTGACCCTTACAAAGAATGCTTCCAAGGAATCTTCTGACTTTCAAACAACTTCTAATTAGTGATTAATCTCTCTCAGCCTTTCATTGTCTTTTTGCTCCAAGCCACAAGCATTTAATTTTCCAATTCTGCCTTCCTTGTAATCACCACATCCCTAACTCTCTTAGCCTGAAGGACAGCACCTGCGCATACATCCCCATCCCAAGCTTGCCCACCTGGCTTGCTGTACATGGGTGCAAACCCCTGGGGTTGGCCATTCTCCCCTCACTCCCCTCCAGTGATAGGATCTGCATTTCACTCTAAAGTTTTTTTTTTTTTTCTTTTTGGAGAGGTTTTTGCTATAGGGTGTGTGTGCTCGCCAGACAGACAGAGAGAGACATAGAGACAGAAAGCGAGAAATCACCCCCCGGGGGGATAGTCACACCACAATCCCTTCTCCTCCATTCTCCTCTCGGGATCTTGGGCACGCACGCACACGTGCCTGGCATGAGTTTTAAGCCACTGGGTCTGGGATGCAAACTGCGGTCGACTACGTGGGAGTCCAGCGACATAGCCATTACGCTAACTGCTGGTTCCCTAAAGTTTCATTTTTTTGGATCTGTTTCTTGGACCACAACTGCAAGTGCCCAGAGTAGCTGGGTTTGCCTGAAGGAGATGCACCATGGGTCCTGTCCAGGGTGCTGACTTAGAGGCAGGGAAGCAGCAGCTGTTCTGTGTTGGAGTGTCTGCAAAGTCCAAGGTCAGGTCAACTGATTGTCATTCTGAGGCTGAAATGGCCTTTGTTATTGTTGGAAATGGAGGCAAGGATGGGGGCTTAACTGAACAATTTATCCTTGGTTACAGGATGCCTCCAGAAAAAATGAACATAGCCCTGACAGGGGCAGCAGATGACCCACCCTGCAGCCATGAGAGTGAGGTCATGGTGGAGCACCACACACCCCTCTACTGTGTCACACGGGCTGACAGGTCACAGGAAAGCCTATGTCTGAACCATGAATTGGGATTGTTGGACATGGGGTGCATGAGGTGGGGGTGAAGGAGGGTTGCGCATCCCGGGGAGAAAGAAGGCTGGTCATCTATGCATTCATGCTGAGCATCTCTAAGGGGGGCCACCTTATATACTGTGACCCCGTAGTCCCATTCCCTTTTAGAAAAGTTCATTATTTGTGAAGTGGATGGCCCAGAAAGGTTCAGAGAAACCCCAGGCGGTCTTGGCAGTGGCAGATAAAGGCAGAGCAATAACATCAGGAGAAGGGAGCTAAGAACCTCCTCTACTCCAGGACATCTGCGTGGCCTTCGAGAGACAGTTAAATAAGAAAACACAGGTGAAGAGGAGAACTGACGATGCAAGAGAGGACGTGTCATGGTCCATATTGCTTGCACATTGGGGAGTCTTTTGCAGTTGAACCCAATTTGTTATCCGTTCTCTTCCTGCCAAAAATCCAGATGAATCAAAATATCCCCATCTGCCGTGGCGTGAGAAAGAGGCCAGCGTTGGTCAGGGAGGTTGAGCTTTTGGAGGAGGAGCCGGGAAGAGGTGCCAGACCCAGAAAGGAAGCCAAGGCCAGCACCGTGCAGTGAGCACTGCAGACGGGACCTGCGGAAGCCCTGAGATATTCCCACTCAGATGGCTGGCAGGGGTGGTGCAGTGCTGTCAGCGACGAGCTACCCAGAGTGATCTGGAAGTCCTCTGCTGCGGATAGCAATAGCAGGGTATGCCACTGTCTGGTGAACGCAGATATGCCTCCGTGGGCCTGCCCCTGCTCCAGCTAACTGACTACGTGGACCCAGAGTACATAGTGGTGCTGAAAATGAGCACTGTCCCTGTCCTCACTTCCTAGAGGAAGCCACCAAGACACTGAACACTAAAAGAACTTGTCCAATACCACACAATGAGTTTTAAGAAGAGCCTGAATTAAATTCAGACATGTAGGGATACATACATGGTGGGAAAATATTTAAGAGAAGTAAAAATGCAACTACCAGAAAAGTCAGGATAGAACAGGGGAACGAGGGTGGTAAGGAAGTTTTGGTTTGAAAGAGGAGTGTGGGATGTTAGAAAATTCATGGCATCCTATTTATTTTTAAAACTTGTTTCTTTTTTATTTTTTAATTGCCAGAGATGTGTGAACTTAACGAAGAGGGACGGAGAGAGAGAAGGAGAGAGGGGGAGAAAAAAACCCTCCAACAGGGCTTGGTCGGACCCAGTTCATTCTCCATGTCTCTATCTTGCTGGGATTTTGGACACATGCACATGCATCCAGCATGTTTTTCAAGCTGCTGGGGCCAGTCTGACCTTCTATTTCTTGACAGGGTAGTGTTTAGTATCAGAGTTTCTCACCTGCAGTGCTGTTGACTGTTCTGGCGTATTTGGGCTAGTTTTCACTAGAGAAAAAAATCTTTCAAAAAGACGCTAGCACAGTGCTTGCCATGGAGTAGGTGTTTAAAAATAAGATTTCTGTTCCATTCCTTTTCCTCATCTAATACTAGATGTTGGCACATATCTAGCAGGACTTCCACAGCATTCCTCGGCCCAATCCCAGCTTCTAAGCTCCGAGCCCTGCTGCAATCCAGGCCGAGGTGGTGGTGTATGACCACACTCCCAAAATTCTATTCTCATTGTGTTATGCCTTTTTTCACTTATTTTTAACTTTGAAAAAAATATATAAATACATACAGAAGAGTGACGATGTGCTATACTTACACTCTTAGAGACCTGTCATGTCAAGCTAACATACTCAGGAGATACCAACATACTGTCTTATTGGCTTCAAGATTTTTCACTAAATAAATAAATATGTTCCTCTGTACCCCTTCCCAGGCCTATTTCCTTCCGCCATCCTCGGAAGGAATGGATATCATGAAGCTAGTTTATTCCATTTCTTCTACGACTCTGTTGTGTATGAGCGTGTGTGTGTGTAAAATGCTAATATTAACAATAATGGTTGTAGCTAATATTCCTGGAGCATTCTCTGTGTCAGTCAGCCCAATGCCTCCCTTGTACTATCTTGTCTAATATTTATAATGACCCTTTGAGATACTTGTGATTATTTTCCCCATGTTGTGGCTAAGCTGAGGCGTGAAGATACTAAATAATTCTACCAAACTCACATAATTGAATTTTTACACAAATGTTACAATTTTCAAAAGTTGTTATCAAGCAGTCTTCATCAGTTTTTTATTTGCTCATCTGTTTCTTCTAGTGGACTGTAACTTTATTTAGCAAAACAAAGAAAGTTCACTAATTAATTTATTATATGAGAGAAAGAGGGAGAGAAAGAGGTAGCACCCCTTACGGGGTCCCAAATGCCCCAATCCAGCCCCAACCTCAGCCAGCCCCAAATCATGGGCATGTACAAGCTGCAGCATTTAGGGGGTGTCCGGATGCAAACCCACAACCTTCCCATGTGGATTGCCTCAAAGCATATTCACTACTGCATCACTGCCTAGCTCTGACTTTGAACTCTTAAACAGAAAATGTGTCCCTCTGTCATCATGACCTGGGGGCTAAAACAAATAAAACTTAATAAATGAAAACATAAGCAAATGTGAAATGTGACATCAAGAAGCCAATGGCCCAATGCAACTTCTACCACACCATGTCCTGTTTCTAATCCAGCTTCAAAATGCTCTCTCACTTACTTCTCGTGCCCTGGGTTATCTCATGTTCTCCAAGCCCTCTGCAATGAAATCATTGTGCTCCTTCCTTAAAATTCTCTTTGCAGTCTGGGCCTCAGAGGCTCCTTTGAAGATCAGGAGCACAGGGAGAATGAGCAGGGAGATATCGCACAGGAGAGGCTGTAGTGACTCCACAAAGGCCTGGCAGGTGCTATTAAAAATGTTCCATGACTTGATCAAAGGTGGCCATTGCAGGAGTGCAAGGAACCTTTAACAAAATGTCTAGGAATATCAGTCAGTCCACCTTGGGGTCCATTTCCTGAACAGACTCGTTGCAACTATGTACACACAAGCACACAACTACATTGTCCCGTAAAGGAGGCGTGGTGCACGGATGCTACCTTTCATGTCTGATACATGTAAAGATCAAGCTTACTTGAAACTGAGCATAATAATATCCACAATAAAGCCAGGAGGAGCCTTCAATGAGTTAAAGCATGGAAAGCTCCCAGCCAGGTGCCTGTGGGCACTGCAAGCCTGTGAATGGGACCAACTATGGTTCTAGCGTGGGACTCCATCCACCCACTGATCACAGCCACCACTTGCAGCTCCAGGACCACACAGGATCTACACCTCCCTGTGATCCCACACGCTCTTCTCTGCTCAGACCACGACTCTGACCCTACTTCACGAATTTGTTCTAGACGACAAATTCCTCCTCAGTGTGCCGAGAACTGAGCTAAAATTCTGTCTGCATCACCTACCTACCTGCACACTGTCTGGTATGGAGAGAATTCTACATCTGCTTGGTGGTTTTAGGGTTGCAGTGAAGTTCACATCTATGATCTCCCTATCCTGTTGACCACACTTGATGATGCAGATAACCTAAAATTATAACTAGAGTGATAATGGCAGCAGTAACTTGCTCCTCTGTGTGCCTCAGCTTCACCCTCTGCCCCAGCACACACCTCGGCCCGACATATGGCAAGCTTAGCTTTGCTTATTGCTTCTCTTCGCTGTAGAATGTCATGGCTCCCAGAGCAGGTTCTCTGGCCACTTCAGTCACTACTGCATCATGAGGGCCTGTCAATCAGTTGATAAAAGCCTCCATATAGAGGCAGGGATTGAGCCTCTACCCCAAGGGAAGGAGTGTAGCAAGTGCCCCAAACACTCTTTGGGTGTTTTTAAAAAGATTTTACCATAGGGCATGTGTGCTTGCCAGAGAAGAGAGCAACAGAGAGAGGGAAAATGAGAAATCACCTCCCCCAGGGGAGATAGCTACACCACAATCCCTTCCCATTCTTCTGCCGGGATTTTGGACAGGCACACACACAAGCCACCAGGTCCAGGACTTGACCTGCAGTTGGCTACGTGGGAGTTCAGCACTTAACCACCATGCCACCTGCTGACCCTTGTCTCAACACTCTTAACATCACTAAGTCTTCAGAAACTTGGTAGTGGCCATTCGAACCACCCCTTATCAGAGACAAGGCTGTTGGCATGGCAGGAAGTGTGGGACACTAGGGTCGTCCGGAAGCTTGAAGCCTCTAGGAGGTAACACTAGGGGTCTTCAGCATGTTCGTGACAGATGTGCATTATGGGAAAACTATGCGTGGATTTCAACATTTTCTCCTTTGCAGCAAAATTAACTCATACTTTCTATTTTTTTTTTAACTTTTTCAAGTTCCCCCACAAGGTCAAGGCCACTCAACTAAGTGAAGGGCCCCATAAGTGAAGGGCGGTCCGGATGGGTCTTGGTCCTGAGGACAAAACTGGCTGCTTTTCCCTATTGCTAAAGTCCCTTCCAGAGGGCCTGGGGTGAGTCACACCCACAGACATTAACAGACCATTTTGACCCATTCGATAACAGGAATCTTCCTACATTCTGTCCCTTGCAGAGTATCCTTGTACCGGTGAGTCACGCCCACAGTCGCTAACAGACGATTTTGACTCCCTGATAACAGGACTCTTCCATCATCTGTCCTTGGGACAGTACCTTGTAACTGTATAAGCCCCCTTCTCTCTGTTACTGACCCTTCCCCAAACTTGTAAGCCCGGTTTCCACATGTCCTGCCTTTTTTGAGCCAGGTCAATGGAAAGCTCTTCACTAAATTCTCTCGCTCTCAGAACTGAATGAGAAGAACCCTGCACCTGGCCACCCCAAAGGAGCCATGTTCTGACCCTGCCTCTCACAAATTCATGCTTAGAAATAAACCACAGTAATCATTATTTTTGCAGAGTTGGTTATTTCTGTTGACAGTCCTCTGCATGTTCCCGTTCTCCTGTCATTCTGCCTTCGCCACTGGACTAGCAGGGACCCGAGGACAGGAGGTGGTCAAGATCGATTTCCACACTCAGTGCCCAGAGGAGCAGGCACCTGGAAGGTAAGTGCCAATGAATGAGGGAGTGAGAGAACCAAGAAAGAAACCGGACAAGCCCCTTAGAAATGAACTAAATGCCACTGCTTCTGTGATTTCCAGACTGGGTCAGACAACAGTGTTCTCAGCCTGCTCTCCAGACACCTGGCGGGGCTCCATGTAGATAGCTGCATGAGGATGCAGGTTCAGGAACCGGCCGGCGCGGGATCGGAAACGCGGCCCTCTGCTGCCCCCCTGCGGCTCAGGCTGCGAGTGCTCATTCAAACAGCTCCCTGTAAACGCGCTGGCTCGCCACGTGTCCTCAATCCACAGCAAAACGCAATCTTCCGGCTTTTCACCTTCAGGTTCAAGTCATGTAGGGACTTCGGGCACAGTGCTTGGGATGGGAGGGACACTGAATCAGTTTGGGGGAGTGGCAGGGAGCCCCTTGTACACAGAACCTGATCCACGTGAGAGTATGCATGTCCCTGGGCATGGAGGTGTGCAGGCAATGAGGGCACCTTTCTCTGAGGTCCATCAAGAAAACTACAAGCTCAAAGGAATTCAGTTTGTTGGATTACTTTTCAGAATGCAGATTTTTATTGTGCTGAGGAGTTTATGGATAGTAAACGGTTCAGGGACCACAAGTTCTGAAGTTAGGGTGATAATATTTGAAATGAAGAGATGCTACTTTGGTGGTCAGAGGGAACTGTTCACATACAGACGGAAGTCCCATTCAGACATCCTGTGGAATTGTCACACAAGGCTGAGAGAACTTTGGTTTCCATAGATCAGCCCTACTTTAACAAGAAAACAGAAACAATCTTCAATATATCACATGACCATGAGTTTCCTTTGGGTTCTAAAACAGAATTCTTTTTGTCTTGGATTTCATTTGCCCCTGAATATGGTGTTTGCTGTGTGTCCTGAATGTGCTGTAGGGAGTTTGATTTCTGAAAACTTTAAGAAGTCAGTCAGAGACATGTCTACCTCGGACTGAGTCAGAATCATGCGGCATTATATGTTGAAGGTAAGTTGGGGGATTCTATTCTGAATTTTTGTTTTTATTTTTGGAATGGAAGAATTTTCACTTGACTGAAACAGAAGCTAAATACCAAGGAAGGGTTTTAAATAACTTTAAATTTGTACAACTATCACACTCAGTTTTACTTCAATTTCATCTGAACTGAAAAGAAATAACTGTTTTTAAGGTTTTTGCCATAGAGTACATGTACCCACTGGAGAGAGGGAAAG
>NW_006159829.1:4839780-4848272 GCF_000334495.1 Tupaia belangeri chinensis | reverse complement strand
AGGAAAGTGAGAAATCTCTCCCTGGGGGTTTGGCCACTCCACAATCTCTCCTCCATTCTCCTCTTGAGATTGTGTGTACCCATGGACATGCGCCTGGTGTGAATTGCAAGCCACCAGGTCCAGGACTCGAACCACAGCAGACCATGTGGGAGTCTAGTACCTTAACCACCACACCACCTGCTGGTCCCAAGATTGAACATTTATAAATGGTGTGCTCTGTATTCAGTATTGCATGGGGCATTTTGCATTCATCTGCCCACTGAGTGTCACTACGATGCAGTAGGGGAGACTATTTGTACATGGCTGTGTGACAAACGGCCCCATTTACTGGCTTAGACAGCAAATCATTAGATTTTCTTTGCAATCCCATAAATTGACTGGGCTGGGCTGGATGACCCTCACTTAAACTCTCTGATGTTGCGGCTGGACAGCAGCAGCGTAAAGGGTGCTCTGGAGGCTGTCACTAGACTGAAGGTGGCTGGGACTGCTCCTTCCCATGCCTTCTAGTTGATGCTGGCTATTGTAGATCTCACATGGAGCCATCAGAGAGTGAGTCTGTGCATGGTCTTTTGATGTGTCATGGGCTTCTTATAGCACAAAGTCTGGATTTTGAGTAAGCCTGTCTAAAGAGTGAACTTTCCATGAGGAAGAAAGTAGAAGTCCCTCGTTCAATTAAAGACTATAACTAAAACTGGTGAAATTTAATTCTACTGGCCAAAACAATCACTGGGTTATAGTCCAGATTCACTCTTGTCAGGGAAATGGCCCAGCCACATAACAGGTCATGCAAGAGAACATACATTGCTGGTATAATAGTTATGGTCTACAGATCACATGCATTTCATGTGCAAATTGTGCTTACTCTCCCACCAAGGATTCTGGAATTGCAAGGCATCCCATTTTAGCCTCAGTTCAGAGTGCCGTGGTGGTCACATCAGCCACACCAGAGCCACTAGGGGGAGGTCCTCCTCAGGTACATCCTTCTCATCAGCCTCTTCAGTGCACTTTCTCTGTCTGAGGAATGATGAACTGAAAGGAAAGGGTCTCTGAAATAGAAAATCCCATTAAAAGAAAAGGAAAAAGGAGGTGCCTAGTAATTATTGGTCCATCGCAATTCTGAAATCCAGCTTCGTGGTGTTTTGCTCCCACATTGCTCTCTGTGGATCTTGGCTTCATTCATTTTCCGTAAGAAACATTTGGTGTGCCCCTCTGTGTCTTCTTTAGCCTCCTTCTGCTTATATGACGTCTGAGGTCCGGAAGATTCTTTCCATTTCGGACTATCTCTGACCATTTTTTGTTTCAGCAGATGGTGTTTATGATGTAATGTTTACAAAAAACAGTAATAGTAGTAGTAGTAATAAATACATGTCTTGCAGGCATTACGTGTTTTTAATGACTCTTATTGGAATTCAGTCTATAAGAAAGAAGTCACACAAATAACTCTTTGATATTGTCCTCTTTCTGGCTTGGATTTACAACTAGGATACTATGAAAAAGAAAAAAAGTCTTTCATTTTCTTAAAGCTGTTGCTGAACTGCTAAGGGGACTATGAAACATTTTCATATTTTTTTTTTCTGAAATCCTGACAAGCATTTCACAAGCTCACATTTGACATTATCTCTGCTCTGTGGCTGTTTCTATTTTTGTAGCATTTTGCTGCTTGGAAAGGCTAGTTATATGAAACAATTATATCTTTGAATTTAGCATAACCTAGGCCCTTTACATATTTTTTTCTAAATTATGATTGAAAAATAAATGATTATTTTTTTAAGATACTACTTCTACCAGATGCCTCATCAGCTGTGTAGTCAAAACACAGTAGTTTGCTATTTGCGTTCTGTGCTTTTCGCAGTGTTGTTAGCCACCGTTTCCTCTCCACACTCCATTCGTGCATGTCATATTTCCTCAGTTCATGATTTTCTCAATATCTGTCCAGATCCCAGTCTTCTAGAGGGTCTTCTGCCCAGTCCTGGGTCCAGGAACACCTGTTCTTGGTTTTCCGTATTTCACTTTTCACACTGATTTCTGTTTTGATCATTGACTATGGAGCAAAACACTCCTAAAACTGCTGGCTTAACCTCATAATGCATTTTTTCTTTCTCATCATTAGTGGGTTCCAGTGAGCTTTGATCACTTTGGACTTTTCTCAATGTTTCACTCAAATAGTGGCTGAAGTCTCCTGAAGGCCCAGAGAGCTGGGCTTTGCTCATATTCCCCATGTGCCAGCACTTGCTGTGGGCTATTGGCTTACACAGCTAAAAGTGTAATACAGTTGAACGGTGTGCTTAGGCATGCTTGAGCTCCTCACTACGGGGAGGCTGGCTTCTGAGTTCAAATTCTTAAGAATGAGTATTCCAGGAGGCAGGTTAGGGGCTCCGCCAGTCCAAACAAGAGCATGCCTGCAGCTTTCACAGTCTAACTCTGGGCATGCCATTGGTCAAAGCAAACACAGAAACATAACATGGGCATCCTTCCCTGAGAGAATAACAAAACCACATTGCAGAGAAGCTTGTAAGATGGGAGCTGTTGCAGCTAACTTTGGAAAACATACAATGCTATAAAGACACTGATCTCTAGTTTTATAGTTTTTTGTTTGTTTGTTTGAAGGTGTTGCGCCTTATTAGGCGCGTTATTCAACCAATTGTTGTGGATTTCTCATCAGTGTATTTTTTCTTTTCTTTTTTTTTTTTTTTTGGTGGGAGGAGAGATTTTTATTCTAGGGCCCTGTGTTCACTTGAGAGACAGAGAGACAGAAAGTGAGAAACCACCCCTTGGGGAGATAGCCATGCCGCAATTCTTTCATCTCTGTTCTCCTCCTAGGATCTTGGGCACACACTCACACACCCCCCAAGGTGAGTTTGGAGCTACCAAGTCTGGGACTCAAAACACAATTGGCCATTTGGGAGTCCAGTGACATAACTGCTATGCCATCTGCTGGTCCCATATTTTTCCTTCTAAATGTCAATTACGTTATTTAAAGGCATACTATAATCTCTCCTATTTTAAAGCTAAAACTTTCAATTCCTTATCAACTTCCAACTAACAACTAACTACCTTTCTTCCTTTTTATATCATAACACTATCTCATCTCGTTCTATCTTAAATCGAGTCTGATTAGGCCTTCTTGCCTTCTTTACCAAACTTTTCTTGTGAGTAGCACGAGTAATTGCCACTTTGCTAAACCAAGTGGTTAATGGTTCAGTCTTTATGTTACTTAACCTGCCAACAGTAGCTGGTAGAATTGACTCCTTCCCTCTAAAGCTATTTATCTAAATTTCTCATCACATTCGTCTGGTTTACCTTCTACCTCCCTGGCCACTCCTCTATTTCTTTGTTCTTAGCTTCCTCTTATCTCAGAATTTTAAAGTTCTGGAGTACACACTCTTAGTATTTGCTCCTGTCCATTTGTATTTTTAAAGTTATGTTATCTTGGGGCCAGCAGTTGGCATGGGGTAAAGGACGCTGGACTACCACATGGCCAACCACAGTTCAAGTCATGGAACTGACAGCTTGCTTTCTCACTTTCCCTCTCTCTCCTTTTCACTCTGTCCCTCATTGGTCAAATTAAAATAAAATAAATAAATAAAAAATAAAGTTAAATGAAATAATTATTTAAAAATTATGTTTTCTCTCCCACTAATGTAATAGGTTTGAATATGTTTTATATGCTGATATAACCAAAAGTATAGCTTTTAAAATAAATTCATACTTTTTAAAGAATTATTTTATTTTATTTTATTTATTATTATTTTATAATTTGACCAGAGAGAGAGAGAGAAGGAAAGTGCCTGGTCTAGGACTTGAATGGTGGTTGGCCATATGCAAGTTCAGTGCCTGAACTACCGTGTCACCTGCCAGCCCCTAAACATCCTCAGTGTAGACCTTGCCTTGAATTCTAGACTAAACGTGCCACTTTCCATCTCTGAGCATGTCTAGCAGGCAGCACAAACTGAATAAGCCCCACACTGAATCCTAGAATTACCCTCAAAGCTGCAGTTCCTAAAGATTCTCATTTGATTTGATGGGAATTCCATTCTTCTCTGAGGTTAAATTTTTAAAAATAAGATCTTACTCTCAAATCTCAAAATCTAACTCATCAAGAAATCTTCAAAATACATCCAGAATCTGAGTATTTCTTTACATTTCCACTAGTAAAACCCTGTTCCAAATCGTCACCAAAATTTTCTCAGTAGCCTCTACTGTTTTCCTTTATTCCAACTCAGGCTCCATAGTCTACACTTGATAAATCAGTAAAATCCACACTTGCAAAAGTCAGGTTATTACATTTCTCAAAGACTTTCTACTTCACTCGGTGTGAAAGTAAATTTCTGTAGCTACCTGTGAGGACTATCTAAGCAGCTTGCTACCAAGTTGTTCATTTGAATCTTCTCATAATTGTACCATATCTTGGGCTCGGCCCTGGTCTCTCCTGTTGACAGACCAGGCGTTTGGCAGCAGTTATAGCTAGGTTAGCCATAGCAAGGAGAAAGCCAGGGTGACAAGTACACATGTGGCATCTGCTCCTGACACCGTGGCTACTCTGTTGATGGGCCCTCTCCAAACAACTAGTGTTACTGAGAGCAAAGGCAGCTGGCAGCCATTGGGGATGTGCATCTGTCCTCAGGGTGTCTCAGTGCCTCCCTGTTCCACATGCCCTCTGCTGAGCATCAAATGGAACACAAAGATCTACATACTCCGAGCCCCTCCCATAGGCCTTCCCATGCTCTTTCTCCCCAGACTTCCTTATGGCTTTCTTCTTAGATGTTATGTATTTAAAATAAAACAAACAAGCAAACAAACCCCAAAAGCTTACCGAGGTCTATTATTTCATAGACTACAATCATCTTGTTCAATTGTTTAGGGACTAGGACAATAAATATTTATTGACAGAATGAATAATTGAGCCCAATCCCGTTCTAGATGGGCTCATGCATCTTATGTATCCTCTCAGCAGCTCTTTGACATGTGTATGATTATCCTCTGTTTATTGCATCTCTCAGAGGGGAAGTAATGGCAAAGCTGTTAACTGGCAGAGCTACGATGGGAACCTAAGTAGGTCTGATACTAATCCTGGGCTGATTGAATAGCACAGTGCCCAGCACATGTTGGCTCTTATTAGACTCATTCCATGTCCCTTTGCAACAGTAAGGATAATACAAGAGTGATAAAGAGCTAATGATGAGGTGTATGTAGGAGGGATTTGCAAAATATAAAATGCTCTGTAAATTGCCAGATCCACTGTAAATTACACTGATCTCTGCTTTCCTAATGTACTTGCTATTTCTTGAAATAAAAATAATGAAATCAGAGTATTAGAGACTATAAGTTGAAACCTGATAAAGGAACACATCAAATGTTTTTGATTTACATATGGAGGGATAAATCAGAGGCAGATGAAGTATGAGTTGTCTAAAGTCAACTCAGGGGCCAGGGCTCAGGTAGAGTCAAATCTTCTCTCCACTCTAACATGCACCTACAGGGACCAGCAGTTGGCATAATGGCTATGTCGCTGGACTCCCATGTAGCTGACCGTGATTCGAGTCCCAGACCTGGTGGCTTAAACTCACGCCAGGCACGCATGCTCAAGATCCTGAGAGGAGAATGGAGGAAAAGGGATTGCAGCATGGCCATCCCTGCTGGGGGGTGGGGGGAGTGATCTCTCGCTTTCTGTCTCTATGTCTCTCTCTGTCTTTCTGGCAAGTGCATGTGCCCTATAGCAAAAACTTCTCCAAATAATAATAATAATAATAATAATAATAATAATAATAATAATAACATGCACATACAAATGAAAATTTCACTTCATTAATCTATCATACTGAGTGTCTTCCCTCAGCCTCATTGAAGCAGAGTGAACCAGACTAATTTAAGATTCATCTAGTTGGAGAAGCGTCAATTGCTTTCCCCTGCACTCCACAGCCTTTTGGGATCCACTGTGCCCACTGAGAAAGAAGAGGTCATGGTAAGCTCAGCCCCCTTCTCTGGGCCTCAGTGCAAAATGTGGGACCTGTTGGGTGCTCTTTAAATTCTCAGTGTGCTTAACAAATGTACGGTTCTCCTGTAACAGCATCTCATTTCTTTTCTGTCCTTTGTGTCTATGCTGTGTAGTTATCTAAATTGCAGGAGTAAGAGGTTGGATGGTGGTACAGCAGTAAAATGTGATGCTCTGAGAGGTGACCCTGTGGAAAGGTTTCAGGTTCACCTCCAGAGACCTCCCTATACATACCAGGCATGCATTCCTGTGATCTGGGGGTTGGCTGAGGCAGGGGGTGGATCATGGCATTAAGACTATTGGGGTTGCTCATTCTCTCTCTTGCTAAAAGATGAAATAAATACATACACTTGAGTAAAAATACTTTAGGACTAGGGAAAGGGGCACTGTCACTTACTTTTCCACTTCTATGTGCTAGTTATCTGGGTATTAGATAGGATTGCTTAGTTCCCAGCAATAAGGACCAACTCCAGTCCATGTAAGGGGAAAACATTATGTGGAGACATGAGAAGAGGATTAGTTCATAAACTGAAGACAAGCCTCAGAAAGGAATCCACAAAGGAAGGCTGAAATGAGGTAGAATATGTAAGGCACAGAAAGAGGACTTAGCATTGGTAGGGGCTAGGGATATGTTGGTAAATAAATGAATACAGGGACTGAAGTCAGGAAGCTCTTGACCTTGGCATGGTAAGGACTAAGTAGGTTTTACGCACGTCACCGTAGTTAGAATGCATTCATTGTAATCATACCCTCTTTCGCTACCTAAATCAGAGTGGATATTCCAAGGACAGTTTGCCCAGTCTGCATAATCCCATCTCTGTTAATGGTAGGATAAGGCACCTGGGCCACCAATCCAACAAATGGGTCATGTCAAGGCAATCGAGGCAGTTGTTCAAAGGAATATCAGAGTGCTGGCACTGGGCACAGTGGACATGAAGGGTGGGCAGTCCAAAATGTTATCCAATGCTGTGTCATCCAATTCATGTACGAAAACTGCGGACTAACACTCGGTTTTTGATAACTTCCAATAGATGAAAATCACACAGCTATGAGATTCACAGTGAATCATGTTCCCTCCTAGTCTCTGAGTTTTCATTCATAAAATGGAGAAACAGTAGTAACCATCTCAGAGGGTTAAAGAGCATTCTTAAAGCAGTGGATGCTCAGTACTGGCCTTAAACAGTGCAGGCAGTCAGTCACCGTAAGCTTTTCCTTACCAGCTACGGGTCTTAGGGAAGGTTAATGATCTTATTAGGCCTCAGTTTTCCACTCCTTAAAATGTACTCAATGCTACCAGCTTTGAAAAATTACACAGAGGGTATTAAGTGTGCTAGGAAAAGAAATGGAACTGAATGAGTGTTTAATAATCACTTCAAAAATGCATTACTATAATTATAATTATTATTACATTATCTTTGAGGAAAAAAATATTTGAATAACTGCTCATGGAAGATTTTTTAACTAACTCTATAGCTATAAGATTATAAATCAGTCTGGCACAGATGGGAACCCCATTTTCTCAGTGTACAAATCCTTAGGGTGCTTCTCTATGTCTCTCTTTTTATAATAGATGGAAGCTGGCCATCATGCCCCATTGCTCAACTGCCTTCCAGAACAGAAGACAATGGAATATGTTTTCTTATGACCATTATCAAGTCTTGGCAAGGGCAGAATTTCTACATTTCTAGATTTTTGTGATGAAGGACATGGTAAAGGAGTTATAATTTCCCCACAGGTAAGTGATGCTTTTCAAGTTCCACCACTGGGGAATCAATAAAACTTGAGGACTTGAGGGACTTTGCAGCAGGTGTGGAAATTCAGACGACTATAAATTATCACTAAATTTGGCACCAAACAGAGCAGTATTTCTGAATAATTCTTTTATGGCTGTCATAAGAATTTGGCATACATTTCTGTGCTGCAATGCGTGTCATAAATACAATAATTTATGGTTTGTTTCTACCCAGTAATGTGCAATGTCATACTAAACTTAGGAACAAGCACAATTAGAACTATAATCAGTTGTGACATTTTTTGAAATGTTTCTATTTAATTATTTCTTGCTACAGACTGACATTAATAGCTTCTTTTTGAGATGAGAAATCATAATAATTACTCCAAAGAAAATGACAAAGATAGATGATATTCATGTAAGAAGGCAGAATTAATCAAGAGATTGATTGGTGGCTGGCCAGATAAAAAGGAAGATAAAATTCTTCTGTTTAGGACCAGCAGATGGAGTAATGGTTATGTTGCTGGACACCCATGTAGTCAACCATGGTTTGAGTCCCAGACCTGGCAGGTTAAACTCACACAAGGCAGGTGTGTGTGCGTGCCCAAGATCCTGAGAGGAGAATGGAAGAGAAGGGATTTGTAGCATGACCATCTCCCCTGGAGGGTGATTTCTCACTTTCTGACAATGTCTTTGTCTATCTTTCTTTCTTTTCTTTTCTTTTCTTTTCTTTTCTTTTCTTTCTTTTTTTTTTTTTTTTGGAGAGGT
>NW_006159829.1:4833472-4839621 GCF_000334495.1 Tupaia belangeri chinensis | reverse complement strand
GTTCAACTACATGGGAGTCCAGCGACATAGCCATTACGCTAACTACTGGTTCCCTCTATCTTTTTATCTCTCTCTCTCTGTCTCTCGGGCGAGCACAGGTGCTTGGTAGCAAAAATCTAAAAAAACAAAAAACCAAAACCAAGTCTGATGTTTAGTTTGATCCACTCTTTCTATCTCTCTCTCTCTGTCTCTTGGGCGAGCACAGGTACTTGGTAGCAAAAATCTAAAAAAACAAAAAACCAAAACCAAGTCTGATGTTTAGTTTGATCCACTTGTGTCACTACAATATGAACAGAATAGACCTGTGTTCTCCGCCAATTATGCAGGACCTCTCTGTGTTCTCTCAGTTGTTCAGTTGGGACCCTACATTCCCTCGCTTCAGCTGGTTCTCTTTTGAACACTGCAAAGAATGCCAACCTTGGTGTTAGTCATAGCTGGAGGAAGAATCCTTAGATCACCAACTTCCTCCTGACACTGTAACATGGTGCAGCACTTTTCTACCTTAGAACAATAGTACCACCTTTTTCAGAGTTGTTATGAAGATTTGCTGATAAAATATAAGTATGCAGTAAAAGATCAGGGTTTTTTTTTTAAATGAGCTCTAGAATCAAGTGACTAGATTTGAATTATTAATAGATCTCTACCATTTGCTAGTTATATTAACTTAGAACACTTAAAAATAATTACTGAAATAAAAACAAATTATACAGGAATGACTATGTGCTAGACACTGTTCACAAATGTTAACCAATTACTTAGTCTTCCTCATTTGAATAATATAATAAATAATATGAATACCCACTTTCTATGCTGTTGCTGCACACAGGCAAACTCTCACAAAGTACCCATTTATACTCTTTTCCTGATAGGTAGCAAGCATTTGGGAAGGGTTAGACAGCATAATTGTTTTCACTGCTCATAGAAGATGGATAGTAAGCTGTACTTGTTAATTCCTGCCCAGTCACCAAGGTTGAGCACTTTGGTGGTTCAACGACCCCCTGGGTGTCGTCACTACTCTTCTACTCTTGCACGGAGTGTGAAGACTCTTCCCTGACCATCAGATCTCCCTCAGGCTCTGAGACAGGTCCTTTCAGTAGATTGTTGATGAATGTAATGTCTAGGACTAAGTCATCATTGCTGACATATAAACCCCACTATTAAAAAAAAAAACTATAATGAATGTTATTAATAAGACCATATGTCTTTAGAATGGTATGGAAGAGACATCATCCCAAACTACTCGGCTGCAGGAAGCTATTTTGGGTGCTTTTTAAGAAAATGTGAGAGGTATATTTACTGTAAGTGTAGCCAGACAATTAAGTGAGAAGACATTGCATGTCCCTCCCCGGGGAGCAGCTTGATCTCAGGGCACGGGGCACAGATGGACTCTCTAATCTTGCTTCCCACATCCTCCACCCCCTCCCACTGTTTTTAAATCCTAGACTGGCACAGAGGCAAAAGATGGGGGCATAGGAAAGGAGAGCTAAGGGGAGCAGGCCATATCCTACCTGACTGTGCCTTCGGACGCTAGTCTTCCCTCTAGTCCTGGCAGCTAGGTGGCACTGCCGCTTTCTTTCCTTAGTACCACTGTGGGCCTCTTGGAATCCTCCTCTGTACCTCCTGATGGTCTCTTGGCTGAAGTTCCTGACTCAGAACAAACACATCCACATTGGTGGTGAGGCATTAGCTCCTCCTCCACCCCTAGGAAGCTTGGAGTCACACTGTAGCTGCCCATCTGCAGAGCCATCTTCTCAGCTGGGTCCGACAGGGTCTGAGAAGCCCCTGGGGTGGCTCTCCACGCAGTGCCCCCCACCTTTGCCTGAACAGACTCCTACAGCAGACTCTGCTCCCAGCACAGCAGCAGCTCTCCTTAGCACGGTCATCAGTAAAGCAAGCCAGCCTGCCTTTGCCCTTTCGATTTACTGGGAAAGAGCCAAACCATGGCCCACTCTGTTCCTTCAACTGCAGGGCACTGAGGTTAAGCTTTTTAATGGTCCTAATGAAACCTCTCTTAGTTGACTGTAGTAAGAAGGCGAGCTGATACTTCTTGCAAAATGAAACTTTAAAATTTTTCCTCCTATCCTTAATATTTTGACCCTACTATTTATTATTTTAGTAACAAGTTTGAGGCAAAATCGTACTTTGTTAATCCTCAAGAGCTGACTACTCATTATTTTGTTTTTAATTTGATAGCCAATATGTAGTGCCCTCATTGCTTGGTCTCAAAGTAAGACAGGAAATGTTACAGGTCGACCCCTAGTTAGTTAAGGACTACAGTATCTCCTTAGGGAGAATGACAGCCTGACTTCTGGAAATTGGACAACCATTAGCCTTCTCTTTCTTCCTGGGTCTTGGGTTCTCTTTATTCTTGTATTTATTCTGTCTCTCTTTGGAAATCTCTGCTCTTCTGTCTTTATGGTAAACTATAGCCCCTCCATTTCTCCAGAATGTTTGTTTTCATTCCAGCTAACCTCCAAAATTCATCTGATTTTCTTTTGTCCCCACAAATGAATCTTCAGAAGAACTGAAGGACACACTCGTGACAGGGACCCAAATCCAGCTCATTATCTGGGACAGCTGGGTCCCCTCCTATAAAGCAGAGCAATTTCAACTCAGACAGTTGAGGAAAAGACTGCTGGCCTGTGGGCTCAATGTAGGTCTCCAAGGAGTCCCACTGGAAGCTAAGAGAAGCCTTACTGTAATGGGTCACATTGGAATTTGGCCTTGAACCATGAGAACCGTACAGACGGAGAGGAACTTGGTTTGGTAGAGGTCTTTCCAGAGAGGTTTTAGAGAGGGGTGCTATACAGATTAAATAAGAAAGAAAACTAACAGAACCAGGAACTTTGAGTGCCTAGTGAAAAAATAGGACGTTTTTTGGTTGTTGAACAACCCCCCGAGTAATGAAATGCCAGTTCTCTTTCTATTATTGCAAGCGTTGCTCTTTTGAAGAAATCAGCACCTTCATTTAGTGGGTGCTCCTGAAGATTCGCTACCTCCCAGGCACATTTCCAGGTGCTGAAAGACACTCATGTGTTCAAGCTCTTTGTTGATGAAGGAGGGGAGATGAAGGGCAACAAATAACATGTTGTCACTGGAGGAAATGTGTAATAGTCAGTGGTAGCGAGGGGAGGACAACTTGTGTTAAAAACAGGAAGAGAGACTTTCAAAGGTGGGAACTTTTGATCAGAGAAGTGAATACAGCAAGAAAGAGTCAAAGAAGACCTAGAGAAGAATAATCCAAGCAGAGGAGGCTGCAGAAGCAAGAGCCAAGACTACAAGACTGAGGAACTATTGAGTTTGAACACAAACGTAATTAAATCCACGTAGGGTAAACAGCATGCGAAAGGCAAAGCATTAGAACATTGCATGTGGGGCTGGCATGTGGTGTGATGGTTAAGGCACTGGACTCCCACGTGGTCGACTATGGTGCGAGTCTCAGACTTGGTGGCTTACTTTCTCACTTTCTTCCTCACCCTCTCTTTCTGTCTCTCTCTGGTCAAATTTGAATAATAATAATAATAAATACAATACAAATCAAATAAAAAATTATTTTTAAAAAGAAAATTGCATATTAAAAAGAGAATTTCAGGGAGGGGTAGGGTGGGGCACCATCCTTATCTTGGTAACACCAGTGAAAACAGGGATCTAACTGAGGGCCAGCCCTGGAAACTGGAATGATGCCCCCTGGGGATGAGTATGTGCAATTAACACCAAAACAGTCTCAGTCTCCAAATAAGGCAAAGTCTGTGTCTGGTCATTTAATCTCTATTAAAGTTGCCACACATCTCTTATTGACTTTTCTGTTTGGAGAAATAAGAAAAAAGTGTGAACTTAATTAGGCTGACTGTCCTAATCACAACTCCTAAATATAGGTTTTAACTTCTCTAAGGCATTACCTGAATGGGTGCTCTGGGGTCTGGGCATGCCTGTGCTGAAAGGGGGTGGCCTTGGGGAAGGAGTGGGACTGACACAGAGAAATAAAGCCGCAGAGAGAAGACTGATGGAGACCGCGGGCCCTCGGGCAGGCTGGGAATGCTCAGCCCCTGTGGGCATGTGCCCCTGTCTTTAAGGAGTGGTGTCCTGCTCAGAGACAAACGAGACCTGTGGGTCTGAGCAGTCAGTGTGAACCTGACCTAGGACAGGTTATTCTACCAAGACAGCCGCTCCCTCAGAGGAAGGAGTGCTTGGCTCTGATGAATCTGCAGTCATGAAGGGCATCCATCCACTGGTGCCATGGCAACTCATCCGTCAGGTTAAACAGTCACAAAAAGATCAGAAAGATCTCTACTCAGGGAAAAAAAAAAAAGTAGGGTAGAAAAACTTGAGGGTAGCAGAGAAACAGAAATGAGACTGAGCCGAGGCTTATGCGTTGCATTGGCAGTGCCGTTCTCTGTCCTGCGGTTACAATGTTCCATAACCTATTTGCCTCATCAAGCTGCGTTCTTGTATCTGTTGTTCATAATTTTCCTCAGTCCTTTTCCCCAACTTGCCTCTTCCTCTCCTCCCCGTTCATTTTCAGGCCATCAATTACCATCCCGGCTTCTGGGCCATTGAGTCTTTCAGTTACTGAAGTAGGATGCAGATATTCAATGTATATTAAGCAGGGGTGTATGTAATACAGTATTACAGTGTTTTGTTTTAAGTTTTATTGCCATAGGGCATGTGTACTCTCCAGAGAGGAGAGAGACAATAAAAGGGAAAATGAGAAATAACCCCATGGAGATGGTCATGCCACAATCCCTTCTCCTCCATTCTCCTCCTGAGATTTTGGGCACACATGGATACATGCCCAATGTGATTCTCAAGCTGCTAGGTCCAGAACTCTAACCATGGTCACACAGGTGGGAGTCCAGAACCTTAACCACCATGCTGCCTGCTGGCCTCAGTACCTGTTTCTTTTTAGAGCCTTGTTTACTTCACTGAGCATTCTATCATGTAGATTCATCCAGTCTGTGTTAGCCGATAGGATCTCATTTCTGTTTTTTTTGTTTGTTTTTTTTTTTGTTTTTTGGTTTTCTGTTTTTTTTTTATTTTTATTATTATTTTTTTTTAATAAAAGCTTCTGTTCAACATAGATCACAATCAGTTAAGTTTGAATCTCAAACTGAGCCACAGACTCAGTCCTTCGCCAGGGGAAGGCTGTCAGCCCGTTGTGGTTAGATCTTTGTCAGCCAGTAAGTACAAGTGCTCACTCTCAGTCAGAGGCAGTCGAGAAATACGCCCATGTTTTAATAGCAGCTAAACATCAGGAGTACTGTCTGGATACCCACCACATATATCAGGTCAAAGGCCAAGTAGTTATTTCCTATAAAAATATTTGTAGACATGTGTTTGAATATCTCTCTTTTTCTCCAAGTCTAGGAAAGCTATGACAGTTAGTACCTGGATTGATTATTTGTTTCCATCCTGAGAAGAGCAAGCTTTATTTGTCATCCTCTGAGGGTAGCAAGCGGTGACACGGATTTAAATCCAAGAAGCACTTACTCTTCGCTTCTTTTTTACTCTCCCATGGGAGATAACAGATTGACGAGAAAGCCTTGCCATCAATGAGCTCACGATACAGCTGGTTAGAGGGACAGCAAGAATACAAAGTCATCATGCAGTGGGGCCAAAAAAGAACCAGGGTTAGGCAGAAGCACCTAACCTCATCTGAAAGAAGATGACCAGGGAGAGCATTCTAGAATCAATGTGCAACTTCATACTAACCCTGCAAGACAGACAACAGGGAGGTGGAGAGCTTCCTGCCTATGGGAAAGAGGCCTGAGCAGGCTTCCCAAAGGGGCCTCTGACAACAGTGCACTGTGCACAGAAACATGGCCGGCAGTGTGCGGTTTCAACCATGTGGCTACAACCATAATCATCTGTAGATGTCCCTGGGCCTGCTCTAACAAAGTACTCCTCCATGGAGAAGGTCATATCCCACACTCTGGAGGCAGACTCCAAAGTTGAGGTGTCAACAGGGTCCTGCTCTTCTGAAGGTGCTGGAAAAGGGTCTACTTCGGGTCTCTCTTAGCTCTTGGTGGCTTCTGGTGGCCTTTGGCCTCACTCCAGTCCCGATTCATCCACTATGGAGTCGTCTTTACACTGTGTCTCTTCACATGGTTTTCCTTCTGTAGTGTCTGTCTCTAGGTCTATATATATATATA
>NW_006159829.1:4807875-4831788 GCF_000334495.1 Tupaia belangeri chinensis | reverse complement strand
TACTCATACATATATATATGAACATACCCATACATACATAGAGAGAACATTTTCTTCATACAGTATACTATTTAGAATATACATACACACACTATCAATATATTCAAATAACATTAATATATATATATATAATTATATGTAGTATATATGAGCAAAATCTCTATAGACATACCTATATATAAAATGGAATATATACAAATCGATATGATTGAAACTGTTAAAGAGAAAAACACATGAAAAGCAGTTTGAGCTTCAACATATGTCTAATACACATGATACGATAGAGTGAGAGAATAGCAAAAACAAGGAAACATTTATTCAGAAAGACCATGGCTGAACTTCTATTTTTTTAATTGAAGACTTGACTGAGGTCAGTACCATGAACCACAGCTCAGGGCACATGGTCTGTATGCCCCTTGGCCCTGCCCTCTAGCCCCGATTCTGACCACAGCTGCTGTCCATCCTCCTCACTCCACTTCCCTAGCTCCCTCCTTCAGCCTTGCCTCATTCAGTGTGTGGCTGTGCTGCCTACCAGCGCTGAGAAGATCCAGTGGAATCTCATCCAGACACCGAGCATCCAGGTTACATCTGCTAGACTTTTGCTAGTCAAACCCAAGGATTCCTCGAGCACACACCCCGTCTGTTGGTTTGATACATGATCCACTTGCTTAGTGGATGCTGTTTCATTCTTTCTCTTCCCTCTCCTAATCCGGTGCCAGGGACAGTTGTTACTTCCGAAGTTTCTGACTCCAGTGAGGATGTTGTGTAATGTGTACTTTATCCCTGCAGCTTCTCTGACCTGGGTCCCAGCAAGCACAGTCAACTTTGACCACTGTTGGGTGCACACGTCTGACCACGTCTGAATGTGGAGCCACACATTAGGAAAAGAGGCCGTGGGTGAAGCAGGTGTTCCTGTCGTGTAGAAATGTCAGGAAAGGGTATTCCAATGATCACGCTATTCCATTTAGAAGGGTGTGACTACATATGTATTTAAATTAAATCACCATTTCGCATTTTCAACTAGGACAGCCAAAAAATACCAGGGAGATTTTTTTTTTATGCCTGCATGTTTTGTTTCGTTTTGTTTTGTTTTTCTCTCCCTAGGAAACTAACTCTTTTTTTTCTTCTATTGAGTTTCAAGTGCTGAAAATAGGTCACATCCTGGTTGGGATCCTGGCTTCTCAGAGCCATCAAGATTCCTTTCGTTTTGTTTTCTTAACTTGTTTTTAAACTTGGGAAAATAAATGTGTTCAGATATTTAATGGGTATTTTTATGCTATTTCCAACTCATGACCTGTGACATTTTTCTAAATGGTAAATTTTCTGACTTGAAACATTTACCCAAAGAAAAGTTAATTTGTGAATAAGATAAAGCAAGAAAGGCATGAATATATTTTTAATAATAATTTTGTTGCTGCAAAAGTAACTTTAAGTAATGCATTGCCTGGGCCAGTCAGCCTGTAATGCCAACAGCTGTTATAGCTGCTGTGTTTGGAGCATAATGCCAAATGGCCAATGCTCTAAGACACTGCAAAATCATCATTGTGAATGAGAACCCTCTCCTTCTACTGATTAAAAGAAAATGAAGTGATAATTCAATAAATTTAAAACATTTTTATGGCTGAAAGATAAAGTCGAACTCTCCCCTGGTCCTTTCAATGCTGACTGTGATCTGTTTACCAGCCCCTCTCCAACCATTTATTCTCCCCACCTCAAGTGCCTCTCTTCATGCCTCATCTTTGACACCCAGGAGTCCAGGAGACGTTGGGGTCTGCATGGCTGTTTGCCCTCACTCGGATGCACTGCCCTTTACTTCTTCACCACCCTCTACTGAATCCTTATAAAATGGTTAATGACTAGGCAGAATATTTGAGTTTATATCTTTGTCTATGTATGGCATTTATAGCTTCAGTTGTATAGGTGTTATACCAAACTGCTAAACTTACAGTTGCCAAACTGGAACAAGGTCTAAAACCTAACACCTGTAGGCTGTGAATGCAAGTATTTCATTATTTTGTGTCACAGTATTCTTATATATAAGTGATTATAACAGTAAAAATATAAATAAATAAATAAGTGGTTAGGAAATTACTCCAGGAACCAGATGATGGCTCAGTGATAACACCATTGGAGCCATGCAGGAAGAGCCTGGGCTCATGTCTACACACTGGACGTGCCTATGCGGGGGCAGGGGGGTGGTGATTCCTCACAGATGTTTTTTCAATAACCAAAAATATATACATCCCATTTCATTCATATCTATAGCCTTTCTGTCCTCTTTAGCACACACATTGGAAATCCCTAAGAGAGTTGATGAATTATCGTTTTCCATACCAAGTGTGTTTATTTCCCTTAACAATGGTATATATGAAAGTGACGAGCTCAGCTTCTTCTTTTCCCACAAAGCAACTTATTATTTTTAACAGAAAAACGTATTACATATCAGTAACAATCTTTATAATAGTTTCTCAAACTTAAGACATTGCAAACTCACTTTTAAAATGAAAAATTTTGTGAACATCATAAAGTGTTAACTATTGTCAAACAAAGCATTTGCTCGCATAATGCTTCTAGCTATTTTGTATCCCTCTAGCCAAAACATATTTATCAATTAAATATAAATAAAACTGTAAACTAATACAACTCAAACAACACAAAAGCAATGAGACAGATGATGTTTTGTTGAAACACAACTGCTCTCAACTACTGACTATGTGAATATAGTCTGAGAAGCTGAGGAAGAAGCTCTTTTGAGTCTGCCCTACCTATATGCTGTGGAGTGAATTTGTTTCTCACACATTTAATTTTTTTTTCTTTGCCAAGGTTCAAACCCTTACTAAACAGAAAGCTAAAGTGGGAAAGTCAGGACCAGCAGTTGGCATAACGGCTATGTTTCTGGAATCCCATGTAGTCAACTGCAGTTCAAATCCGGGACCAGGTGCTTAAACTCATGCCCGGTGCTTGTGCATGCCCAAGATCCAGAAAGGAGAATGGAGGAGAAGGGATTGCAGCATGGCCATCCCTCTGGGGCGGGGTGGGGGGGCTGTGGTGATTTCTCACTTTCTGTCTCTCTGTCTCTGTCTTTCTGGTGAGTGTATGCACCCTATAACAAAACCTCTCCAAAAAAAAAAAGAAGTGGGAAAGTATCCCCAAGGCAATGGTCATGCCACAATCCTTTTTCCATTTCTCCTTTCAGAATTGTGAGCATGAGTGTGCACATACCCAGCATGTGTCACAAGATGCTGGATCTGGGACTTCAACTGTCTATCAGCCTGATTCATGAGCCTTGCTGAACACGAATTCAGCCTCTATTCCTGAAATAGTTGAACGGTCATCACATGACCCATAGATTCTACTCCTAGCAGGACCAGAAGATGGCATAATGGTTACATTGCTGGACTCCCACGTAGTTAACCGCGGTTTGAGTCCTAGACCCAGAGACTTAAAGCTCACTCCGGGCACATGTGCATATGTGCCCAAAATACTGAGAGGGGAATGGAGGAGAAGGGATTACAGCCTGACCGTACCTCTAGGGGGTCATGACTAGCTTTCTTTCTGTCTCTGTCTTTCTGGCAAGCACACATACCCTATAGCAAAAACCTCTCTTAAAAAAAAAAAAATTCTACTCCTCACTATGTACCCAAAAGAGTCAAAAACATGTCTTCACAAAATATTTTATATTCATGTTTATAGCACTATTTTCCAGAAGAGTCAAAAACCATAAACAATGCATAGATCCATAAGTTAATGAATTGAGAGGCAAAATATGGTATGGGGTATGGTTAGCTATCGATAGGAAGAACGGGGGCAGAGTCAAGTAAGAGTATGCGTGGAGCTTGAAAACACTGCTTTCACTGTATATATGTGAGTCAATGTAAGATAAAAAAGATTACAATAATCATAAATAACGTTTTAAAAAGAAAACACTGCTTTAAGTGAGAGAAGCTAGATACACAGGGCCACATGGCTTTGATTTCATTTCTAGAATAAGAAAATTCATAAATACATAATCCATAAGTAGATTAATAATTGCCAGGAGTTGAAAAGCAGGATGTGACTGATAATGTGTAAAGCGTTTGGGGAGAATAGTGAGAGTGGTGATGGTTGCGTAACTCTGATTACATACTGAAGTCACTGAGCCATATACCTTAAAAGAGTGAATGTTATACTACGTAAATCATGTCTTCCTAAACAAAATATAGTTTAAACATAGGCTAATGAAGTTTTCATAAAAGATAGCACTCTAAAAAAAATGAACAGAAAAATTTCAGGCAAAATACTTATGGGCCATCCAGGCATGACACAAAATCAGTCTGTCTTGATGGCAGGATTTATGAAGGGCAAAGCTGTATAAATCGCAGAAAGAGAAGCGAGCTGGCAACAGGTGTTTGTACAGTGCTAAGGAGTTCAACCTATTTGCATAAAACTCTATGTGGAAGAAAGCCACCCAAATAGACATGGCGACTAATTGCTGTAATAATGCTTCTGAGAGTAAGAGTAGGCTTACTTCTTTGTTTTTCTCTTGGTTTCTTTACTCTGAGGCTTCCTGAGTTCTTCCTTTCCCTGACACACCAAAATAAGAAGAATACATGCTAAAATGAGGAATAGAGGTGAGAGAATGTAACAGCTTACCAAGGCAAAATAATAAAAGGAATTCTCCCAGCCAAGCAAAGAAAGAAAAAATACTTCAAAAAATTCAGAATTATTTTATTTAGCTTTATCTATTTAAATTTGACAAGAGAGGGACAAAGAGAGAGAGGGAGAGAAAGTGAGAAAGCAAGCCGCCATGTCTGGGACTCGAGCTGCAGTTGGTCATGTGTGAGTCCAGTGCCCTTAACCACCTCACCTGCTGGCCTCTTTTGGTTCCATTTGATGATTATTCAAGAAAAAAATATTTTACCTCTCTTTTTATGTGGTTCAAATTGTTTTAAAAGACTAATGATTCTGACTGGACATTTCCTCCCTGGTCTACCACTCCTCCCTGTAACTGTCACACAGACACAGACAGGCAGACACACACACACACACACACACACACGCATCATAACCATAATCCATTTGGTCAGGAAGGATTATTTTTACTAAGATTCTCACATGCCCAAAAGGATTCACTTCATTCAAGGATCCAACAGCTTGAAAATCATGCCAGGCACGTGTGTGTGCACGCCCAAAATCCTGAGAGGAGAATGGAGGAAAAGGGATTGTGGTGTGGCCGTGCCCCTGGGCGGGGGGGTGATTTCTCACTTTCTCTCTTTGTTTCTCTGTGGCAAGCACATGTACCCCATGGCAAAACTCTGAAAAACAGAAAGAAATTAAAGATCAATATCAAATCACACAGACTGCAATTCAGCATTTGTTTCTGCACGTAATAATAAAAGTCTATGAAGCAAAAGTGAGTCTCTATGTGCAGACCCCACGGGGTGAATACAGAATCCAATCACCACAGAATCCAGACTAGAGCACTTTTGGACACTGCTTAACAGCTCTGCCCCAAAATTGCCCACTTCTTCCTCAGGTGAGATGTAGAGTGGTGGCAGAATGGAATGTGAGTCCTTTGAAAGGTTTACAAAGAAGTTTGCAAAGTTTACAAAGAACAATCACAAAGAAGTGGGTGGAGTGGACAGTAGAAAGTTTCTGACATTCTCCCCCCTTATTGCTGGTTGGCAGTCTCTTCCATTTCCACTAAGTGAAACATCTATTATTGCAACATTCTTTCTCTGCCTCCCTACCAGCCCTTCCCAAAAAAAGACCCATTCAGGAAAGCCCTTTTCCTTGTCCCCACACTCCTTTACATAGCTCTTTCTTTTATTAGCTCTTTCCGATGAGGTTGAAATCATTTATATACTCTCCAACTTGTCCACTTGACATCACACTTCTTCAAGGTGGGGACGTTTCTGTCTGAATTTTGTATTTTTAACATACAGTGTCAGTAACTTCGTAGGTGTCTGGCATTGATAATCAGGAGGGTAAGTGACCCAGAGCAGCAAACCTTGGAATCCACTTCTCATCCACTGTCTCAGCAGAAGTACCCTTGTGTAAGGAAGTTGGAATTATTGCAGAATCACTGTAATTCCCTTTCCTTTCCATTCCTCTGCCTGGAGCCACCTTTTCAGAGGAGCACAGGTACTGCAGCCTCTTTTTACAGATGAGTTCCACTGATGAGAGACATCTGAAGAACATCCTCTGGCAGGTTGGATAAAGGCCCCCAGTGAGGTCACCTTATGAGTCCTGGGTCCCCAGAACAGAGACTGTGCTGTGTGCATGGTAGCAGGGACTTTGCAGACACAATGGGTTATCAATCTGGAGCTGAGACTATGCCAGTTGCCCCGACTGCTACGAGGTAGTCACAGAGTCCTTCCAAGACAGAGGCAGGAGCATCAGAGTCCAAGAGGAAGTGACCGTGGGCATGGAGCTGGCTGGGCCCATGTAAGGAAGAGAGGCAATACAGGAAGGTTCTAGCAGGTGACAAAGGCCAGGAAAC
The DNA here is from genome assembly GCF_000334495.1 of Tupaia belangeri chinensis. Classification (NCBI taxonomy): domain Eukaryota; kingdom Metazoa; phylum Chordata; class Mammalia; order Scandentia; family Tupaiidae; genus Tupaia; species Tupaia belangeri. The sequence goes on along the minus strand of NW_006159829.1, from coordinate 4,825,307 downwards.
AGACTGACACCCCCCCCCCCCCAGTGCCTCCAGCAGAAACCAGCCCTATCAATACCTTGACTTTAGCACTATCAGAAGGATTTTGGATGTTCGACTTTCAGAATTTTATGAGGATACATTTGTACAGTTTTCAACCACTGATTTTTCCATAATTTACCATAGTCATGAGAGGAAGATAACACACTTCCTTTTCAAAGTGCATGGCTGTCCCTAAGGTTAGAGTTAAAAATTGCAGAATTCTAAAGAAAAGCAGCTGGCTCTCTATGGTAGAGAGAATTCAGCGTCCTTTCCTTATGTGGACAGCCTCATGAAAAGGAAAGACATGGAATTCAGAGACAACTGCTATGATGCTCCATCCTTTAAACCGTGCGAATCCCTGTCTCTCTTCTCGGTGTGCACAGAGGCAATGCCCGGGTTCTATGGTGAAAGGAATGACAGGGGCCTACAAGATGGGCAAGTATGCACTGGCTGCTGCCTTCTGTCCAGTTTTAAATGATTTTCAGCCATCCGAAGGACATGGTAAAAGCAGGAAAAGGGGCCTCATGTCCTGGTCGCCATACAGTGTCCACACCAGCTTCTCAGCACCAGCCACTCGCTTCCTTCTCTTTCCCCTGTGTTTTCAGTCTCCAGGAGCGGAGGCTAGCACAGCTCTGTCCACACACCAGTTCTTCCAGAGCAGAGAAGGAAAGGGCACCGGGAATTTCCACAGGGGAAACGACTCCCAACCCCCTGCTCTGGCCCTGCCCTCCTGAAGGCGGTGTGAGCGCTTCCCTGCCAAGCAATTAACATTTCAGACTCATTTTCTCAACTTCATAAAACCTTTCATTTCTGATCTTTTATTTGGGCCATGTTTTACTTTTCATAATACATTTTTCATAATTTATCATTCATTTACATTTCAATTAAGGACGCTGCTGTTTGTAAAAGCTACCCTGATGAGGGAGTGTGAAATAAATTATTGAAGTTGCTATAATCTGCACTTCCATTACCACCTCATTTACCCTAATGACACTAAAAAGATTGTCGCCCTCAATATAGTTCATCCCAGTAATAGGAATTCCTCTAGGAGTTCAGCGCACAGAGGCTGCAGATATTTACATGTCGTTCTGGATATGCTAATGAGGCCCTTGCTGGCTGGACTGCACCCTGGGAGTCTTCATCCAGGAAAGTCTCAAATAAAAATTAAACTGTATCCAGAGCCTCCCAGGAAGATGCCCGAGGGCTTGAATAATGATCTTTTAACAAGAAAGTCATTCGATTACCATCACCATAGTCTTAATTCCCTGGTCTTCTTTGGCAGCTACATTCTGCTTGCTATTTTGCTTTAAGCAGAGGAGAAAAGGTTGGAAGAAAAGCCACTAACATGTACTTGGCACTTTCTAACAGACAGTGGTCAAAGTCCTCTGCTTGTCATCCTTGAGGAATTCTTAAGCCACTAGGGGAAAAAATGGTACATAAGCAAACAACTATCATCTAAAGTGTAAACAGGAAAAATAAAAGAGAAAAAACAAACATGGACTCCTACAGTTTTTTGTTTTGTTTTGCAATAATGTTTTCTGCCTAATCTTTTAAAAAATTATTTTTAAAATTTTACTTATTAGTCTTATTCTCCAATTTGACCAAAAAGAGACAGATTGAGAGAAAGAGAGGAAGTGATAGTGAGAAGGTGAGCCACCAGCTCTGGGACGCGAACTGCAGTCAGCCACGTGGAGATCCAGCATCTTAACCACCATGCCACCTGCTGGCCTCATCTTAACCTTGTTCCTTATTAATACCAGGTAAAAAGGCCAGATGGCAGAGTGGTAACACAGCTGAGCTTAGGGGAGATCCTGGGTCGTCATCCTGACACTTCCTTGCATTTGCCAGGCATGTACACACATGCTTGTGATCTGGGCTGGCTGAGTGGAGGGAGAGGACTGCTCCATGAAGAGCCTGCTGGAGGTGCCCATCTCTCTTTCTCCCCTAAGAAACAAACAGATTTTTTAAAAAGATAATAATATTAACTAATTACTATTGCAAATGCACTATGGATCAGCATAGCAGGTGTTATTTGTGACCTACTCATACCCTCCCATCAATACGCTCGAGTGTGTGATGACCTATCTTCCAATGAACATCTGCATTTCTTTTCCTAAGTGACCTCATTCATTGTCAGAGCACACTTCACTAACCTCAGTGATAAGCCAGGAGTGTCACAGAACAATACACTGCCTTCTCAACTGATGACTGATGGGCAAGAGCACCCGTCTCTCTCATCTCTCAGCAGGGCTACCCTTGCATTTTGCACACCTTACCCAAGATTTTCTCATTGGAGTTAAACTTCATTTCCCAGTGTTAGGTGTCCACTAACCTACTTTCCATCTACTTCCTACCTTTGTCTGATTCTCACTCACTTATAGATGTTTAGTAGTGTCACCTCTCTAATAAGTTACTTGCACTTACTCCTGGTTTCTGGCCCAGAACTGTGGCCTAAACATGCTGTTCTGAAATTATTTCTGAAGAATTAAACCCTGTCCCTAATCCCCAACTGGGACCCTAAGTTTGTGGTTCCCAGATATGTTTAGACTGTTCAGGTACTGACTGATTGGATTCCTAGTTGTTTTTGCTTTCAAATCTGGTTTATTTTTTATACTTTTGGACCCCCAAACCTATAGCCACCAAACAGTAAGAATGTGACCTTATTCTTAGTAAGTGTCTTTGCAAATATAATTAAAGATCTCATTACAAAATCATCCTCTATTAAGGCAATATCCAAATCCAATAGCAAGCTTCCTTCTAAGAAACCGAAAAAGAGAAGACATAGACACTCAGAAAGAAAGATCGTGTGACAACAGAGGCAGAGGTTGGAGTTACACTGCCAGATGCCAAGGAAGGCTGAGGGGGTCATAGAATCTAAAAGAGAAAGGTGAAACAGATTTCCCCTTGAAGAAAGAACCAACTCTACAATGGAACTAACACTGCTGTCTGCTGAAGTAGTCAGGGGTCTCAGAGAAACAGAATCAATAGGATAGCTATAGATATAAATATAGTATAAATTAGACATATATATTCCTTTTATTATTTGTAGTTTTAAAAATTGTATTTATTCCCCAACACCCAGCATGAATACACTGCATGCTAATTCAATCAAAGATAGTCACACACACTTATCACTTGTTTTCTTATTTACTAAAGGAATTGACTTACATCATGATGGAGGCTGTGAGGTCCCATGGTCTGCCATCTACAAGCTGGAGAGCTAGAAAAGCCCTCGGAATACTTCAGTTCTAGTCTAGTACAAGCACCAGCAGCACTGATGTTCAACCACACGAGATGGATGTCCCAGCTCAAACAGAGCAAATTTGCCCTACTCTGTCCTTTCTGTTCCATCCAGGCCCTCAATAGACCGGAGAACGCCCACCCATATTAATGAGAGCTATGTGGGATGTTCTCTACTCAGTCTACTGACTTAAATGTTAATCTCTTCTGGAAAAAGCTTCACAAATACTTCCAGACATATACTTGCACATATATATATATACATATATATCAGAGAGACAGAGAAAGAAAGCACCTCCCTCTCATGGGATGATCATACCACAATACTTTCTCCCTTTCAATCTCTTCCATTCTCCTCTTGGGATTTTGGGAACACACACACATCCAGCATGTTTCAAAGCCTCTGGGTCTGGGACTCAAACAGCAGTCAGTCCCTGTGTGGTCCAGCCATCTTAACCACAGCGCCACTGGCTGGCCTACCCCAAAATAATTTCTTACCAGCCATCTGGACATCTTCACACCAGCTATCTTGGCATCCCTTAGCCCAATTAAACAGACAAATGAAATTAACAATCCCTTCTCATGACTTCCTTGTGGACTGCCCCCACTACCCTACTAGCCATTTCCATATGAGGCCTGTGATTGCACTCCAGGCCCAAATGCCTGTGTATGCAAACTGGAAACATCTCAAGGTGATGGAGTCATTATCTTGGACTCCCCTCCACCAAGTTTATTGCATTTTGAAACAATTTCTTAGGGATCCGCAGGTGGCATATGGTTATGTGAATTGACTCCCACATAGTCCACTGTGGCTCGAGTTCCAGACCTGGCGGCTTAACACTCATGCCAGGCACATTTGCATACATGTCTAAGATCCCAAGAGAAGAATGGAGGAGAAGGGATTGCAGCCTGGTCCTCTCTCTGGAGGGTGATTTCTCACTTTCTGTCTCTCTGTCTCTGTCTCTCTCTCTCTCTGTCTCTCTCCAGCAAGCACATGTGCTCTATAGCAAAAATCTCTCTTAAAAACAAGATATCTTGCTATTTCTATTTCTGACCTCCAATGCTCACATACATTATATTCTTATAATTTTGGCTTTATCACTAGGCACAGTAATGCTTACCTTCTCTCATAAACGTTGGCTTAGATTAACTCTTCTAGCCTTGACCTAAAACCCATTTTACATTGATTATTTACTCAGGATCAAACCATAATTATAGCCTGCCCACTGGCAGGGTCACATCTTGAGACATCTTCCTGCCCATCAGTGAACCTACTTCTCCTCTCTGCAGGTCAGGTATTACCCAGAATGACTTCCCCACACATTCCCCACATGCTTCAGTGAACAGAAGGGAACAGAACCAAGCACACTATGCAGATCCTGATATTGAATGAGTCACTTACACAGCCGAGGACGTAGTTGGTTAAAATTTTTATTGAACTGAGAAAAGAAGTAATGGATGATTATATGAATAAGCGAAGATATAAAAAAATTGAAATAAAAAAATTAATGAGCAAGTCAATGCTCCAATATATGAATGAATGTATTAATAAATAAATGACTAAGTTAACAAGTGAATGTACTTGAAGATTGAGCATATCCTGAGGGCAAAAGAGAGTAATTTTTCAAGATAGGTATTAGACCAAAATAGATCCTAATTATGTCGGTATATTTCATTCTCTTTCTTTAAAAAAAAAATGACCATTGGCCATGTATTCTCACCAGAGAAGGAGAGAGACAGAGAGAGACAGTGAGAGGGAAAGTGAGAAATCATCCCCCAGAAGGGATGGCCTTGCTACAATCATTTTTTCTCCATTTTCCTCCTGGAATCTTGGGCATACATATGCACCTAGTATGAGTTTCAAGCTGCCAGATCTTGGAGTCGAACCACAGTTAGCCATGTGAGAGTTTAGCATCTTAACCACCATGCAACCTAATGGTCCCCTGTAGGTCCATTTCTATTTAAGTAAGACTGCTATGATTTAATGTTTGTGTTCACTCCTTCCCTAAATTTATGTACTATCACTAGTATGATCGAATTAGGTGAGCCCTATGGGAGGTAATTAGCTCAGGAGTGAGAAGCCTTCATAAATGGGATTAGTACCCTAATAACAGAAACCCCAGAGAGGTGTCCTGCTGCTCTGACTCATGAGGTGGCAGTGCAAAGATAACCCTCACCGGGCATTCAATCTGGGGGATTTGTCCTGGACTCTCCGGCCTCTAGAACTGTGAGAAAAACTTGCCATTGTTTCTAAGCTACCAAGCTGATGTTATTTTGTAAAAGCATCTTGAATGGATGAAGATAATGACTTTATAGCTTGGAAATAGGCATTTTCTATTCCTAACAGAGCTAGAGCTCTGACAATAGTTGAAATAAGTCCAAGATAAAATTTAGACAAAACATATATTTGCATGAATTATAACTAATGAATATGCTTAAACATGAAAAGATTGATTCCAGATGTTGCCTATTGTGAACAAACAATGCATTTTGCATTGTTTGATTTTCATCAGGATACATGTAACAGAGGATTAATCTTACTGGTGTCTGGAGTTGGATCATTCAACATATATTTTGTTTTGAGCCCATCTCCCCAGTACAATGGGTTATAATTTATTAATCGTTTTTATGTTGTAAAGTTATCAATACTAGATGTTCATTTTTTGAATATACCAAATACTAAGCATGTTACTAATGGAAACAAAGATGTTTTACAAATACATATCCATGTTCAATAAATTTCAGTCTTCTTTAAAAATAACATCCTACAGTATTTCCCAGAGAGGAAAATTAGAAAATATTTGCTTTTCCTTACTGGATGAAATGAGAAGCTAAATTTAGATTTTAAACACTGAATATGCCATCAGGTGAAATTTAAAAATCAATATATGTTGTAGTATAAGAAAAATGTCATAGAAAAGTGGAATTGGAATGTATTTAGGATAGGTTTTACATAATTTGCTCATGTTCAAGATAATTTAGGTTCAAAGACACAACAATCTAGGACCAATCAGAAGACAGAAACCATACAATGACTCACATTTGTGAACATGAAAACAAGTAATTATAAAGCTATGATAAAATAAAGCAACTATAAACATAATAAATAACTGTATAATACGGTACCCTAGGGCTGAGGAAGAGCACCAAGGGAAGCTGTTAGAGGGGAAACCTCTCTACGCCTGGGCTCAGACCCGAATGTGGAAAGTGTGGTCACAGCCCACTACACGGCTAAGGAGAAACTGGCTTTCCCAGACCAGCCTGTGTAAGAGTCATTGGGCAGCTATGGGGCAGGATGGGGTGTGCGGGGGGTGCCATGTGGCCAGGAGTGGAATGCATGCTGACTATGTCAGAAGGACCAGGGAAGCCAGTCCTCTGAAGGGGTGGGGAGCAGAGAGAACCCGAGTGTGAAAGGGGTGAAAGGCCTGGAAGGCACAGCTGCTGTGCTCGCAGGGCCCCAGGGAAGGGAGCCTGAAGGCTGGGGATGGGAGGTCTGGTGGTACTGTGAGCATGGGCTGCCCCAGAGCACCTCCGGATACCCTCCCGGTCACAGTCACCACACCAGCGGTCAGTACCACTGGCAAGAGAAGCCAGTCCCTCATTCAGTGACTCCTGAACATCTTCTGCCAAGAGAGTTTAACATATTGGTGTCTACAAGAGAGAAGTTCTTAGGGGAACCTGTTTATTGTCACAGAGGACCTATTGGAGGGTAAACTTGGAGTTCAGAGACAGTAAATGAAAAACTAGGAAAGAAGATACCTGTGATGTCTCCAGAATCACAGTGGCAGGGTCAGAATGAAAATTAGGACTTTTACCTTTCAACCCAGAGCTTTCTCACTGTGTTTAACTTTTCCTTAGTTCAGCCAGCTGAACCTATAAGGAAGGAGAAAAGATGGAGACGGGAAGGTATGTGCTAAGTGCCTGGACTGTGCAGTGACTTCACATTCATTCTCTCGTTTGTTACAGCAGCACGAAGTATTTGGGAATGTACTATCCATTTTATGGGTGAACTTAAAGAGGTTAACCAGGCTTTGTAAGTTTGACAAGTAATCTCATAGCTATATTATATAGTCCTTGGCAGAAATTCCTAGAGGAACCAGAGTGAAAGATTAAAAAAGGATTAAGATTTTTTTTTTAAATTTGCCAGAGAGCACATGTACTCACCAGAGTGAAGAAAAGAGAGAGAGAGAGAGAGAGAGAGGGAGAGAGAGGGAGAGGGAGAGGGAGAGCGTCACCCTTTCTCTTCCTTTTCTCCTTTCTTTGAGGATTTTGGGCACACACACACATATCTGGTATGTTTTTGAAGCGTCTGGGTCCAGGACTTGAACTGTACAGTCAGTCATGTGGAATCCAGATCCCTTTACTACCAGGTCATAGGCTGGCCTGGGATTGAGATTCTGAAGGGAGTTTTCTCCCCTGTAAATATTTCCTCCTAGGCCTGGAACCCTGGCCTCGGGATGATGCACAGATGTTAATTCATTGTTACAGCCTCACTGATCTGCCCAATGTAGGGCTCTGATCATCCAAGATATCATTAAGGTGATAGCATGGACCACTCAACACCAAGGGAGGCAAAATATTTCTTGTATCTTTATTAATATTTCTGATCTAATAATAACAACATTATTAATGTCATCATTTAGTATTCTTGTTGATTTGGAGAAGTTTTGATCTACTGAAGCTGAAGTTGAGGCAGTGAATATCAGTGGAAAAATTATTCATATATGAGCCAAAAGACCTGGATTTAAATCCAAGCTAAGATTTTCTAATAACGTGATCTCAAGCATATTATATAATCTCCTAGAGTCTAGTTTTCCCACTTGTACAATAAAAATATGGTAGATAGTGACGCAATTTGAAACAATAATCACTCTTCTCTGTGGATAACCACACCACCTCACCCTTTTGATGTCAGGTGTGATCATGTGACTTTGCTTCAGCCAATAAGAACAATGACACTGTCACCTAAAAAGTTATTACAAAGGCACATTTTTAGGCTCAACTTCAGATCCCTTGAATGAGATGCTCAGGGCTGAGGAGGGAAGGATCACATACCTGAGTAATAACAAATTTCCCAGTGATTCCATGCACAGTCAAGTTTGAAGATTATTGGTGACCATGTCATTGCCATTCTAAATAGCAGTAACATTCAAGACACCTGTGTTGAAAGTCCTGTACATGCCACTAAGTCATACCTCAGCTGCCTGTCTAGAAAATGAATTTAATAATAAACTTTTTCCACGATCTCAAACTGAGTATTAAGAAAAATAGAACAATGGGATCAGCAGGTGACATGGTGGTTAAGGTGTTGGACTCCCACATAGCCGACAGTGGATCGAGCCTCAGACCTAGCAGCTTGCTTTCTCACTCCTCCACCCCAACAACCTCTACTCTGATGAGTGCATGTGCCCTATAGCAAGTTAAAAATAATAATAATTAGGGACCAGTAGATGGCTTAATGGTTATGTCACTGGATTCTCATGTAGTAAACTGTCATTCAAGTCTTGGACCAGGTGGCTTAAAACTCATACCAGGCATGTGTGTGCATGCCCAAAATCCAGAGAGAAAAATGGGGGATTAAAGATTGTAGCATGGCCATCCCCCACAACCTGGGGAGGAGGTAATTTCTTCCTTTCTTTCTCTCTGTCTCTCTGGAGAGCACATTCACCCTACAGCAAACATCTCTCTAAAAAATATAACTATTATTATTATTATAAATAAAATTAAATAATTATTTTAATAAAAGAAATAGAGAACAAAAACTGTACAAAGTATAAATAAATTAAAAAATTCTATTTCCAAAGAATGAGACATTGAGATTTTTCAAACTCAATATACCCTACACTGTAATAAGGTACCTAGACTTTTATCAGGAAATTCAATGGGATCGACTGGAGAAGGTCACTGCAGATGAATGAGACAACATGAAGGAGGGTGGCAGACTGAGGAGTCTGGCTGTGATGGCAGGATCATAGTGCACATGGCAGTCTTGCCATGAGGTCAGAGGCATGAACAGAGCCACAGTGCCACACCAATGGCTTGGGGGCTTTCAAAGGATCTGGCAGAACTCCATGCCAAACTGATTCTGAACTGTCTCCAATGTAATTTATGTACATTAACCAAAAGAGTCTAATTGTAACTTTTCAGATAATGACCAATAGTTATATTAAGAATAAAACTTCTCCTTTATTCCAATGCTTGTGTTTACCTGCCATCAATAAAATCACACAGAATTGAGAAGGTCTTTAACATTCAAGTAGCAATTTTTTTTTTAACTTTTTTTTTGAGAGGTTTTTGCTATCGGGCTCATGTGTTTGCCAGAAAGACAGAGAGAGACAGAGAGACAGAAAACAAGAAATCACCACCCAGGAGGTATGGCCATGCCACAATCCCTTCTCCTCCATCCTCCTCTCAGGATCTTGGGCACATATGCCCAGCGTGAGTTTAAGCCACCAGGTCCGGGACTCAAACCACAGTAGACTACATGGGAGTCCAGCAACGTAGCCATTACACCAATTGCTGGTCCTCATTCAAGTAGCAATTTTTATCACCCCAAAGACAAAAAACTTAGAAGACCTCTAACTTAACTGTGTGCTCTTATCACCTCTGCTAAGGAACTGGACCACACCAATCTAAGTTAAATGAAAACTATTTCTACCTACTGAGTGCATGCTTATCTTTTGGGTATTCATGCTGGGGAACTTCATTTTGTATGCCATAAAGATATACAGTGATTATGTGTAAAATAAATAAATAAATAAATACAATGAAAAAAGAAAAAAATATTTCTACCTGTTTGGATCACTCAAGCTCTTTGAACGACTATTGGAAAATCCGTCCTTCATCCTCAGAGCTAACACTCGTTCTGGGTGCCATAGGGAGCCGGTACACAGCAACACCATCACAGCCTTGGCCCATCCTTCCCAGTGCTATTGGTCTCAATTCTTGGACATATTTGCCTGGTTGCACCCTTTCTCCATCGTTTGTCTTTACTGCACCTGACTCCCTTGCTGACCAAAGCTTGCCCACTGGGTACTTCTCCTCCTGCCTCACCAAACTCCCAGGACTGCCTGCACCAGCTCTGAGATCATCTTCCTTCTCTTTCCTACTCTCAGTGTTACTTCAGCAGTGCAGGTCCTTTGTGTATTCAACAATCAGTTTAACAAGCCTTTTACAGGGTGCCCAGTCATTCTTCCATTCAAGAAATAATTTGGATCATAGTTACAGGCGCTTCTGTGTTCCAGATAATCCTTAAAAACTGTTCTGTTGTGTGGATCTGGTGGAAGAACTGTCCTGTTCCTTACTCTGACAGTTATTCGTTGTGGGACTGAGGCATGCACTGCTCCCTCTCTAGGCCTCAGTGGTGACAATATGGCTCTTCCATTCTAAAAGCTCTACTCTCTGAATTGGCTGCATGTGGGAAGAATGGCTGCTGAGGCTCAAGATCCCACCTGTATGATTCAGATTTGCAGGCTGATAAAGAGAGCATTCCACACTTTGTCTGTGATTTGTACCTCTGACATTTCTACTGGTGTTTACTCACCCTCCATCCAGAAAGCAGCAGTGCCTCATTCACATGAAATAAATCAGAAGTAAAGAAGAAAACAGGGAACTGCTCGGCAGATGGCTTCAATTCCTCAGCTGTGTCATTGCCAATCGAGGAGACTAACATTTTTACACCACAAGATAAGTATCAAATTATAGGCAAATGGGACTTCAGAGCACATAGTAAACCACAGCAGATCGCACACATAAAGCGAATTGTTTTCCTTTTTGTTCTTTGTGATGTATGGTGTTGACAGTTCACATTTGGCATGTTTGACAAATAATCTCATTCATCAGGGCAGTCACAGAAACATGTATCTCACCCAGACATAACTTAGGCAAAAACGCAAGGGTCATTCTGTGACGCTGCCAGACTAGAGGGGAAGAGACTAGATGACGGGAGCTAGAAAGTGGGTCTAGTCCGCCATGCAGCTATTAATTTACGCAGGAACTTCTACCAGGGACCATGGTGACTCTTCCACAGTTGATGCACCTGAGAAGCAGGGTTGGCAAGCCTTTCCTGTACACAGGGATGCCATGAGGATAATGTAAATGGATGGTTAGACTATGCAAGATATTTTGTTCTCACTAAAGTTTCAAAGTGAAGCCAAAAGAAAAGATCCAAGGGTGGCATATTACTCTAGCTCATAATTCTCAATTTCACTTCTACTGACATTTCAGACCAGATAGCCCTGGGTTGGATGTGGGTTTGTGGAGCGTTTTGTGCATCACAGAATAGTTAGTAACATCCCTAGCCTCTATCCTTTCAATGAGGAACAGCTGCCCAGTCATGACAACCTAAAATGTCCACGGGTGTTGGGCCATGCACTGCCTGGGAGGTCTCTCTTTTATGATCCTTGCAACTAGACCCTACCAATGCAGTGTTTTCTTTTGGCTCTTTGGGTATGGAATCTCAATTTTGATAAACATACAAAGGTGATCAGTCTTCAGGAGACTGATGTTTGGGACCAAACTTATGTGGTACATCTAGATGAAGCAATCAGATGCCAATTTAAAGTATAAACTGAAAACCAAAGATGGTAACTGCCTTCTGGAATGCTCACACATGCAGATCAGTGCATTGGCCTCTGTGCAGGAGCCTGCACACAAAATCATGGTCTCAACAGAGGAAGCTCAGTAAGGTTCCTGGTTCAGGTGAAAGGGAGTCAGTGGATCATGCCAGGAGCTTTCTTGATAGAACCAGGAACATCTGGGCCATTCACCTTTTTGTAGGGACTGCACAAGTTATTTGGTTGGAAGACTAAGTCCCTATATAGTGTTGAAACCATGGTGACAAATATTTCTCTTGAGTTGATTCTTTCTTTTCTTTAATTGCCAGAGGGCACATGCACTCCCCAGGTAGAGACAGAGAATTCAAGAGAGGGAAATAACATCCCCCAATGAGGAGCAGTCAATTCTACTGTCTTTACGCTTCCATTTCTCCATTGTGTCAGTAGTTTGGGAATGTACCTAGTGTGTTTTTCAAACCTCTGCAGCAGGATTTGAACCTTGATATTCCATATAGGATCTGGCTCCCCTAACCACTAGGCTATGGGCTGGCCTTCTCTGATTAGTCTTTACTCTCAGGATTCCAATCTGCATGTGGCTCCTTGTACAGTGAGAGCTACCCCAACCCCAACATTTCCTCTTAGCTCCTTTTCTTGCTCCTTTGTTCTTCATGGTAACCATCAGCACCTACATACTCTATCTTATGCTATTTGTCTGTAGAACACCTCCTCTGTAAGTATGGTTCTAAGAGGGCAGAGTTTTTCTGTGCAGTCTACCTCTGCCATCTAGCACCTAGAATAATGCCTAGTATTAAGTTGTTGCTCGATACATAGAGTAGAACAAATAAGTGAATAAGCTAGTCAATGAATGAAAATCAGTAAGGCAGAATATAACTGCTTTTAAGTTTTGAGAATGGAGAGATTGGAAGAATGTTCTTAACAAGCATCAGAGGAGGGCTCAGAGGAAGGTGGAAGGAAGACAATGACACCAGCCCCATTCCAAGGTATTCACATACAGTTGACCTCTCCATCCAACCACCGTACACCCTTCATTCCATAGACCATAAAGAAAGCAAGTATGCTCAGTTTCTAGTTATTAATTACCACTACTCTATACTTATCTACTCACTCTAAGACAGTACTTAGTCTTTCTAGTCACCTTCCATGGCACAGACCATCCTATGGTGTTTGAGCAAGTGAGTTTCTGTGGCTTACAAACCTTTCTTACCCTGCAGTTTATGTGGCTCAACTCAAGTGGCACACACAAACCCATGGAGAAGTCTCCCACCAGCTCAGCTCTGCATAGCAAGGTAGTCCTCCACCACTATCCCATCCCAGTCTCAATGCTGGAAGAGAGAAGGCTCATAAAAGTGACCTCTTGAGGAGCCAGGCTGGGAATACACAGAGTGTACTTTCTACTTCATTATTCCAGAAATCATCTACTTCTCTTCATGCTACAACTATTTAGGGTCACACCAATGTCACTCTCCTGGATTGCAGTACCTCCTAACTCTAATATAGCTTCCTCTCTGCCAACTAATTTAGCAAATAAAGCAAAACAAACAAACACAATGTCTACAACTATCTCCTGCTTAAAACCTGTACATGAACTATTCCCAAACTTCTCAGGGACTTTCTCTCACCATCCCCAAGTCCACTGCAGTGGAGTAGGTGCTGGAGGATGCTGGAGGACTAGTATTGAATTGTAATTATTCTCTATGCCTTGAGCTTGGCTTCTTAATCCAATTGAGATAAACCAAAGCTAATCCTATTTCTTCTCTATTGAAAATCTTTCAGTGACTGTTTAATGCTTTCAGGAAAAGTCCCAAATCCTTAACACGGTATTTAAGCCTTTCTGCTCAGGCTCTGGCACACTTTCTGGGCTAGTCCTCCACCACTATCCCATCCCAGTCTCAATGCTGGAAGAGAGAAGGCTCATAAAAGTGACCTCTTGAGGAGCCAGGCTGGGAATACACAGAGTGTACTTTCTACTTCATTATTCCAGAAATCATCTACTTCTCTTCATGCTACAACTATTTAGGGTCACACCAATGTCACTCTCCTGGATTGCAGTACCTCCTAACTCTAATATAGCTTCCTCTCTGCCAACTAATTTAGCAAATAAAGCAAAACAAACAAACACAATGTCTACAACTATCTCCTGCTTAAAACCTGTACATGAACTATTCCCAAACTTCTCAGGGACTTTCTCTCACCATCCCCAAGTCCACTGCAGTGGAGTAGGTGCTGGAGGATGCTGGAGGACTAGTATTGAATTGTAATTATTCTCTATGCCTTGAGCTTGGCTTCTTAATCCAATTGAGATAAACCAAAGCTAATCCTATTTCTTCTCTATTGAAAATCTTTCAGTGACTGTTTAATGCTTTCAGGAAAAGTCCCAAATCCTTAACACGGTATTTAAGCCTTTCTGCTCAGGCTCTGGCACACTTTCTGGGCTCCCCTCCCATCACCATCCCATCCTAGTGCTCTGTGCATGGTTGCACTCATCTTACTGAAGTTTTCTGGGCAGGTCACACCTTTTTTATGCCCACCCTTGGATCCCTGCTGCCTACAATGCCCAATCTCACATTTGCCTTGATGCTTTGGATTCATTATTTTAGATGTAGATATTTTCTAACTCCTAGCAAGTCTGAATTATATTTAGGATATCCATAGCATTCTATAAGAAGCAATACATTAACAGGGGGTAAGTACAGACTTGGCATGAGTGACACCATCTGGGTGTGAAAACTAATTGTGCCACTTTCTAGCTGTGTGACCTTGGACAAGCCACTTTATTGCTCTATGTCTCAAACTTTCTACCTGTTACATGGTAGTAATAATAGCTACCTACACCATTAGGTCACTGAAAGGCTGTTAATACATGAAAAGCTATGTGGGTGTTGCACCATTATGGTCTCTAGCATAACAACTGATGTACATATTTTTGTAGATTTGCATATCTGCATCTAACATATGGTAAGTGTGCCATAAATGTATTTTGAAGGTATGTCTGGACTTGACTTGTGAGAAGGCACTGAGTGAAAGTCAAGCTGTGAAGACAATACACATGACACATTGGAAATGACAAGGAACAGTGAAAAATCCTGAATCTGGAGATTTATCTCTATAACAAGAATGAGCTGGAGGCCAGTAGGTGGCATAGCGGTTAAGGTGCTGAACTCCCATATGACAGACTATGGTTCAAGTCCCTGACATGAAGACTTAAAAATCACACTGTGCGTGCGTGCATGTGTGCCCAAAATTTCCAGAGAAGGAGGGATTGTGGCATGGCTATCTCTCCTGAGCGGGTGATTTTTCACTTTGCCTCTCACTATCTCTGCCTGTCTCTCTCCTTTCTGATGCACACAGGTGGTCTATGGAAAAATCTTCAAAATAAATAAAAAGATGTTCTACCTTATGGAATTTGGGGAAAGAAAATTTAAATGTTAAAAATATATGAACTTGGGACCAGCAGTTGGTATAATGGCTATGTCTCTGGACTTCCATGTAGTCGGCCATGGTGCGAGTACCAGACCTGGTGGCTTAAACTCATGCCAGGCGCTAGTGCATGTGTGCCCAAGATCCCGAGAGAAGAATGGAGGAGAAGGGATTATGGTGTGGCCGTCTCTTCTGGGATGATGGTTTCTTGCTTTCTGTCTCTCTGTCTCTCTCTGTCTTTCTGGTGAGTGCACACACCCTATAGCAAAAACCTCTCCAAAAAAACCATAAAACTTTAAGTACCAGTAGATAGCATAATGGCTACATTTACATTGCTGGTCTCTCATGTAGTTGACTGTGGTTCAAGTCCTGGACCTGGCTTAAAACTCATGCTGGGTGTGTGTGTGTATATATATACATGGCCAAAATTGCAAGAGGAGAATGGAGGAGAAGGGATTGTGTCATGGCCATACACCCTGGGGGGGGGGGTGATTTCTCACTTTCTGTGTCTCTGTCTCTGTCTCTCTGACCAGTACACACACCCTGCATCAAAAATCTCACCCCCACAAAAAAAAAAAAAGAACTTTAAAATCAGGAAATAAAAATATGACTTAATTAATTGTTCTCTTTTAAGAGTTACAATTAAATGGGACCAGCGGTTAGTGTAATGGCTATGTCACTGGACTCCCACGTAGTCGACCGCAGTTCGAGTCCCAGACCCGGCGGCTTGAACTCACGCCGGCGCATGTGCATGCGTGCCCAAGATCCCAAGAGGAGAATGGAGGAAAAGGGATTGCAGCGTGGCCATCCCCCCTGGGGGGTGATTTCTCACTTTCTGTCTCTCTGTCTCTCTCTGTCTGGCAAGCACATGCGCCCTATAGCAAAAACGTCTAAAAAAGAAAAAAAAAGTTACAATAAAATTAATGACTTGAATGTATAAAGTTTGCATTGACTGTTCCTTTCAAAGAGTCATGTGACATGAAGAGAAGGGTAGTAGGAGAGGGTTTGGGAAGTACAAGGTCACTGTCTAGACCTCAGTTCAAGGCGATAAGCTGATAACCAGCCCTTTCATGCACTCTCTTAGAGCCTTAGTTTTCTCGTGTGTTAACTTTGAAAATCATTTTTATTCTGCAAAATCCACTGGGTTCCTTAAAGAATGAGATGAGTTAATAGATGCAGCTTCACCGTGCAAAATAAAAAGGATTATGTAAATGTGAGGGGCTATTATCGGAGAAGAACTGGAGGGAGGTCAAGGGAATTCTTCTTCCACTGTGCTTGTCTCTGGCCAAAAAAGTATGTGTCAGGGTTTTGAAACGACACTGAAGTGATCCATGGACATATGCCTTTCCCATTT
The DNA here is from genome assembly GCF_000334495.1 of Tupaia belangeri chinensis. Classification (NCBI taxonomy): domain Eukaryota; kingdom Metazoa; phylum Chordata; class Mammalia; order Scandentia; family Tupaiidae; genus Tupaia; species Tupaia belangeri. The sequence continues at coordinate 4,808,702 of NW_006159829.1, read as the reverse complement.
CTGACATTTCCTATTCTTTTTTCTTTTTCTTTTTTTTTTCTCTCACTGAACCTAAATAAGACACTGTGTTCTGCTGACAGGAAAAAGAAATGCTTAACCCATCCCACCCCAATTCCCTGAATACACAGAAAGATGGTTACAACCTGAGAATGACTTCAGCCTGTGGCAAGATCATTTCATACTGTTCAGAATCTACTCTACCCCCTGCAGGGCAGAGGAAAAAATAGCTCTTTCTGTTTTTCCCTCAAGGTGAGAAATCAGAAGATGAAGATAGAGACAGAATAACACGAGAGAAATACAGCCAAGAGTTCAGAGGCTCTCAGGCTGTCAACCTGGCTTTACAGAAGGGCGAAAGGACTGGGTGTCTAGACAGTCCTGAGAGGACATGGAGTAGGCAGGTGACTGTTACCCATCGCTCGGTCAGGACCCTCCATTCCATCCCACCCAGCATGGCTTGCCTTATCCACACTCTGTGGGTGTCTGAGTTTGGACTGCAGGATTAATCACTGTAGAAAGAACCTGGCATATGGGACCAGCAGTTAGCATAATGGCTATGTCGCTGAACTCCCACGTAGTCGACCGCGGTTTGAGTCCCAGACCCAGTGGTTTAAACTCATGCCGGGTGCATGTGAGTGCATGCCCAAGATCCCAAGAGGACAATGGAGGAGAAGGGATTGCAGAGCGGCCATCCCCCTGGAGGGTGATTTCTCGCTTTCTGTCTCTCTGTCTCTCTCCACTTTCTGTCTCTCTGTCTCTGTCTTTCTAGCGAGTGCACGTGCCCTCCCCCCCCCAAAAAAAAAAAAAAGAAAAAAAAACCCGGCAAAAAC
>NW_006159829.1:4789467-4807419 GCF_000334495.1 Tupaia belangeri chinensis | reverse complement strand
CTTTCTAGCGAGTGCACGTGCCCCCCCCCCCCCCAAAAAAAAAAAAAGAAAAAAGAACCTGGCAGAAATTGAGAATGTATTTAGACACACTGGTGTAATGAAAGCACCACAACCATGAAGACAGGAGCCCTGGATTAATTTTCTATGCTAAGCATTCAGCAGACTTTCACTGATTGCTGTCTCTCAGGCACTGGGGGTAGGTGTTAGGAAAGTAAAAACCAAAATGGGGCCAGCCAGGTGGTGTGCTAATTAAGGTGCTGGATCCCACATCCCAACTACACAGAAGAGTCTGGGACTGGTGGCTAGAAAACACATGTGGGGGATGTGTGTGCATGCCCAAAATCCTGAGAAGAGAATGGAGGAGAAGAGAATGTGTCATGGCCATCCCCTCTAGGGGGTGCTTTCTCACTTTTTCTCTCAATCTTTCTCTCACTCTCTTGCTCTCTTTCTCTGTCTCCCCAGCAAGTGCACAGACATTATAGCAATTTTTATATTATTTCTGTGATAGGATTATATCTGTGATATGAAAAAAATAATCTTTTGAGAAATTATAAATCAGACTGCTTAAACATAGTATAAGTGGTATAACAGATTCCGTACATCAGAGCAGGGCGGAACAGAATGGAGGGTAGATGACACAGCACAGGTCTGACTTTGCATTCAGGGAATCAGAGGAGACCTACTGGAGAGTTCATGCTGTTTATCAAGAACAGATGTGCCATAGGGACCCCAAGCTCTTCCCAAGCAAACCCTTCTTCTGTGTCCTTAACTCAGAATTACACTGTCACCCACCCGGCTTCCTGATCTGGAGGCCTTCTTCCCTTTATCATCACATCTGGTCCTACAAGAGAACCCACATGAGGACACAGTCTCAGGTAGGAGTGACCACGCTGAGGATGGAGCCTGTCTCAGAGGGTTGGGCGGATCAAGCTGGATCAGGAATGTATGTAAAACACTATTAAAAGAGTTTTCTCTCATTTGAATTCATTGGAAGCCTCACCCTCTGGTCAGTTCGACAGACATCATTTTCAAAAATATGTGAACTGAACTCAGAGCACCCAAGGATTCCTCAAACACAAAAATAAACAATGAACAAAAACAGTAACAACATTCTGCAAAGTAAATAAAACTAAAAAATATGATGAGATTCATATTTAAGTGTAAGAGATTTTAAATCCTTTACTACACACCTCACATCAGCTCTGGGAGATAGGTGATATTGACATCTTTGAGTGACCAATGCTTTCAACTGGAGTGTAGAGGTCACCAGCTGTCAAAGGAAGAAGCAACCTGTAAGTCAGAGCCATCTGATTCCCATTGTATCTTGAAAAAACATAATGCGTTATTGGCACCATTACCTTGGGGGGTGTCACATAATTTACTGTTGGTTAAAACACTCACAAAAGTTGATTTTGGCCATACGAAACTCCGGGGTACAGATGCAATGCTCTTTTAAAATTAAGCATGACTGTTGCTGCAGAAAGGGGAGAAGGACGTGATGGATACTTTAACAAAGGCAGCTGCCTTTGCCTTGCCCTGTGTGTCATGGTGAGATAGAGTGAATTCTTTGGCATAACACAAAGAAGGATGAAGGATGTCACCATGTGTAGAGTGATAAGAAGACCATCTCATGTTGGAAAACTTTTTAAAGAGAATCTGTGTCTCCCAGTGGTATCCCAGGTGAATTTTGGCCTCACGAGTCTTGCTGAAGTATGCTTGGACAAGACATTTTGTTTGTCTTAGTTCTTCCACTGCCTGGCTCTAGGATCTTAACTTCCCATGTTTCTGGACCCCAATTTCCCTGACTGTGAAAAACTTGATAAAGACTGACTTCTTGAGGAGACAGCATGTGGTATGGTGATTAAGATGCTGGACTCCCATATGGCTGACCCCAGCTCAAGTCATGGGCCTGGCTGCTTGAAAATCATGGTAGTCATGTGTGCTTGTGTGACCCAAATCCCCAGAGAATAGAGGAGAAGGAATTGTGGCATGGCCATACCCTTTGGGGGGTGATTTCTCAACTTCTCTCTCTCTCTCTTTCTCTCTGTCTGTCTCCATCTCACTCTGGAGAGTGCATGCACTCTATGGCAAAAATCTAAAAAGAAAAGAAAAGAAAGAAAGAAGGAAAAAACAAAAAAATTCCCTCCTGAAATTGCCCTTAGCATCAGGTGAGATGATTTTGATTGTGGGCTGGAATGTTCCAGATCAAAGAGGCAGGGAAATTAGACAATGCCTTCAATTTCCATTTCTGTCATCTTATTTATTTATTTATTTATTTATTGAGAGATTTTTATTATAGGATACATGTGCTTACCAGAAAGACAGAGATAGACAGACAGAAAGCAAGAAATCATCCCCAGGAGGGATAGCTACGCCACAATCCCTTCTCTTCCATTCTCCTCTTGGGATCTTGGGCATGCACACACATGCACCTGACGTGAGTTTAAGCCATCGGGTCTGGGACTTGAATCACGGTCGACTAAATGAGAATCCAGCGACATAGCCATTATGCCTACTTCAGGTCCCTTTTTTAATTTTTTTATTATTATTTATACATTTAATCACTATTCATCATTTATATTGTAAAGAGACTACCCAGCATGGTATATACCTCAATCTAACCCAGTTGAGAATACTATACACGTCCTTATCAATAGACAATAAACCATATCTATGTCCCACAAATGTCTTTCCTCTCTATTATCCTCCATATTTGTTTTATAATTATTGTGTAAGCATCAGCCCTTTGGACCTCTAGTTCACTTACCTGTATGAGGAGACCAATAGTGCCCATCTCATAAAGTAGTTGTGAAAACATGAGAGTCTATAATAGACATCTCCATAAAGTGGTTGGATCCTGCAGGTGCTCAAAGTGGTGGTTATTCTCTAATTACTTCAGAAGTATAGAGACCGAGCCTCACAATTATTATTATTCATTATTGTTAGTATCAAGATACAGCAAGATTGATTATTTCTTCTTCTTTCTCCTCATCCTCCCCCTCCTCCTCCTCCTCCTCCTCCTCCTCTTCTTCTTCTTCTTCTTCTTCTTCTTCTTCTTCTTCTTCTTCTTCCTCTTCTTCCTCTTCTTGTTCTTCTTATTTAAATTTGGTAGAGAGTGTGCATGCTTGCCAGGGGAAAGAGATGGAGAGAGAGGAAAAATGAAAAAGCACCCTAACTGGGAGATGGCCATGCCACAATTCCTTCATTTCTCCTTTCAGGATTGGACATAACACACATGACTGTTGTGTTTCCTCAGCCACTGGATCCAGGACTTAAACTCTGCAGTCAGCCATGTGGGATCTGGTTCCCTTAACCATCACACCACTGACTGGCCTGATTAAGTATATTTAAGTTGGGTCATTCTGTTGGCCAAATAATATACAATACTTTTCAACTCATAAATCAGAAATTTTTGGAGCACTAACTACACAGATCACATTTGCTGGTTCAATGTTTTAGACAATCAATAAAGAAGATATTGGGACAACCTGAGATAGCATTTCTTCATCCTGCCTAACTCCAGAGAATGAAAATCACATTATGAAAATTACGGTTAATAACTATAGAATAATTCTATAGCATAGTTTGCTCTTTCAAATCCATTTCTTTTTGAGTCTCACAAGAACACTGCAAAGTGTACAGTGGGATTCAATCTCTCATCACAAGACCAAAGACGATCTGTGGTCCACCCTATAGGCTAATGCTAAAGGTGCACAGTAGCACACTGTAGGTTTTCTGACTTGAAGTCATAAACATCTTTCATGAGTACACCCTACTTTCCCAGGTGTGCAGTGACAAGAAGAGAGTAAACCCTGACAAAGAGGAAAGAGCATGGGCTCCCTGTGCCAATAGCTCCTCTTCTGTTCATGTGAGACTCCTATGAGAGACTGGAGAGTGATCAAGAGTCATGTGGTTAAAGGAATCAAAGCATCCAGGTGAAGGAGGTCTTGTCACCATTCACTTATTCAGGACATCCTTGCTGAATGCATTCCACATGCCAGACACTGGGGATGAAGACATGAAAATGTAAAACTCCCTTCCTCCATGGAGTGCTGTTCTTACAGAAGAGATAGAGGCATTAGCAGGTGATTATAAGACCGTGGTGAAGACTTGATGGCTCCTATCTGAAAGAGCACTCAGGTAGTGGTGGAAGAAAGTAACTTGACACTGTCTGAGTCTGAAACAGTAATTAGGGTTTGCTCAGATGAATATGGTCCAAAAGACATGCCAGAAGGAGGGCACAGCATGTGCAGAGCCATGGTGATAAGAAACAGCATGATCCATGAGGAGAATTACAGCAGATTCCCAATGCTGAATAGCAAGTTGCATGGCAGAGACGGTCAAACAAGAAGGTTGAGCATATGGGCAGAAGACTTGCTTGTTGTACTAAATTGAAGAGTTTTGCTTTCAGTTGCATTTCAATGCCTTAGATCCTTTGATCTCAATGACATAATGTCTCAATGAAGAAATTAAAAGAAAAAGAGGAAAGAACATCAAAGTTTCCTTATAATCTACTACAGTACTTCAAGTGTCAAGGGCACAACATGTGTACTTAAAATAAATATAGACAAGAATTCATCCTGGTTTTGTTCTCATGTACATCCCACACCACCTCCTCTGAGTTCACACCCCCTTGATTGAGAGAAATGACATCTGTTGCACAATCCTCATTTCTTCTTTACAGACTGCTCACTTGTGTTATATATAGTTCACTTCTGGCCATCTTTTCTAATGTATTATTTTAATCAGCTGGGAAAATATAAAATGTACTAAATTAAGGAGACAGTTACTATCCATTTTTAGTTTCTTTGTTTCAGTTTCTCTATGTTATATGATTAATATAAAGGTAGGAACTATGGTCAGGAAATAAACACACACATGTATGCTTATATAGCATAGGAACTCACAATCATGACAATTACTATACAGTTTTAGTTAGAAGCAATGGGGGAAAAGATAACCCTTGACACTAGGGATTGTATCATGAAATTTGAGAAGGGGTAACCATTGTACACACGGTTGTCCTATTTTTCTCTGCAAAGCTTGATGTACACAGTCTATCTTAACTTGGAAAAGGGTACATTTGTTCTACTCTTCATTTCAGTCCTTTATTTCTCAGAACCAGCGCCCACATTCATAGCTATCATGCGCACATCTTACCTCAATATTTGGAAAATATCATGCTTTCTGTGCGGCCCACAAGCATGGTGAATGTCCCTAAAACCCACTGGACCTTCTGTAGGAAGTGTGGCAAGCACCAACCTCATAAAGTGACACAGTACAAAGGATTCTCTGTGTGCTCAGGGAAAGTGAAGTTATGACAGGAAGCAGAGTGGCTATGGTGGATAGACTAAGCTTATTTTCTGGAAAAAGGCAAAAACTACAAACGAGATTGTGCTGAGGCTTGAATGGCTTGAATGTGTTGAGCCCAGCTGCAGGTCTAAGAGAAGGCTCGCTATTAAGAGATATAAGCATTTTGAACTGGGAAGAGATAAGAAGAGAAAAGGTCAAGTGAGTCAGTTCTAAGCCTCATTTTTTCTATTATGAAGACAACAAAATCTTGAGGTTAATGTTCACCTCATTTGATTACAGTTGGTCTATTTGTGAGGAAATAAAGCAATCAATAAAATTCCCCTTTAGGGGGAGTTCGATTCATGGTACTACTTGTTTTGGTTTAAATCTGACTGGTTGAGCTCACATCAAATATTGTGATAATCTAATGTGGTATTTTAACCACTTAAGGCTTTGTGGGATCCTATCAGCTTTAAAAAAGCAAAGGTTTACTGGTTATCAAAAAAAAAAATTGAAAAATACCTTGTTTTACACATGAAGCTGTTTATAGGAACCACCCTACTGTTTCTTAAAACCTGGTTAGGACTCACTCTTCTGAAACTTGACTAGAAGTCCAGGAAATACAGACGTTATGTTTCAGGGTCTTTTTGTAAACATGGACTCGTCGTGATACATTTCTGCTTTACTGTGACGATAATGTCACCTAGACTCTAAACTCGGTGGGGTTAGAAAATGTGTCTCTTCTCTTATTAAGCCCTGTATTTCTTTCACTCTGTTTAGATTATGATTACTGTGCATTTAAATATCTCCCAAGTGAAATATTTATATATTATAAAGAGAGATTCATAGTGCTAAATGATATGCTTTTGTCATTTAAAAAAATTAAAACCTAGACTATTCTTCACTAATGAAATACAGTGTGGTGCAGTTCTGGTCACTTCTTTTAGACTGCTGTATTTCTTGTACCTGCTTTTTAGGTTGTTTTAATTGACTTCTCGTTGAGCTGTTTGCCAGTCACTTAGAAGGAAAACCATCAGGTATGTTGCTGCCCTGAGCATCAAGGAGGAAGCAGGTGGGGCAGAACAATCATGGAGTTAGGAGGTGGAGTGGCTGTATTTTCTGCAAGCTCAGATTTTCTTTTTTCTTTGGTGGGAAACACTTTATTTTACTGATATCTACATATTCAGCAACATTCAACTAATAGGTTTTTTTAGAGAGAGATATTTTTGCTATATAAAGTGAGAAATCACCTCCCAGAAGAGATTATCATACCTTGGTCCCTTCTCCTCTATTCTCTTCTTGGGATTTTGGGTATGCACGCATGCACTTGCCCCACACAAGTTTCAAACTGCCAGGTCAAGGACTCAAACTGCGATTGACCATGTGAGAGTCCAGCACCTTCATCACTGTGCCAGCTGCTGGCCCCACAATTAATACTTTATTAATGACTGAATGAATAACTCAGTGACCTCTTTTCCATGTCTGAGTACCAGTAGTCTCTTAAATTGTGATAATACACTTCACAGGCTGGGAATAAGGGATACATTAGTTTTGGAGGGTAGCTAGAAAGAGAAAGGAAAATTAACGTTTACTGAACATCTATTCTGTGTCTAATCTTAAACTGAGCATTTAATTTAAATACACCCTACAATGAATCTTCACAATATATTTTTAAATGCTATTTTCATTGAGATTTTTTTATAGTAGAGTCTATAAACATTTAATAATTTGTCCAAAGTCACATACAATGGATGAAACTAGAATTTGCATCTAGGGCTTTTTCCACCACACAAGTTTGAAAGAAGGCAGATTGGTGATGTTTTAATGTATTGTGCATAGAATGAGCCATAGCAGCATGGATCCAAATTAAGAATGAAATATAGGAACATGTAACTCTTGACCCAGAGATTTTGGTGTAGAAATTCATTCCACAGAACTCCTTGAAGGTCTCCCCAGAACTGTATATTCAGTACAAATCCTCTTTATCCATGCAATAGAAACCTGTATTTGATCATTTTTAAGGATTATTTAGCTAATTATTATTATTATTATTATTGTTTTTAATTTGCTATAGGGTGTGTACATTCACCAGAGAGAGAGAGAAGAAAAGGGAGAAAGCAAGTCACCAGGTCCAGGACTCAAACCACACTTAGCCTTAATCACCACACCACCTGCTGGTCCCAAGATTGTTTTTAGAATTAATATACACGATTAATTGTAAAGTAATTGTAAATTAATCATATATATTTATTTTATCTTAGCTTAACAACATACAAGGATGTCTTCAAATGCTCATTAAAAAAAGGTTTTTGGGAACAAGTTAACATATAAAGTGGTTTTATATAAAATATCAATTGTCTTGAATATTTTGATAAGCAGCAATACCAGCTTTGATTTGTAACAGTTTGTGGCACTGGAAGAAAGGATCTGTGATTGTGGAAATGAATTATGTTATAAATGCAAAGAGAGAATAGATATTTAAAAACATACTTTCTAAAATAAATTATATTATAAAAAATTATCTATGGATTTAAAATTTTGTTTGCACCAAAATAAATTAATGCTGTCATTCCATTTTCCACAAACTTTCTGAAGTCCCTTCATATTAGTGCATATCCATTTATCAGCCCAAGCATCCATGCCTTGTCTTTGAGAAAGGATCTGTCAAATGGCATTCAGATTCATCTCTCTACCTGTAGTGCTCACAGAATAACCCCCTGTGACTGCTTATTCAGTTTCACGATAGGGAAATAGTCTTCCATCCCAGATGAGGGCCTTCTGTCCCTCAAAGCATAAGCACCATTTGTATAATTTCACTGTAAGACAGGAAGGCCACCCATACTTTTTGTTCTAAATTCCATTCTTTACCTAATTCTGTGTGACCTTGAGAGGTAGGGTACAAAGTAGGGACATAAATTTCTAGATGTTCACTCAACAGATATTTATTGAACATCTTATTTATTTATTTATTTATTTATTTATTTTAGATCTTGCCATAGGGTGTTTGCACTAACCAGAGAGAGAGAGAGAGAGAAAGGGTGAGAGAGAGAGAGAGAGATAATTAGAAATCATCCCCCATAGGGGATGATCAACTCACAATCGCTTCTCCTCCATGCTCCTCTCAGGATTTAGGACACGCATGCACACATCCCTGGTGTGATTTTTAAGCTGCTGGATCTGAGACTCAAACCATAGTCACCAATGTGAGAATCCAGTGTCTTAACCTCCGCACCACCTGCTGACACCTGAAATCTATTTTTTAACCTAAGCATTATGTTCAGCCCTGAGGAGGAACTGAGCAAAACAACTGCCATCCTTTCCTTCAAGGAAAAGACTTCCTGTGAGAGTGAATCATTACAAACACTGCAAAATACGTGATAATGAAAAGGCGAGGGCGGCTGTGAGACAGCAAGTCAGTGACAACTTGTTCTGCAGAACCTAATTGCGCCGAAGCCAGGGCTGTCCACCCCACAACTCAGCCTTCCAGTCCATGGAGGACTGAGTGAATTCATTCAAGATTTCTTGAACTCAAGCAGAGGGGAATCTTCATGTTTTTCAAAATAGATTTTCTGAATAACAACAACAAAACCTTTGAGATTTGAAAAAAGATACTAAAATTGCTTACATTTCACTTACTGGTAAGTACCATTAAAGATTTGAACACAGGAAATCTGACTCCAGCGCCATGCTCCACATCAGTACTGCGGTATGCCTTCTCACTCTCATTTGAAACTACTCCTGCCGGGGGCTTTGGATAGCATGCAGCTGCTGTTGTGAGGATGATTTGCCTATTAGTCAGGGTTCTCCAGAAGATAGTATTAACAGTATAAATGCATAAAGGGGGAGGAGACCCTTCAAAACACCATGAAAAAATGTGTTATTAGAAAACTACATAGATTTCAACTTCTTTTCCCCACCAAAATATTAGAGTACTTCAAAAACTTCATAGAAAAATAGAATTAAAGTATGCATTTATTTTGGTATGAAAAAATGTTTTTCATAATACAAATTTTCCATGAACTTTCTGAATACTCTGTGTATATCTGTGTATATGTATTGTGTATAGATAGGTGGATAGATAAATGATTAGATAGATGATATAGATAGATTATGATAGATAGATAGATAGGTAGATAGATAGATAGATAGATAGATGATAGATCGATGAACAGATGACAGATAGATGTATGAGAGGTTTATTAGGAGTATAATGGAGGCTGAGAAGTTCCACAGCAGGCCATCTGTAAGTTGAGGACATGGGAATGCCAGCAGTCTGGCTCAGTACCAGGTCAAGGCCTTTGAACTAGTGAAGTTGATGACATAACTTAGCCTGGGCTGTAGGCCTGAGAACCCCGGGTTGGTGGTGTCTCTGGTGTTTACGTCCTGGAGTTCTTACAACCACTGATGGGAGAAGGGGACTGTTTCCCAACTCCAGGAGAGAGGAAAAGTCCTTTTGTACTATCTGAGTCCCCCAGCTGAATGGAGAGTGCCCTTTTCCAAGGAGAGAGCTCACATGTCCATCTCATCTGGAAACACCCTCCCAGACACACACAGAAATAATGCTTTTCAGAATGCTCTTAATCAGTCCTGGGGTCACCTACAGTAAACCGTGAGTTTATACCAGGGTCTTTCTGGGTAGTGAGGAAAGGCTGCATCATAGATTGATGTCACGTGTCGTTTTCACTCCACTCAGCATCACCGACTCCAGTCCCACCAGAGCTCTGTTTCAAATATCCACATCGAGATGTCTGTCTGCTGTGCATGCCCTCCCATTGTTTTATAGCTCAGTAAATATTATTTACAGTGTTTCCACTTGCTGCTTGCTGCAAGCAGACAGCATTATGGTGTGAAAAGAAAAATGAGAATATACTTAAGAGATGTGAAATCAAACCCAGCTCTGTGATTAATCAGACATCAAATATACCATTCACACCGCTGAACTTCTGTGTTAAAGGAAGAGGCATCCATTATTAACTCATTCACTCAGTCTTCCGACAAGGATTCGTTGACACCTATCATGTACCAGGCAGTGTTCTGGGATTGTATTCACTTGTTTATCTTATCTTTTCAGTACTCTAGAGCAGAACATAAATATAACAGCATTAGATAAAAGTCTGCTGCATAAATAAGTAGATAATAAACTAAAGTAGGAATAAATGCTTTTGGAAAAGTTAAATGGTTTTACATACATACAATATTTTTACAAAAATGTAATTTTATTATAAAAAAATAATTGCATTACCAAAATGTCAAGAATTAAATACCCACTATTGCATGATATTAATATAATCACGATCATAATATGCATATTATTTATTTTTGTTTGTTTCCATTCAAATACATACACGGTAGTATCTCATTTTTCATCAGTCAAATCAAATCAATAGGAAGTAACGAGGCAAGTATGTTAAGCACAACATAAAGGTCTGAAGAAGTAAATGCCTTGGCCATCATTGAATTGAAATTCCAGTCCTAGAGAAAGGCTAAACGTACAATTCAAAGCAAATCATGTGTTAATAGAGATTATGTATAAACGTTCTCTTTGAGCTTGGCTTATAATTTTCCTCTGAGCTAAGTCTTACAGAATAACTCACAGAGAAGTGGGAAAAGGATTCACAGGACACAGGGATAGCAAATGTGCAGGTTTGCAGATGAAGAGGAGGTCAGAACAGGAGCTGAGTGAAGAGGAGACAGGCATTTGGGGATGATGATGATGAGAGAAGAGACACTGTGTCATCACTGCTCCAAGCAATGGGCAGGGGTAGACTGGTTTTACCATACTGCTATTCTTCCCAATTTTGGTACATTAAAAATATGAAAACTGGCAGGCAGTGGACATATCAAACAACTAAGGTGTTCAGGAAGTGGTGGACTCAGGGTCCAGAAAGATTCCATGCCTGAGCAACCCAACCTCCAGTCGGACAGTGTCTTAGAGAGAAATAACTCACCACCAGGAAAGGTTTGCATCCACTTAGCATTGGCTCTTAGACTGTGCAGGATCTGAGAGAGGGCTTCTAAGCAGGAAAACATTTGCATGAGCCATGGAAAACCTTTGACCCAATGCCTCTGGCAAGCATGTCCTCTTTCAGCTGGATTCAGTCCAAATTCCCATAAGGAGCTGCTGTGGCTGGCAGCAGGTATGTGCTTTTGGCACTGACACCTCATTAACAGGACCTGTGTCTTTTCTTGGCACCTCTGTCCCTTCTCCACTCCCAGCACCGCCTTTGCTGGCATGTTTCAGCCATAATGAGCCGTCTCCACCTGAAGGTTCTAGCATTTTGCACATGGGGCAGGCAGGGAAGGCCAGCTACATGCCAGCACCTCACTGGCTAACGCCCTAGTTTTAAATGAACACAGACACCTGCAATACAACACGTGTTGACAAATATCATTGCCCCACCTCGTAGCGCTCTCACATCTGTTTCCTTGGAGATGGAAGATTTTTGTAAATGCTGAGTAACAAGCATAGCATTCTAGAGTATAAGACTTTATATCCATACACTCAAGGTCTTTAAAATGTTTATGGAAAACGTATATCATGAAACTGCATGAATTTCAAAATTTTTGTACCATAATAAGCTCATATTTTAATTATATTTTTCATGATTTTCTTAAAGCTCTGTTGTATAATCATTTTATTTACCATCATTTTCTACCAGTTCATTGTTCTCTCCTTTTATCCTTAATATCTTGTTTAATTTGAAGAGTGGCATTAGGAGGGAAACTTAGTAAGAGGAATTACCAGTTCTCTATAATGTCATGGAGGTCTAAAATGGAAAAGTGGTCAGAGTATCAAGAAAAATATTTGTCTTCCAAAATCAGTTATGGCATCTTACCACTTGGAATTTAATTTTTTTTTAAAGAGTCTCCTTTTCCATCTGGGTGGAATGTCCCCACTCTGAAACACTCAGCACTTCACACTTGTCTGCATTTACTTTGCGCAGGTCTCCTCATTTACCTTCTTATCTGCCAGGTGCTGAGTGCTCCTCCATTAGAAACAGGGTCTCGCTTGCTGTATACATCCAGCAGCCAGCACAGCTGAAGACCTAGTAAAATTAATAGCCAAGTGTGTCCAGTACCACATGCCACGAGCCACCCCAGGGCTTAATGAGGACTGTCCAATTTATCCTCCATGTTTCCCTCCAAAGCAGGTGTATGATATTCCCATTGCAAAGATGGAAGAATGGAAATAGCTGGGAAGAACCATAGTTAGGGCTGGAGACCAGGCAGTCTGTCTCCAGAGCCCAGTGTCTCCTCAGCCCACTACTGACTTCTACTAAGCCCCATAAACATTCACTTGACAAAGAAAGGCAGGTGCAGAATTTTAGCTTAAAGGAAAGATATCTTTGGGGCAACGGTGTGGCTTTAGGCATCCCTAAAGGGTATAGAAAAGGGTACATCTCATTCTAGTAAACCTCAGAGAACTAGACCATAACTAATTGGTTCTTGGGATGTAGATTTTGGCTCAAAATAAGGAATAAACTTCTAAACTCAGAACTGTCTATCAAAGCAAAAGATCAGCTGAGAAATATCAGATTCATGCTCCTGGAGATTTTTCCTCACTGGAGAATAGTTTTTCCATGGATCATGCAGAGGGCCTTTGCACATTGAGCAGAGAACAAAGTGGACCTCAGAGTTTTCCTATGACTCATCCCAGCAAGCTTGGAGCCTTCAGGCTCCTGCTGATGAGGTTGTATGGACTGCCCTGGTCAGCCATCTTCCACTGAACAGGTGGAACAAGTTTCCCCTTCATCACAGAATTTTCATATCCTGGTTGCATTATTATTATGCATTTGCCAGTGTGGGTTTTTCTCTTCACAAAGGTCACATGTGCCTGGGAGTAGGAAGTCTCCTTATCACACTTAATGCTGGATTTAGCCGTGATGAGTGGGCTCCCAGTAAATGTTGCTGAAATAAATGGAGGAGCTGTTTGGTCTGGCAAGAGGGGAAGACAGAGTACACCCCAGGGGAAGTACATTTTCCTGGAAGGAGCAAGTCTGTATTAGGTATCCAGTACTTTGCAAAGTTTGCTGACCGATAGTTCTGTAAATGTCCATCTCAAGACTTACTGAACAGAAACTTCTGATAGCAATAACCCTTGCTGGCATTGATGAAGCACTTACTAGGTATTTACATGCATTCTCTCTTTATTTTTGAACAATTACATGAAATAGATTTTATTTATCATTCCCATCTTACAACCAAAAGGAGCTGAGGTTTAATGACTGGCCCATGACCACAGCTGGCAAAAGGAGAACTCAAGAACTGCATTCAGGCCTCAGAGTCTATACTTCAATCTACTGCATTACTATAATAACTAGTAAGACTCATTGACCAGCTACACTGTGAAGAAAGCATGTGTACTTGCTATACTTTAACATGTAGTCACCATGCCAAGTATGCAAGATAAATATCACAGTTCCAATTCTAAGGGTCACAGATTTTAAAAGATTTACACAAGTTACACAGCAATTAAAGGACACAGCCAGGAGTCATGTTTATTTTTGCCTCATTCTCAGTCTGTGATTCTAATGGACTATAATATTTTGGAGTACAGTATGGAAACTGGGAGCAGTTTTCCGCTCTGAATTTTGTTGGTGTGTCAGCTCGTTTGATCCCACCTAGCCTTCAAAATCCAGTTGTGCTATGACCACTATTTAGTTCCCCAAATCCTTCTGTCTAAAAGAAAACAGTCATTTGCTCCTGTTTTGTTGTAATGTTCACAGTATTGAGAAGTAAACGGTTCACATTCTGCTTCTAAAAGGTAAACGTATATGTTTTCCCACAACTTTCCTATCTTTGTCCATCTGGGTTGCTATAACTAGATATCATAGACTGACTGGCTTATAAACAATGAAAATGTATTTCTTACCGTTCTGGAGGCTAGGAAGTCCGAGCTCAAGAGGCTAGCATAGTCTTTAGTGAAGAACGGCTTCCTGCTCCATGCACTTCCATTCTCTCTAATCTCACTCGGTGGAAAGGGCAAGGGAACTCTCTGAAGTCTCTTTTAGAGGGGCACTGACCCCATTTACTAGGGCCCCATCCTCATTATCTTATCCCCTACTAAAGATTCAACCTCAGTACCATCACTGGAGGTTAAAATTTAACATATGAAGTTTGGGGAGGCACAAACATCCCATTTATAGCAAGGGAGAACACATTTCACTTATCAATTTATAATCTTTCTTTTATCACTTAACAACATGGATGCACATTTTCTGATACTGTAATTTAGTCTATGACATAATTGTTAATAGCTATATAATAGTAATCTTAGCCTGTTCTATTATTAAGTAGTAGTTGTCCACATTTGTGTATGTGTGTAACTCATGAAGTACAGATGCCAGTAAGTGGAATGACTAGGTCAGAGTTGTATACTTAAATCTTAAAATCTGTGCTACCAATTTGCCTTCTGAATTCTGCCCATTTCCAATTCTACAGAAGAGTGAGATTAATAGCCCAGACTCTCAGCAACTGAGCTTTCAAACTTGTAACTCTATTTTTGTCAAATTGATAGATGATATCTTCCTTTCTTCTGCCCAGGCATGTGTTCACACTCAACTTTAAGACATCTCTCCCAACGCATTAGAGCTATTCAGATTCATTTGCCTCCACTTCTAACCTATCAGTTCCTTAAAGGCAGAAACCACATAGCTCACTCATTTTGTAATCCCACACCTAGCAGACTGCATACATCATGGTCAGTGTTCAGCAGCTGTCTGAATCAAACCAAACTTTGGTAGTGGTGAAAAGGAATCAGTGAGCAATCTCTGGAGAATTCAACTCCCATATAACATGGGATATGTGTGTTGGCAATGATGCAGCTCTGGTTTGTCCTAGTCCCACTCTTCCAAACCCCAGATTTTGAGCCAAACAATTCCTGAGAACAGTGCTCTCACTGAGCTGTCACCTTATGCCAGCCCATTGAACACCTGCAATCTGCCTGTTCATGTAAGAGGCATAAATCTCCACCTTTTCCGAGGGGAGGGGACAGAAATCATCAAAATGTACAGACAAGTTATCTTCGTTGTTTCAGTGGCAAAGTCAGTAATATATAACTCCCCCTTTGAAATAGATCCTCCCTTAGGTGCAGGTGTATGCTAATGCACATTTCCATAGCTCTGAAACCCTAGTAACAGCCACCACTGAGATTTTATGCAACCCTTATAAACAATTACCCTCAGGGGCATATGGATGTACTTCATGGCACTCATCTGAGCTCTGAAAACTTATCTAAAAATATTCTACAACACTAAAACTTTGCTGCATGTCCCCATCTCTTGCCAGAATTATTAATTCATCAATTCATCCATTTCTTATAAAAATAGCTAACATTTATGGAATACATACCATCTGCCAGGCATTGTGCTAAATGCCTTACATATGGTAAATTATTTAATCCTCACAAAAGTGTTGTAAGGTAGATACTATTATTATCTTCACTCTGTGGTGATGAAACTGTCACCAATGAAGTTAAGAATCTTTCCCTAGGTTGCAGTGTTAGGAGATAGAGGAAAGAAAAACTAGAACTAGGGCACGTCTAATCAAGAGCCTATACTCTTAAATACTACACTTGTCAACAATCTTTCTTGACATCTACAATGTGCAAACTTCTCAACTAAATGCCACTGTTGTTTACATAGTCCTTTCTACCCAAACTGTCTGTCTGAGATACTGTATTTCAATGGCCTTGTACAAGGACTGACTGCTTCCTGTTTACTGTTGGCAATACTCAGGTGAAATTTATTTTAGGATCTATTTTGCATTTTGTCTGAAAAAGAACTTTAAAACACTTTTAAAATTCTATGTGTATTAAATACTGATCTCAAGCAGCCTAGCTCACTGTGTTGGCCCCTTGCTATTCCTTTTCTGATTATCTGAAGTTTATTTATTGACTCCTAGCTTCTATCCTCTCAATTTTATTATTTTAACTAATGCTAAATGGTTTGCCCAAAACATAAACCTGATAATGTTGCCTTCCATCCTGAGATCTTTCTGTGACTACCCAGAGCTTCCAGAGGCTCCTCCTATTCTCCAGGACAAGTTTTCCTTAAGAAGATAGCTTTTGGATCCAGTTATTATCTTGCTTCAATCATACAGACTTATTTTCCTGTTAAAGTCATTACATTTTATAACACTCTGTACTTATTCTCCTCTCCTCCATAAGAGTACACCATGTTTTTAACTTAATAAGCTCATACTTCTCCTTTCAGTCTTAACAAGTGGCTCATCTAACTCTGAAGATATTCTTCTCCTTCCACTGGTTGGGTAAAACATCCATTCTTCACACCTCCTCCCCATACATTTCTGAAATTCTGCTGTTCTTAGCACAGCTTTTACCATGTTACCTATAAAACCTATTGAAGTCATGGTTTTCTTGTCTCTCAGGGTCTGGGAGCTCTTGGGAAAGGGGAAGAATATATTTCTTTTATCTGTAGCTATTCAAATCTACAGCAAGGTCATGGGGTTCTTTTGTTTGCTTTTAATTTTTTCCCCGTAGGGTATGTGCACTCAATGGAGAGAGAGAGAGGGAGAGAGGGATGTCTTTTTGACTTACAGTATTCTCAGATTGTGATGGGTTTGTTAGGATGTAGTTCCACTGAAACTTAAGGATCATCTGTATTAGTTTTCTAGGACTACAAAACAAATGACTGAATATTCAATGGCTTAAAACAGCAAAAGTTTATTCTCACAGATCTGGCAATTAGAAGTTGATGATCAAGGATTCAGTATGACCTCATTCTTTCCAAGGCTCTAGAGTAAAATGTTTTCATGAATTCTCCTGGCTTCTAGAGGCTCTTGGCAATCCTTGGTGTATTTTGGCTCAAAGACTAATCGCTCTGGTCTCTACCTCTGTTTTCATGTGGGCTTTGTCCCTCTGTTCATATTTCTGTGTATCACTCATCTCTTTAGAAGGACATCGGTCATTAGAGTTAAAACACACTCTAACCCAGTATGACCTCAACTTAACTAATCACATCTGCAAAGATCTTAGTTCTAAATAAGGTCACACTCTGAGATCCTGGAAGAACATGGATTTTTCAAAGACACTCACTGACATAGTACAGATCCATATGATCCCCAAATCTCTGTCCATCCCACATGCAAAAAACTTTTCTTTGTCCCAATGTGAACAAAACTGAACACATTCATTACGTCATTACCCCTAAATCCAAAATCTTATCTAAATAACAACTCTAAAGGTCTCAACTCTTACCATCTAAAACATAGGTAGGTATAGATGACACTGGGTATGAACCATCCATTGGCATCTTGAAAATTACTCTCTATTTGTGGTCTGTTAAATGAGGAAAGAAGTGATTTGCTTCTTAAATGCAAAGATGTCATAGGCATGAGGTAGAATTCCAGTTTCATAGAGGAGAAAATGAAAGGAGTAAATGGGTCACTGATCTAAAGCAAATATCAAACCCAACAAGGCAACAACAACTTGTTACAATTTATAGAAAATGCATAAAATGTGTAAAGAGTATTTAATGTGAAGCACTGGTAGATAGGGTTAAGAGAATGAATATAATCCCAAATAAAAAGAAACTTCCGGTTTTCCAAACCTTCAGGGGCAGAAAGAAGGTAGAGGAAGCTTCTAAGCTAAAAAATTGGAATTTTCAATAATATATATATATATATATATATATATGGCAG